>NC_057797.1:508633219-508954145 GCF_018294505.1 Triticum aestivum
ATACCCACGTACCACCAAACGATCAGATATGGAGCCAAAACCCTAATTCCACCGTCGTAACTTTCTGTATCCGCGAGATCCCATCTTGGGGCCTGTTCCGAAGCTCCGTCGGAGGGGGCATCGATCATGGAGGGCTTCTACATCAACACCATAGCCCTTCCGATGAAGTGTGAGTAGTTTACCTCAGACCTACGGGTCCATAATTAGTAGCAAGATGGCTTCTTCTCTCTTTTTGGATCTCAATACAATGTTCTCCCCCTCTCTTGTGGAGATCTACTCGATGTAATCTTCTTTTTGCGGTATGTTTGTTGAGACCGATGAATTGTGGGTTTGTGATCAAGTCTATCTATGAATAATATTTAAATCTTCTCTGAATTCTTTTATGTATGATTGGTTGTCTTTGCAAGTCTCTATCAGTTTGGTTTGGCCTACTAGATTGATCTTTCTTGCAATGGGAGAAGTGCTTAGCTTTGGGTTCAATCTTGCGGTGTCCTCTCCTGGTGACAGTAAGAGCAGCAAGGCACGTATTGTATTGTTGCCATCGAGGAAAACAAGATGGGAGTTTCTTCATATTGCATGAGTCTATCCCTCTACATCTTGCTTAAGGCGTTACTCTGTTTTTAACTTAATACTCTAGATGCTTGCTGGATAGCGGTCGATGAGTGGAGTAATAGTAGTAGATGCAGGTAGGAGTCAGTCTACTTGTCTCAGACGTGATGCCTATATACATGATCCTACCTAGATATTCTCATAACTATGCTCAATTCTGTCAATTGCTCAACAGTAATTTGTTCACCCACCGTAGAATACTTATGCTCTCGAGAGAAGCCACTAGTGAAACCTATGGCCCCCGGGTCTATCTTTATCATATTGATCTCCTACTACTTAGTTATTTACTTTGCTATTTACTTTGCCTTTATTTTACTTTGCATCTTTATCATAAAAATACCAAAAATATTATCTTATCATATCTATCAGATCTCACTATCGTAAGTGGCCCTATAGGGATTGACAACCCCTATTTGCGTTGGTTGCGAGGATTTATTTCTTTTGTGCAGGTGCGAGGGACTCGCGTGTAGCCTCCTACTGGATTGATACCTTGGTTCTCAAAAACTGAGGGAAATACTTACGCTACTTTGCTGCATCATCCCTTCCTCTTCGAGGAAAACCAACGCAGTGCTAAAAGAGGTAGCAAATTCGAACTCAGGTCATCGTGTTGCGAGCATCCGGCGCTAACCAGTCCAACGCATTTTCGTTGTGGAGGATGCTGGAGATATATCTCTATGTCTACTCTTATACTCCCTCTGTTCCTAAATATTTCTCTTTTTAGATTTCAAATGGACTACCACATACAGATGTGTATATAGACATATTTTAGAGTGTGGATTCACTCATTTTTCTCTGTATGTAGTCACTTGTTGAAATCTCTAAAAGACAAATATTTAGGAACGGAGGGAGTAGAAAATAGAGTTGGTGATGATGGTGTGCCTGCCATCCTGCAATATAGGCCGTCAGATTTATATCTAATGGATAGGAAGGAAACTATGGCAATTTTGCAAAAAGATACCCACACCCCTCTCCACATTTGCAAATAAGGCCTTCCCTCGTTCATCCTTTTCTCTCAAAAGATAAATTACTCATACAAATGCATCTTGATGTTCCGTGCAACACATATGCATCTAGCTAGTTTCTTTTAAAATAGTTACTGCGATAATTGGGTTGAAGTGATATATTTTATGTCTTGCTCGAATGATCTCAGATTCACTAGTAGTAAAAAGAAAAGGTTGCCTTGTTACTTAACAGAAAACAGGGTGAAAACTATCACATGAGGGCGGTAAAAACAAGGCACACTGGTTTCAGCGTCATCGTCACTATAGCTGTGCGCATGCTAGAAGTCTACATATCGAGGGGGCTACGGAGAGAAAGACGTATCGAGTGTGTGTGAGCGAGGCACAGAGACACAACTAGTGTGTGTGTGTGTGTGTGTGTGTGTGTGTGTGTGTGTGTGTGTGTGTGTTTGAGAGACAAACCAATTGATAGATTAAGATCAAGATCAAGATTGAGTTGTCACCCTTCTGTTGTCATTGTTGGGTGGTGGTGGGGGGAGGAGGGAGAGAAAGACGTATCGAGAGTGTGCGCACGGTAGGCACAAAGGCACAACTAGTGAGTTGTGTGTGTGTGTGTGTGTTTGAGAGAGAAGCCAGTAGATAGATTACTATCAAGATCGAGGTGCCACCCTACTCCTCCAGTGTGGGTTAGTGTGTGTGTGTGTTTGAGAGAGAAGCCAGTAGATAGATTAATATCAAGATCGACGTGTCACCCTACTCCTTCGGTGTCGGGAAGTGTGTGTGTGGGTGGGGGGGGGCAGTGACACTTAGATATAGGAAGAAGGAGTTTGTGTGACACATATCTACATTAAGGAATAGGTAGATAGCATGTGTGCAAGGTATACTTAAAGCATCATGGAGATAAACAAGCGGTGTGCATGCAAGTGCTAGAAAAAAATGAAGAGAGAAACAATGTCTACGTGCGCGCGCGCGCGCGCGTGTGTGTGTGTGTGTGTGTGTGAGAGAGAGAGAGAGAGAGAGAGAGAGAGAGAAAGAGAGAGAGAGAAAGAGAGAGAGAGAGAGCGAAATCTCAAAACAAAAGGTGCTCTGCTAGAATCCCATTGTATGTATTCATATGGTTCCGGGACTCGAGTTAACCTTAGGCATATGTGTGCAAGACATAATTATACTTTGAGACATTAGTGGCAGTGGGTGGGCGGAATTAAAGGGGTAGGCGTGTTCGACAGAGAGAGCGTGTGTATTTCTATGTGAGAGACTTGTAGGACGGGGTAGAAAGATGAATTCTAACCTTGAAGGAGGGAGAGAAATACATGAAGTGCGCGTGTGTGATTCTGATGCCCATGGAGAAACGAGATATGTATGTGTATGAGAGAGATTGCACGTATCACTATCTAGCGATCGTGGACATGGATCGCTTGAACATAAATCAATATCTACTTCGTATTGTGGCCAAAGATACAATATCGATTCAACGCTATAAAGATTGGACACTCACATATCACATTTTTTTTCTAAATAATCCTTTTCAATTGTGCATGCCAAAGTTACAGTGATGTTTCTTCAAACAACCAATGTAGCTATCATGTACATGCACCATTGTTATTCTTGCATTCAATTCATTAGTCTTGGATGATTTAAGGTTCTATTATGAAGTAATATATGTAATATTCATATATGAATTCAACGGGTATGCAATTTATGAAATGGAGGCTATGTAATCATATGAGGTAACACTTTTAAGTAGCGAACTACAGTATCATTTCTTTTGTGGGACTACAATATCCATTTCTTTTTGTGCGCCTCTACAATAACACATCAATGCATTATGTTTAAAGTTAATAACCAATGTCACTAAATTATCTATTTACACGAGAAATACATAGGCTGAGTGTTCGATCCCTTTTTTGTGAACGTGCCTCTACACCCGTACGATTAGTCGTGCCCGTGTGAACATCTAAGTTATCGATGCATCATCCTGAGTTATTATCTTTTTTTGGGTGGACTTCACACCAGTTATTAACTGCTGACGTGTGCCCCGTGTACATAGTCTTGCATGACCTTCCCGCTAGCACTGTCCAAAATCAGTTGAAACTAGATACGAACGATCCCACAGGCGGCAAAATCTCACACCTCCTTCTAAAATTTCTGCCACCTAGTCTTTATCATGTGAAATTCCCCTTTTGTCCTTGGTGCACGGAGAACAACAGTTGCAATACGGCCCTCATTTACATAATAGGTTGGGGTTGCTCTAGTAACTTCCGGTTCCCCCCACCACACGACACCCCCATTTTCTCTCCCCTCCTGCAAAGACAACTAACTCCATAGCACCAGAGCATCTTACATCACGCCATCCGTACTTTATTGGCATTTCTACCCCTCCCCTCTCGAAACCCTAGACTGCTCATCCACCGGCGTACCAGAGCCCATTCACTGCCAGCGGCATCCACCTTGCCAGATCTACTTCTGCGGCCACATCTACCCCTCCCATCTCCCCTAGAAAAAAGTAGACTCCACCACTGTACCACAGCCCATTCAGTGCCGGCCTTGTCCATGATGCCGGATCTGCTTCGCTGGTACTCTCGTCAACCGCAGCACATCTGCAGCGGCTATTACATGTTATGCAACTGGCAAGAACTACAAGGACGATGTTTTTTCTGGATCTAACAGCTTGGCCAACCAAGATCCTGGACCAAGGCATTGCGATGATCTTGTAAGTGTCCCTCTCTCTCTTGTATTGTTGTGTGCCTTCCAGCGTGCTTTGCTAGGATTTTTGACCAGTAATCCCTTTATGCAGACAATTATTTCTACTACTAGCTGCTAAATTAGTGTAGATGTCATAAATGATACTCTCTCCGTTCCTAAATATAAGTCTTTCTAGATATTCCACTATAGGCTACATACAAAGCAAAATGAGTGAATCTACACTCAGAAATATATATATATGTATATATATACACACATAAATACTATTCTGATCACGGGATCAGAACAATATTCTGATCACAACCTGACCTGCCCCGTTAGTAGTATGTTGAACTTCCCTATGACCTTGGTTGAACTTCCGCCAACATTGCCCAAATGGGGCTTGCAATATACCGTTGGAAAGCTATGGACACCAATATCATGACCCAACTTAAATTTTTGGCAAAATATAAGCGGTTTAAGAGCAGTTTTGAAAACCGTTTTTTCTTCGCACAAAAAACGTGAATCGTATTTTCGATCGCATTTCTAAACCGTTTATCGGAATGAGGCATATAATATGGCGTTGGAAATCTGCTGCAAAACTGCTCCTTCCACATGTTGAAAGTTTTCTCTAATTCCCTATGGTTAAAGAGTAATTTGAAAAAACGTAAAATTTTGTAAACCGAACAGCTAAGTTCGTTTTTTCGATGTCATTTCTAAACGGCTAATCCAATGGAGGCATATGATATGGCATTGGAAAGCTTATGAAAATGCGCTACTTTTTTGTCTTAAAAGTTTTTTTTTCTAATTTTGAATGGTTTAAGAGTAATTTAGAAAATGGTCCAAGTCCTACCGAGTTCGTATTTTCGAGCTAATTTTTTAACTGTGTGTCCGAATGCAGCAAATGATATGGCATTGGAAAGCTTGAACAAATGCAAAACTTTTTGGTATGTATTGTTTCTCCCAATTCTTTACGGTTTTAAGTCAGTTTCGAAAATAGCGAAAAATGTATTTTTGCCGTAATTTCCACAAACTTTATCGGAATGGGGAAAATAATATACCGCTGAAAAGCTATGGAAAATGCGAAACATTTTCATGTTGATAGTTTTCTCTGATTCCTAGTCGTTTTCAAGTAATTTTGAAAACAGCGGGATCATGCGTTCTGCCTTTATCGCGAAACAGATTCTTTGAAAATGCACCGCGTGAAGAACCTAAACTTCTCGGTGCATGTACCTGAACTTCACTCTGTTTTTCACGTGATTTTTTTGCTCGTAGGTCTCCATCCACTGCTCGTAACTCTCCATCCATTCACCGGAATTGAGCGGGTGATATACCGATGGAAAGCTGCTGTAAACACGCAACTTTGCCGTGTTGATCATTTTTTCATACTCGCGACGATTTTGAAAGTTTTTCATCTGAAATTCATTCAGTGTAGTAGGTGAACTTCCTGCTGTTTTCACGTTGACTTTCTGTGACGTATTTTCGTTTGTAATTTTCTCATCCATTTCGTCAGTGTTACACAAATGATATTCTTTTTGTACAAACCTGTCTCGCAATATTTTTTTAACTTTCTCCGACCGAGGACTTGAATTTACACAAATAATATTCCTACCGTTTTGAGGTAAATTAGAAAATGGCGAGATCATGATTTCTGCGTTCATCGCGAACGGAAATGCACTGCGTGAAGTAGTAGAACTTCTAGGGCATGTCTGTTTGAACTTCACTTTGTTTTTGATGTGTTGTTTTATGCACTGCATGAAGTAGTTGAACTTCTAGGGCATGTCTATTTGAACTTCACTCTGTTTCACTTTTTTGTATTTTTTCTTATATGAAACACATACCATGTAGTACGTGAACTTCCGATTGTTATCACGTTGAACTTCTCTCTGCTTTGAGAGAGTTATTTTAAAACACAAAAAACAACATATTTTTTATGTATTTTGGACATCTAAATACACAGTGAACCTCTCTCACAAGAATTTTTCGAACTTTTTCTCGTAGAGCACTTGAACTTCTAGCAACCATTTTTTCGTTTATGAGGTTATTTTTAAAAGTGCAAAAAATGGCGTTGTGTTTTTTATTTTTTGAATGGGTAAATCCTAGGTTTTAATAAACTACGAAATTCACTGTTATTTCAATTTGAACTTCAACTTTTTATATTTTTGAGTAAAGAATTGTATTCGATTTTTATACGGAAAAAATCGAACATGGAAATACAAGATGAACCTCTCTCATAAGAATTTTTGAACTTCCCCAGACAAAGCACTTGAACTTCTTTCAACAAACCTTTTAAGCTTTTAATTTTCTATACTTTTATTTCTTACATGAAATGCATTCCTTGCAGTACTTGAACTTCTTGTTGTTTTCACTATGAACCTATGTCGTATTTTTGTGTATACGTCAAATTACACGCAATTGAAGGTCGGAAGTCATTTTTTGCCATTTTAAAACATGTAATTGGAGGTCGGTCGCCCCACAATATAAATTCTGAACCGTGCACGGAGGTGCACGTGAACTTCTGGCAACAAATCTGAGTTTTCTATATACTTCGAACTTCTTTGTTATTTTGAATTGAACTTCTTAGTCTTATTCTTAGAAAAATGTGTTTTCAACTAAGCATCAAACATTTTTTTAAATTAAACCTCAGACACTTATTTTTCCTAGAAATGGAAAGAATTTGAGTTTTCCGTAAACATCAAACTACTCCTTTTATTTTAATTTGAACTTCTTTAATTTTATTCTTTAGTAACCAAGAGAAACCTGTCTTTTTATATAAATATTGAACTTCTCTTTTTTTATAATTTGGACTTGTTGATTTATTTGAAATATTTCTTTTTCCATTTGAACATCTAAATAGACAATATTACCTTGAAAGGGCATACATGTTCAAGCTTTCAAGAGCAGAGCATTTCTCCAGAACTTTTTGCAATGCATCATCAGTTAACTTAATGCACCTATAAATTCAACACACAGGATATTTAGGTGTGAAAATTATGTTTCCTACCCAAGCTCGCCATGGTTGTAGAACATTAAAGATCCCGGTGAACACTAGATGAATGTTCAGAATGAATGTATTTAGACGGTAAACCTCTTTCAGAAGAATTTTTGAACTTTCCCGGCCCGAGCACTTGAACTCTGGCAACAAAACTTTTAGACTTTGCCTTTTTATTGTATTTTTCTCGAAACACACACCATGCAGTACATGAACTTCCGACGGTTATCACTTTGGACTTCTATTTGTTTCAAATTATTGAATAGGAGAAACTTTTTAATGTAGATCATTTTTGTTATTTTGTGTGTGTTTTTGCGCATGTAAATACAAGGTGAACCTCTCCCACAATTTATTTTGAACTTCCCCGGGGCGACCACTTGAACTTCTAGCAACAAATTATTAAGAGTTTTTCTTTTTGTTCTTTTTCCCTCACAAAACACACACCATGCAGTATGTGAACTTCGGGCTGTTATCAATTTGAACTTCTATTTGTTTTGCTTTTAGTAAGGGAATTTTTATGTTATTTAAACTTTCTATTTTTTAAACTTGAACTTCTCCATTTTTTAAACTTAAAGTTCGGGCTGGTATTGGAGTAAACAGTTTGAACTTCTATGTTATTTAAACTTGAAATTCTCCATTTTTTAGTATCTAGAGAAAATCCTATTTTTATAGCAAATATTGAGCCGCTCCTTTTTTTAATTTGAACTTCCTATTTTTTAGACACAAAGAAAATTCATTTTTTAATTATTGTGTTTTTAAACGAGGGAATTCATTTTTAACTCTTTTCGAACTACTTCATTTTTTAATTCGACCTTCTTGGGCTTTCTATAAACGTAAAATATATGTTTTTTCTTACAAACATCAAATTGTTATGTTAATTTAATTTGAACCTTTTGTTTTTTCAAAAAGAGGAAAATCCTTGGATTTTTATTTTGGTACAAACATGTGTCTCTTTTTTTCTAATTTTTTATCTTTAATATTTATTCAATTTGAACTTCCAAAGTTACCATTTTTGGGGTTTTCTTCTAGCTACATAAACATCGATTGTCTCAATTGATTTAATTTGACCTTCTTTGGTTTTATTTATTTTTCCATGTATGTTTTAGTGTTATCCTTTTTCTTGAACTTTTCCTCTAACACTCATGCACGAACTTCTCTATTCGTCACCCCTGAACTTGTGAATCTCCTTTTTTCATATGCATGAACTTTCATGGGACGGTCCTTACTAAAGCCAGATACATTTTTTGTCTTATGTTTGCACAAAAGAAGCTATTACTTGTGTCTCAATTAAAAAATCTAGTTAACTTCTCCACCACACACATGTTTTTCTGAACCTCGTCGTCACCACACACATTTTCTGAACTTCAACCTCACCACAACACACACACATACATGCTCCTTCTCTCCATTATATGTTTAACCTTTATACGTCAAGTAACACTTCAACACCTTCAGGCTTGCCGCATCTGCAAATAAACAAAGAATATATGTTAGTCGCGGTGTACCACCGGTGGAGCGCAAATACTGGAAATCAATTATGCAGACAGGCTTAGCTTGCAATGCTGGCGAGTGAGCACAAGCTGCAGGATGGCGGCGTAGCACAGAAGGCCAACACCCACGCACTCACGTAAGCCTTCGAGAGTGAGCTGGGGATTCAGTGCTGAGGTGCATCACGAGCATCGGTGCGTGCGGCGGTCGGCCAAGGCGAACGGCCTGCGGTGCCGTCGGTGAACTTCCTGTACTTTGCGGGAATGGATCCCCATCGGGAGGATCTGGTAGTGTGGTAGGCAATGTGGTGGCAAGGAAAAGCTACGCCGGTGGGAGTTTTGCCTGTCGGGTGCAGCAGCGACCCAAGCAGGCGGGTAGGGTGCTCGCACGCAGCCTCGCTAGGGGAGGGGATTCACGGTGGCAGGCAGCAAGGCGGGCGACGATGCCGGAAATAGTGGCGGCGGACGAATCTTGCCTTCTCGTGCCCAATCCGTTGGATGATGGGAAGGCCACAGGGTGCCACCGTCGCAGATGTCATGGTTCAGATTTAGTGCGTCGGTGCGAAAAAACAAAACGGTGGCAGTGACTGAGGGCGGGCAGGTGGAGGCAGGTCTCGTCGGCGTGTGGAAGCAGGTCAGCATGTGGAGGAGGGATGCGGAGTTGGCTAGCTGCAGTACGAGGAGGCGACCACCGTTGAAGTAGGGGGAGTTGGTCTTCGTGCGAAGAACCATGGCCCGACGGCGACGCTCAGGATCCAGGGTCGGCGGCGGCGCTTGGGATCCAGGGCCGGCGACGGCGAGCGAGGATCCAGGGCCGGCGATGACCCGCGGGATCCGGGGCCGGCGGCGATGCGCGGGATCCACTTCCGGTGGCGACGCGTGGGTATCCAGAAAAGGCGGAGGCACGGGCTGTGGATCGGGGAGGTTGCCGGGGTTGGTGTGGGGCACGCTGGTGGGGGTCGTGGGAGGTTGGGGATCGAGGAAGTTGGTGGTTTTTTTTCTGTCGCTACCAGTTTCGGAGCTTCGAAGGATCTCCTCGCCTAGTATATAGGCTTATGTGATCCAAATAACTATTCTAACCCCAGGATTATAATAGTATTATCCTATATATATATGTGGTTCATACTGGATCTCTACAAAGACATATATTTAGGAACAGAGGTAGTACATTACACAAAATCATAGGTGGCATGTAGGAATTCTAGTGCACTACATTAGGATCCCTTAGAGAGCTTGCTAGTCCAACACATAGAGTCATGGCTAGTTTATGCTACGCACACAATCATTAATTGGTGGTTTAAATATGCACAAGGGATATGTAATGTATTATCATGTAGAGATGACTGAAATTAGCCATGTCAACTTGCAGATAGGGTTACGCAATGAAAATGTACAAGATGTATGTGGCAATTTCATGGAACATCGCAAAAAAGGAGAGGCAGCAGTGAGCCTATACAGTATGCTATGGTGGGTCACTCCAGCCTAGTTCTTTGGTAGGATTCTCCCAGAATCTGCCCCTCTCTAGCTTCTCCTAGAATCTTTAACCCCCTTTTGTTTTACAATCCTACCTAATTAGACCCTAACTAGATAGGATTGTAAAACAAATGGGGCTCAAAGATTCCGGGACAATCTGGTTAGGGGTCAGATTCTGGGAGAATCTGGCAAAAGAACTGGGCCTCCATTGCAATCATTGTGACATGTTATTTGTATGTCAGTTCTATTGGCCAAGTTTCTTAGGGACAGTTATTTTGAGTTATCCTAAGAAAATAAGCACCTTTGAATATAAGCTCCATTAATAAGCCAACTAGTTCTTTTCATTGCCTGCCTTTTTAGCTTATCTGTGGTATTATCGGTGATAAGTCTAGATTGCATTTTATTTTGTCATTTTGCTGCCCATATGAAAATTAATTTGACTTGCAAACATCACAAATTGAACCCAGTGCGGTAAATAATATGATAGGAAAACAGACCATCAATATTTGTTCAAAATGCAAATACAAAGATACAATCTACTTGGCACAATCTACTTTGGTCAATGTCTTCCATAGAGATCCCATTGCCTAATTTAAACAAAGAACACATGACCTAAATTTAAATGAAGAACAATTATTTATCGAAATTCGATGGTCCAAGTGGCTGGTTGTTATCATATAGCAGCACCACCTGAAAGCATCATATAGCAGCAACGGCGGCTCATACAACTCATCATACAGCAGCAGCAGCGTGCAATTCATCATATACCAGCAGCAGCTCATAGCAATTCATCATATAGCAGCAGTCGGAGCAGCTCATAGCAATTCATCACATAGCAGCAGCAACTCATAGCAATTCATCATATAGCCGCAGCAGGAGCAGCTTATAGAAACTCATCATATAGCAATAGCAGCAACTCATAGCAATTCATCATATAGCAGAAGCAGCTCATAGCCATTCATCATATAGCAGCAGCAGGAGTAGCTCATAGAAATGCACCATATAGCAGCAGCAGAAGCAGCTCATAGCAATTCATCGTATATCGGATTAGAATGAAAATTTTGCAAAAAATCAGAGGAGATCCTCACCTTGTTGGATGAGCTCATCCTTCAACAGGTCCTCAAGGCCATGGCCTGGGAGGAGGGAAGGCGGAATAAGGTGCCTTCTGCCGCAGTGTGGCATCAACCGTAGTTGTGCGGCGCCCACCGGAGTAGTGCATTGGACGGACCACAGCGGAGCAGCTGCTAGAGACCATGAGAATGAGGGGCAGCACCAGAGGGAGGAGCGGCCAGGGAGATTTGGCCCTACCCGCTGGCCATGTAGCCTAGCTGGACAGAGCATCGTTAAGGACCAGGCCAGCTGGGACCAGTGGCGACGACTCGCTGGAGGAACCCTAGCGCTGGAGGCAGGGGATCGAGGTAGAGGGAAATGGGAGAGGAGATGCAAGCAGGCAAGGAAATGAACGCTTGCGTGTTTGTTTTTACTTGAGGGTCAGGTGTGACGCGGGCATGAGCAGTGGCATTTTGAGTGTAATATAGGCAGACAACAGAGTCATTTCACTATTCCCCTTCCCTTCAATTTTTAGTGAGCTTCTACCCGAAACACCACCCTCCAAAGTGAAATAAGTTAAGCCCAAGCACATAACTCAAAAATGACATCTTTACATATTTTATGGCTTATTTTGACAATAAGCTCTGAAAAGGCGGAATAGAACTGGCCCTTAGCCTACAATTCAATTGTGCTTGCAATGATGAATCGCTCCTGCCTGCTATAGTGTACATTTAGGCATCATCATACATGGCATAACCTAATACATGTGCATTCCATTGTAGAATCTGGAATATGCAATGTTTATGTTAGTTCATACGTTGCACATGATGTTTAAATGCCCCTTAAATCTGGTCAGTCAAGTGATGGTCTTTAAGCCTCCTTTGCTTCTTTTATTGATTGTTCAATTGCTTGTTTGTATCAGCTAGCCATACTAGGACTGTTTGCTTTGATTACTTGTTGTTCTTGACCTAACACTCGAACAGAGCTTGTCAACGATTTAAACACTAAGTGTTGTTGTAGTGGGGGCTTGTCTAACTCATAGGTGACATAAAGGTTTGGCTGTACACTAAAGTAGGCTCTCCAAGAGTACCTGGAAATCCAATTCGAAGGTATGCTAAGTTTTTACATAGTGCACACATAGTAAATGCTCATTTCATTGTGTGCAACAGATGTGGCGTGTTTCATTATGTGGTGTTGTTTTGTTATAATACTCCCTCCATTCCTAAATTTAGGGTGTATAGTTTTTGGCATGGAAATTAAAGAACGCACATGGAGGGAAAATTTCACAAGTTTTGGGTGAGATTTCACCTGACGAATTGACATGAGAAAATAGAGGAGCTTGCTTGATATAAGGAAATGTAATCAAATCCCTAAAAAAATTATCCAAACGAGTGGTGCAACGCAATACACCTTATATTTTGGGCTTTTTCTCAAAAAACTATACACCTTATATCAAGGAACGGAGGGAGTATCATCCTTTTGTGTTGTTCACAGACTGGAAAGTATGCATATTTATCTTCCAAGGACACCAGTAACTAGTTTGTGTCACCTTGCAGAGGGGGTGCAATGAAGATAAGATTGAGGATTTCCATGTATAAGATGTTAGGAAGGAGCCTTGCAAGAGAAGGAGGAGCAGCGCTGAGCCTGTTCAACCAGTTAAGGTAAGTCACACTATATTACAATTACCAGGACATCCTATTTGTCTGACATTGTGCTTGCGTAGGGTTCTTCACATGTAACCCGGTGATTGGGGCATTGATTAAAAACCCCTCCACTCACTACTATACGATGTTCTAACTTTTTGTAAATCAGATGTATGTAAACTTATTTTAATGTGTCTGTTCACTCATTACGGATGTAGTCTACTTTTAAATGTCTAAACATCTTATAGTAGTGAACAGTGTGAAACTGCTTCCTGCCATGGTAGAGTTGTCGATGTCATAAATGGCATAACCAAACGCATATTCACATCATTAGCCTCCCTATCATTACTAGGATATTGTTTACATACTAGTTGAGATACTTCACTGGGGGCAAACAATATTACATTACTTGTTCCTTTATATAGTAAATGTAGCTAGGCCATGGATGTTATTGAGGCGTGCATGTATGCATGTTGCCAACTCAATAGTTAAATTGCTTGTTTGTTTCAGGCATAGTTAAATTGCTCTTTTCAATTGCTTTATTTGTCCTCAGTTAATGAGATGCCCAAACAATGATTCCTGATATTGGGTACTTGTATAACTATTAGTTGACATAATTAAAGTCCTTACCATTTAATTACTCCGACGAAGTGTGCCTGAAGCATTGAAGTCTATTAACCAACTATTACTGCATGAGGCTCACAATCTAGTTTATACTAGGCTAATGATTGCATAGTTTTGCTTGATGTAGTAGGTTTGTATGAATCCCTCTGCTGTTCATTATGCTCCCTAAGACTTTAATTGAGCTACAGAATGGACAACTGCTTGCTCACTTATACGCAACGTGTTTTCTAAATTTGTAATATGTCTATGTTTTGGATTTGGCCCCAACATCATGCTCCTCTGGTGAGCTAAGAGAGATTTTTGTATGCGGGCTGCACAGACTACCATTTTATAATTTTTAAAATATCACCTGCTTATGCTTCATGACATGTAACATTACTGTTAGTCCCATTTTTCCATGTACAAAATAGTATGTCTTGCTCGTTTCACTGTTGTAACTATACTTTTGCCCTAGTCATGTGTACTTACAGAAACATTTCAAGATGAAGTGACATCAACACAAAGATCTGCGAGTAGTGCGTCATGGCCATTACCGAATGATTATGGATTGGAATTGGAATGTGCTGATGTTCTCGAGCATCAACTAGAGGTGGCAAGACAACGTCTCAACGTGCAATCAACAAGTTGAGACTGGACTTGCGGGTATTAGATGCAGGAGTCAAAAAATGAAACGAGACACTAAGGTAACCACGAAGGAATTGGAGATTTTACAGACTAAAATTTGTGCTATCTGAATCCGGCCAATCCTATTTTCTGAAGAGATTATAGTTCAAATGGTAAGTTCTGTTGATGCGTGTCCATGATGTATGAGCTTTATTTGCCTAGTGTATGTAATTTGCTATTTGTGTATGCTTTATTATCACCGGTGTCAAACTATAATGCCCAATGGGTATAATTGGCTGTAATTTCTTTATTTTATAATGTAGGATTATTCTATGTTTCTATGCCTTAGTCTCTTTATTGTATAGTGTATGTTTTTAGAGGTGATAGTATAGAGTAGGATAATTCTTTGAATATGCTATATCATTGAAACGGGGGCCAACACACCCAAACATTTCCTGGATGCCATACAAATGAACAAACATGTGTAATCAAAGCGGGCCTTAATTGGGTTGGTCAAAATAATATTTAGTGGATCCCAAATGATGTGGCCCACCGTAACAACGGCTCTTAGCAGGCCGTTAACAGGACGAAAGCTCGATAGGGCTGTATAAATAGAAATGGCTCGCAGGCCTCTAGCATGCCAAAATAAATGTTAATTTTGTCTCGGCCCTTTTACTTTACGGGCCAGTATGAGGCTGAAAATGTTTTGGGCCAGAGGATGCCCAATTTGCAAACTGGGCTTTTAATAGGCCGAAAGTCGCGTCGGGCTGAAATTTTGCCCTACGGAATGTGGGCCCCTAATGGACCCAAAATTAGGTTGCACAGCCAAAGGCCCAACTGTTGCGCGGGCCGTTAACAGGCCGAAAGACAAAATGGGCTAGGAATTGGCCCATTTACCGAATGGGCCGAGGACAGGCCTAAAGTCACAACGGGCTAGAAGTTGGCCCAACTACCGAATGGGCCGAGAAAAGACCGAAAGACGTTCCGGGCCGTTAACGGGCTGGAACTGACGATGGGCTACTAACAGGCCAAAAGAAGCTCAGGCCGTAATTTTGCCCAAAGACGTAGTGGGCCGTTAACGGGCTGAAACTAACGATGGGCTGGAAATTGTCAAATCTAGAAATGCCTTTGATGGGCCGATTCTATGTAACTTGTATGGGTCGTGCTTGTGAATGGGCCTGACTCAAGTAGGTCGCTAATGAGCCAGCCTGCTTATTTTGATAGGCTCTTCCTTTTAAGCCGAATGGGCCATTATTGGGCTAAGACACGTGTCGACATATCATAGGCGCGTCCCGTCCATTTGTTGGATGACAACTGTCTGAACGCTAGGCCGACACGTGGATCTGCCAGCGAATGAGAATTTTACACGTGGAAAATCCCCATTGGTCCGGGCTGTTAACGGGTTATTGGATCCAAACCGGAACCCGGTAGCTTAACGATGACCCATTACAATGGATACCACGTGTCGGTTACCCTTGACGAAAGAACTTCTATGACACGCGATTTATCGTCATGGACGTGGACACTTCTGTCGTGGGTTTGTCACAGCAGATGTCCTTGTGAAAGGACTTAGTCATGGAGCCATTGCTACGGGTTAGTTTAAAGGGGTTGAACCGGACAAGGGACACGAGGGGTTATATACTAGTTCGGCCCCTTCGATGAAGGTAAAAGCCTACGTCTAGTTGTGCTTGGTATTACTAGGGTTTAGATGACCAGGGAGAGAATCCGCTTTGCCTGGCTCTCGAGTTGTTGTCTGTTGTCCCTAAACCGTTGCTGGGTCGTCCCTTTATATACACAGGTTGACACCCGCCGATTTACAGAGTCCCGAGGCCGGATCATAAACGTGTCTGGCTCGGTCTCTATCCTTCCTATCTTACAATGCAAGTTACATGAGAAAGTCGATTTACATCTATAGGCCTTAACTCGCCTTTGGGCCTTGGGCCTTCGTAAAGCGCCACCATCCTTACGTCTTCATGTGCTTCTGATCTTCTTGGAGTTAATCCGGCTACTCCTGGCTGGTTTACGTCCAGTAGTAATATCCCCAACATTAGGCCCCAGATTGATTTGAACTTGTTCATGTCAATCTTCAACACTTAGAAAAATTCTTCCCTTGCATCTTCACCTTGATCTTGTAAACCACCGTGACATCATACTCCAGGATCATGTTAAATCGCCATGACGTCATCTAGTTATTTAAAAATGATACATCTCACCTTCAGTTAATGAGCCTCCGACACTCAAGGCGACCATTCCTCTTAGATATCCAATATTCCGGCCCCTTGATTCTCGCGCTTGTTACCTCCCCCCTTTACCTTATAAATAGGGCCACGGGTCATTTCCTTTTTTTTCCTCCGTCTCTTCGCTTCTTCTTCCTCCTCGCAACACCTCTACACCTGAGCGCCGCCGCCGTCGCCGAGCTTCGCTTCCGCCTCTCCGTTGGCCGCTGCATCGACCTGGTTGCACCAGAGAGCCGCGGCGTACCTCCGCTGCTTCAACAGCCACTGTAAGTCCTTCCCTTTCCTCCTTTGTAGATCTACCTAGGGTTTCATTGTTCATCGAAGTTCATCGAAGCTCCAGCACTATTCTTCCCTGTTCCTCCTTAGTCCATGGATAAAAACCTCAAGCTTGATGTATTCCGTGTAATGGCTATAGCATTCCTTATCTTCTGTTATCACAACAAACCCTTATGCGCAAAAAATTGATCTGGACCTTTGTGAACCGCTTCGAGACCAACCTTTTTAGGTCTAAATCTTTTTGCTTTTCCTGTCTTACGGTAGATCCAAAATTTCCATATAATCTTGTGAAACCTGTTTTACCTTATTTAGCCGTTCTTGCCTTAGATCTGTATCTTCTTTATCACATAGGCGGTTTACCTTTGTAGAAAGCAATCTATCACATACCATTAGTCCCCTTGTAAACCGGCAATCCCTTTATCTCCGTTGTCATACTCCAGTTTAATAGTATGCATATACCTTTGTTCCGTTTATCACTTTGTCATTCATCATTGTATCAGCCTCCGGTTTACGAAATTTACATACTTGGATTTCTTTATCCCGTTGCACCTTATGCACCACCATGAATGAATTGTAAACCGGTATTTCTTTTCAGCTTTTCACTTGTAATGGCCAAGCAGTTTTATTCCTACAACTGGGCTCCCTCCCGGGTTACCGAGGAACAACTTAATGGAATGGTCAAAATTGGTACTTTACCAAAAAAGAATGAGATCTGGTGGCAAGTTCCTGGACCAGAGAACCCTCCTACTCCCAAGCAAGGTGAAGTAGTGGTGCTTGTTGATCACATAGGCCGTGGCTTGAAACCGCCCGGATCGAAGTTTTTCCGGGATGTGCTTGCCAGTTTTCAGCTCCACCCTCAAGATATTGGACCCAACTCGGTATCCAATATATGCAACTTCCAAGTCTTCTGTGAAGTGTACTTACAAGAAGAACCAATTGTTGAGCTGTTCCGAGATTTCTTCCATCTGAATCGGCGCACTGAATTTGTAGACGGACCCAACACTGAACTTGGTGGCATATCCATTCAAAAAAGAAAAGAGGTTGAATTTCCTCATTCCAAGCTGCACAGTCATCCCAAGGAGAGGAATCAAACTTGGTTCTACTGTAAAGACACCTCCCCTGAAGATGAGAACCCTCTGCCGGGTTACCATGCCCACCGGCTTGCCAACACTCATCCACTTCCACAGTGGCTAAGTGCTCAGGAACGGGCCTCGTATGCACCTCAACTCGCCAAGCTAAGAGCCTTCTTGGCCAATGGTTTAACATGTGTAGACTTTGTCCGTTGCTGGATGTCCTGGAGTATCTTGCCACTAAGTCACCGCTCCCGCATAATGTGTGAGTATACTGGTGAATTAGAAGACTCCCAATGTCATATCAATATTCAGCTAACAGATGAAGAGGTCACTGAGGCCGTCAGGAAGATTTCGAATGAATCAGAAGTTGTCTGTCGCCAAACCGGACTAGCCCCTTTTTATACGCAAAACAAACCGCCTGCTATGAGTATTGTTCCTCTGCTTTACACTTAATATCCTTACACTATACAATCCTTGAATATCCTTCTTTTTACCTTTAAACAGGGTGATGATCTGTTTTGGAAGAAGAAACCTCAAGAGAAAGCGGCAAAAACTGCCCGCCCTAAAACCAAAGCTGTCAAGAAAACCACAAAGCGGAAAGCGCATGAATGCATCAGTATGGAACTGGACGACGACCCAGATGAACCGGAAGTTGAGGTAGAACTTGATTCACTTGGTTCTCTTTTCATGCATCTCATTGACAATGATACTTATCAGGAGGACGTGGAGGGCAGCCAAGCTGATGATGTAGAGGTAATTATCCTTTCCTCCGGTTCAGACTCTATGTCAACACAAAAAATCCGTCAAGCGGTCCGGAAAGTAAGCTTTTCTCATCCTCTTGCTCACTTGGATCCAACATTTATTTTGAAGACGCAGCAGCACAAGGCTCGCCACACCACCCGACACAGCGGCCAAAAGGTCACTTCGATCGGTTTACCTGACACCCCAGTTCGAAAGCGCCGATCTGAGGTCTCACCCACTTATGACAATTCTTATCCCAAGGCAGGTTATTTCCGACAACCTCTTAATCCGTCCGATTCGAATTACCAGGTGACACCTCCCTCATCCTCTGGCGAGTCAACAGCGACCCAACTTCCTCCTCTCAAAACTGTAGCTGGGTAAGTACTTCAACCCCTTCTTTTGATGTTTCCATACTTTATATACTATGCTTAACTTTCGCATCTTGTTCTATTTTAGAGCCAAAGCCAGACCCAGCAAAAAGGCTCGGGTGAACAATCCGCCTGAAGACCAGGTGGTTCTTGAACCGGAGCAAATGGTTGAACTGGAACAAACGGTTGAACCGGAGGGTCCAAATCCTGAAGCTACTTTTGATGAACCACCCCCTCAAGATCACAATATTGATGAACAACCAGAAGTTGACGCTGCTGTGCCTAATGATGAACCGGCAGATCCAATACGGGCCGATGATAGGTCTTCTAGTCCGGTGAGAGCTACTGACACTCCATCAACTCCAGCAAAGACTGCTGGAGACAAAGAAGGCGATGTTATCATTACCGGTATGAGCCACAGCTCTCCTGGCCATCCTATTATATTGGCGAAACATAGTGTCAAGGAAGAGCGTGCTGCCATGGAAAAAGGCAAATGTAGCACCGACTTGTCAAGCTACGCCCATCTCAGCGCTCAAGAACTCCACTCCAGTTTTATAAACCGTCTGCACTTAAACCATGATTATGAAGCCGGTTTGGTGAACTTGATAAAGGAACGCTATGAGGTATTTTCATCACTTTTCTTTTCTTAAATCCAAAGTACAAGTATCATCCCAAGTAGCCCCCAAGGGCCGGTTTATGATGTTAATCATAATCTGGGACTTTGTAATATCTTAATCCTTGCATGTTGATCCTCCATATGGCAAGCCATCGTTGGAAACAAACCGGTACTTTATCATTGTATTCCTATAGTTTTCAGCGGTGTAGCCCCCAAGGGTCGGTTTATCTTTGCAAGGTAAACCGGGTCTTGAATGAATGCGTCAACTTTGAACAGATGTACATGAGCCCCCAAGTGTTAAGGATAATGCTTGCATTGTACTTGAGACTTGTGAAAAATATGTTGATGATAGAGCAAATAGGCATTAGCCCCCAAGTACAAAGTGCATAACTCGTTATACGCTTGGTACTTCATAACCTGTTTTGATGATATACCTCACCTTTGTAGGCTGAGATGAGTAAAAAGGATGCTCAAACCGCGGACCTTCAGGAGAATGTCAAATCTCAGCAAGCAGAGGCTTCCAAGGCCAAGGAGGAGTTAACAAATGCCCTAGCAGCCATTGAAAGGCTGAAAGAGACCTTCAACAAAGAGCGTGCAGACTGGGGGACAGAAAAGGCCGGTTTGACAAAAAAGGCCGAGGACGCAAAGGCAGCCCTGAAGCCGGTGGTTGAAGAACTGACTGGCTTAAAGTGGCAGATTGACGCCATGACATCTGCTATGTTTGGTAAGTACCCTCTCATGAAGTTTGTCTAACTCATAATATCTTATCAATGAGCGGTTTACTAATGTTTAACCATGACAGGGACCCGCATTGCTCACCAGGGCGCTGACATGCGGATGAAGCTTAAAGTGGCCTATACCTTGATAGAACAGTTGTCCTCTGGATCCCAGCGAGCCATTTGCACTTCAGCGTATAACAAGCCTCCGCCATCACTGATAAAAGAAACTATCAAAAAGCTGGCCATGCTGCCTGCCTAGATCAACAAACTGAAGAGATCAGCCGCAAGGTCAGGTGCGCTGAATGCGCTAATCCGGGCCAAGGCGTGGATTCCTGATCTTGAACCGGCAGATATCATCAAAGGCTATCCTAGTGTGAAAGAAGACGGCTCAGACTTCAATAACAACGATCTCCGAAGGCAGATAAAGGAGATGCGGCCGATAGCAAGCAAACTGATGGAGAATACTGATCTATCTCATTTTCAACCGGTTTATGATGCTGAGGGAAAAAGACAGCCCGCGTTAATTCATAATGTTGAAGATCTTGTGCCGCCAATCCGTAAGCATACTTATGCTCCTGACATTGACCCCTCCAACCTCATTCATGAAGAGGCCGTTTTTCAAGCTTTAACCGGAATCGATTGGTCAACGGTTGATTTCCAGCGTCTGGGTGAGGGATGAAGAGAATGTGACCGTGCAAGATGACCCTCAATCGTCAAGCCGTCCCGATGAGGAATCCTAAACCAGTGGCCGGTTTATCAGCTGTAGTCTACCACTCCTTTGAAAACACTTATTCAATTTGGGGTATTGAAAGCACCTTGTAATAGGATAGCCTGAACACCTTATCTACCATGCCATCGAGCATGTTTGTGTTGCTTAATACTGAAAACTTGTCCTGCCTGTCGGATCTATTTATGCATAGTCCATTATGATTTATGTTCCTGCATATAAGAACTTGAAAGTGTCCTAGTGGTTTACCACTGGACGGGTCATGATGCCCAAAAATATATACATAACTTGGATGGATAACCAAGATTTGTATTAACTAGATATAAAATAAATGATACCTGTGATATATCTTCGTTGGCTGACCAACTGTTGGTATAATAGGAGTGAAAATACCCATTTGTAGGGTTGATGACTCCTTTCCCTCTTGCCAGTTCATGTAAAACCACGCCGGTTTGTTCGTATAATGCGGGTGACCTGTAGCCAAAACTAGACCGGGGCAATTTACTGCCGGTTTAGAACTGATCATGTATTGGCAACTGAGCGTTGAAAGCCATGCCGGGTTGTAATAAACACTGGTTTATCAGAAATATACATAAATCCATTATCAAAAGATATTAAAAATAACAAATCAAAAAGAAATATGCAGGGCTTTTCATGGGCTGCCAGGCCCTAAATCGAGGCTTTTCATGAGCTGCCAGGCCGTTGAGTTAAACCATTTTGCAAAGGCTTTTAAGATGGACCTCAATCTTTAACCAATCATCGTTTTAACTTTGACAAGTTCAAGGTCCATGATATTGACTTGTCAAACGTTCGATGGGTCATACCAGGTTTACCTGGATGGAGTGGCTTACTTCAAGAGGCAGGATAACCCGGGGTTTTAGGTGAATACACCTGGCTTGAAAGCCTATTACAAGGGTGCAAGCTCGTTGTTCTTTGAGAAGCAAGGAGCCCCCAGGTAATATTTGAGCTGTGCTTAGTGGTTACCTATGTTTGAGTTGTGCTTGATGCAACAAACTCTCTTTGGCTCCACATAATTTCATTTTGGCTTTAAGCCTATCAAGAGGTGTAGCTATGGTGTAAAGACAACCAAGCCCCCTAGTGATATCCCTTTTTGGTTTTAAACCGATCAAGAGGTGTAGCTATGGTGTGAAGACAACCAAGCCCCCTAGTGACTTACTTTATATCTGTGTGGCCTTATGGGCCGGGTTAATAAAACTCCGCTTTGTTAGTAGAAGCCCCTGTGGAACCACACATGATGTAAAAAAGAATAGAGACCCCGCTTTAGCCGAGGCTCCGGTTTATTATATAATATATACATTGTCATAAGTATGTACATAAGAAGAGCCTGTGGCTCAAGTATAGTAAGGCCGAAGAAGGGCTACATTCCACGGCCGCTTGGTCTCCTCCATCGATTTACGTGAGTCTTTGTGCTCTCGAACATCGATAAGGTAGTATGACCCATTGTGTAGGTTTTTGCTGACCACAAAAGGTCCTTCCCAAGGTGGGGATAACTTGTGCATATCAGTTTGATCCTGGATGAGCCGGAGCACCAGATCACCCTCTTGAAAAGTTCTAGTTTTAACCCGGCGGCTGTGATAACGTCGGAGATCTTGTTGATAAATCGTCAAACGTGCCGCTGCGAGATCACGCTCCTCATCTAACAGGTCCAGTGAGTCCTGACGTGCCTTCTCATTGTCAGTTTCAACGTAAGCTGCCACACGGGGCGAGTCATGACGGGTGTCACTAGGAAGAACCGCATCTGCTCCATAAACCATGAAGAAAGGTGTATAACCCGTCGATCTATTTGGTGTGGTGTTGATACTCCATAACATACAAGGTAACTCCTCCACCCAACAACCCGGTGTCCGCTTTAAAGGAACCATAAGCCGGGGTTTGATACCTCTCAAAATTTCTTGATTTTCCCTCTCAGCTTGACCATTAGACTGGGGGTGAGCCACTGACGCTATATTAAGCCGGATGTGCTCACGTTGACAAAATTCCTCCATCTCACCCTTAGACAGATTAGTACCATTATCCGTGATAATGTTGTGTGGAAAGCCAAACCAGAAGATCACCTTCTTGATGAATTGAACCGTCGTGGCTGCATCACACCTACTGACTAGCTCTGCCTCTACCCACTTGGTAAACTTGTCAACCGCCACCAACAGGTGGGTCTTTTTGTCCTTGGATCTCTTAAAGGGTCCAACCATATCGAGCCCCCAAGTTGCAAATGGCCAAGTGATTGGGATCATTCTCAACTCCTGAGCCGGAACATGAGCGCAACATGCAAATTTTTGACAACCGTCACACCTTTTGACTAAATCCTCAGCATCAGCATGAGCCGTCAACCAATAGAAGCCGTGACGAAAAGCCTTAGCCACCAAGGATTTTGAACCGGCGTGATGACCACAATCTCCTTCGTGGATTTCTCGCAAAATCTCACAACCCTCTTGAGGAGACACACAACGCTGAATTGCTCCTGTAACACTGTAACGATGTAACTCCCCATTGATAATGGTCATTGACTTGGATCGCCGGATTATCTGCCGGGCCAAGGTTTCATCCTCCGGTAACTCGCCCCGGTTCATGTAAGCCAAGTATGGGACTGTCCAATCCGGTGTAACATGCAAAGCCGCCACCAACTGGGCCTCTGGGTCAGGAATAGCCAACTCCTCCTCTGTTGGTATCTTGACCGACGGATTATGTAGTACGTCGAGGAAGATATTAGGTGGGACCGGTTTACACTGAGAACCTAGGCGACTTAAAGCGTCTGCTACTTCATTCTTTCTCTGGTCTATATTGTCAACTTGATAACCCTTGAAATGACCAGCCACTATGTCCACCTCTCGTCGATATGCAGCCATGAGTGGGTCCTTAGAATCCCAAGTGCCAGACACCTGTTGAGCCACCAGGTTCGAGTCACCGAAGCACTTAACCCGGCATAAGTTCATCTCCTTAGCCATCTGAAGACCGTGGAGTAAGGCCTCGTACTCAGCTGCATTGTTAGTGCAAGGGAACATTAGGCGAAGAACATAACAAAACTTGTCACCTCGTGGGGAAGTTAATATGACTCCAGCCCCCGAGCCCTCCAATTGCCTGGATCCGTCAAAGTGAATAGTCCAATAAGTGTTGTCTGGCTTTTCCTCGGGTGCCTGCAACTCTGTCCAATCATTGATGAAGTCCACGAGTGCTTGAGATTTAATCGTTGTGCGAGGTGTATACTTGAGCCCGTGAGGTCCAAGCTCAATAGCCCACTTGGCAATCCGGCCAGTTGCCTCTCTGTTTTGTATGATATCTCTCCCAAAGGGGCTGAACTAACCACTGTGATAGGATGACCCTGAAAATAGTGCTTGAGCTTGGCTTGCCATAAAAACTCCATACACCAGCTTCTGCCAATGCAGATACCTCTGCTTTGATTTGATAAGCACCTCGCTGATATAATAAACCGGCCGTTGAACCGGATACTCCTTTCCAGTCTCCTTGCACTCCACAACTATAGCCACACTGATAGCCCGGGCATTAGCAGCCACATATAGCAGTAAAGGCTCTTTATCCATCGGAGCCGCAAGAACAGGCGGTTCAGCTAACTGTGTCTTCAAATCGTCAAACGCTTTATCAACCGCATCACTCTAGACAAAGTCATCCATTTTCTTTAGCATATGATATAAAGGGATAGCCTTCTCCCCAAGACGACTGATAAACCGGCTCAAAGCTGCAATCCGGCCCGCCAGACGCTGAACGTCATTGATACACGCCGGTTTAGCCAGAGAGGTGATAGTTGTAATCTTCTCCGGGTTAGCCTCAATGCCCCTGTTCGACACCAGAAAACCCAGGAGCTTGCCTGCTGGAACACCAAAGACACATTTGTCCAGATTAAGCATCATTTTATAAACCTGGAGGTTGTCAAAGGTTTCTCTTAAGTCATCTATCAATGTTTCCCCCTTCCTGGACTTCACCACAATATCATCCACATATGCATGAACATTGCGCCCAATCTGTTTATGAAGACATTTCTGAACACAGCGCTGGTAAGTCGCCTGGGCACTCTTGAGCCCAAAGAGCATAGAGACATAGCAGAAGGCTCGAAAGGGAGTTATGAAAGTTGTCTTCTCCTGGTCCTTAACCGCCATTTTGATCTGATGATAACCAGAATAAGCATCCAGAAAACACAAACGGTCACAACCTGCCGTAGCATCAATAATCTGATCAATACGAGGGAGGGCAAAGGGATTAGCTGGACAAGCCTTGTTCAAGTCTGTGTAGTCCACACACATACGCCAAGTGCCATTTTTCTTAAGGACTAGCACCGGATTAGCTAGCCACTCTGGGTGAAAGACTTCCATGATAAACCGTGCGGCCAACAGCTGAGCTACCTCCTCACCAATAGCCTTACGCCTTTCTTCGTTGAAGTGGCGGAGAAACTGCCTGACCGGTTTAAACTTAGGATCGATATTAAGTGTGTGCTTAGTGAGTTCCCTCAGTACACCTGGCATGTCAAAAGGCTTCCATGCAAAGATGTCCTGATTTTCACGGACGAACTCGATGAGCGCGCTTTCCTATTTGGGATCCAGGTTAGCGCTTATGCTGAACTGCTTGGATGAATCACCAGGAAGAAAATCAACCATCTTAGTGTCTGTAGCCGATTTAAACTTCAACGCCAGATCGTGCTCTGTAGTTGGTTTTTTCAAAGAAGTCATGTCTGCCGGATCAACCTTGTCTTTATAAAACTTTAGCTCCTCTGTGGCACAAACCGACTCAGCATAAGCCGCATCACCCTGTTCACACTCCAAAATGATCTTCCTGCTCCCATGCACTGTGATGGTCCCCTTGTGACCCAGCATCTTAAGCTATAAATAAACATAACACGGCCTCGCCATGAACTTAGCATAAGCTGGACGCCCGAACAGGGCATGATACAGACTCTTGATTTTCACCACCTCAAAAGTCAATGTTTCTGACCTTGAATCATGATCATCTCCAAAAGCCACCTCTAGGGCTATCTTGCCCACTGGATACGCAGACTTACCGGGCACCACGCCGTGAAACACGGTGTTCGACGGTTTAAGACTCTTATCTGTTAACCCCATACGGCGGAAGGTATCATAGTAAAGAATATTGATACTGCTTCCCCCATCCATAAGCACCTTGGTGAACTTATACCCCCCCCCCAACTTGAGGTGCCACCACTAAGGCCAGATGACCCAGATTATCAACCTGGGGTGGGTGATCCTCTCTACTCCATAAAATGGGCTGCTCAGACCAGCGCATATACTGAGGTACTGCCGGTTCAATAGAGTTTACTGCCCTCTTGTGAAGCTTCTGATCACGTTTACACAAGCTAGTGGTAAAGACATGATACTGCCCACTATTCAACTGCTTCAGATTGCTCTGATAACCCGACTGCTGCTGCTGTTGATTCCCCTGATGGTCATAACCTCCTTGATTGCCCTGGTTCCCTTGATGGCCATGTCCGGTTTGATTGCCTTGGAATCACCGGAGCTGCCACCTCCATAACCCGGCCCATGAAAACTGCCTCCTGAACCGCCGGGCGGGCCATTGTCATATTGAAACATATTGGAATTCTTAAACTCCCGCATAATGAAACTATCCTTCCAAAGGTGTGAAGCGGGCCTTTCTTTCGATCCCTGCTTTGGACAAGGTTGATTTAACAGGCGCTCCAGATTGGCGCCTGACCTTCCGCCCCTCTGGGGCTGTTTACCCTTATGACGTTGACCGTTATCCTGAGCATTAGTGTTAGCCACGAAGTCCAAACTATTGTCTGCCTTTTGCTTACCGTTATTCCAATGACCTGCCGAATTGTGCTGCTGCCCCTTGGTATTGCTATTCTTTTTCCCTTTCCCCGGTTTGTCATCCTCAGACTCAGGGTCTTTGGTACTATCTGAATCGGCGTATTTCACCAAAGCAGCCATAAGGGTTGACATGTCATTGCAGTGACGCTTGAGCCTCCCTAGCTTCAATTTTAATGGCATAAACCGGCAGTTGCCCTCCAACGTCAAAACTACTGTATCTGCATTGATGTGGTCTGATGAATGCAAAATAGCTGAGACTCGCTTTACCCAATGCGTCATAGACTCCCCCTCCTCTTGAACACAAGCGGCTAGGTCCATAATTGACATAGGCTGCTTACATGTATCTTTGAAATTCTGGATAAACCGGTGTTTTAACTCAGCCCATGACCTGACAGAGTTAGCTGGTAAGTTCTTTAACCAAGTTCGAGTTGTCCCCTCCAACATCATGGTGAAGTATTTAGCACACACTGCTTCATCCACGTCCAGCATCTCCATCGCCATCTCATAACTCTCCACCCATGACTCCGGTTGCAAATCGGCAGTGTAATTGGGCACCTTACGAGGTCCCTTAAAATCCTTGGGCAGTCGCACATTACGCAAAGCGGGGGTAAGACACGGCACCCCTAAAGAACTAAAGACCATGCCGGGCTCCACTGAGGTGGTAGGGCGAACCGGAGTAGGTTGACGAGCAGCATGTAGAGCTGCCAACTCGGCTTCTCGACGTGCACGACCATGATCCACCACATCTTGCGCATTAGCACCACCACCTGCCGAGTTGTGTCCTCGCGGGGAGTTACGATGACGTGCACTGCTTGATACGGCCAATTCATCCTCAATGTGCTTGTTGTAGCTCCGACTCAGACAGGGGGTGGAATGAATCCTCTCGCGACTATGCGAATAAGCCTGTTGTTGGTTTAAAGCCGTTTGAAGGAGCTCTCTAGCCCGTCGTGTCTCCATCGCCACAGGTGACTCACCGTCAGTTTGGAGGGTTGCCAATCATGAAGCGGCGGCCACAATGTTATCCAACGGGTTGGAGTAATGCCCCGGGGGCGTCGGAACATACTGCGGCACAACGTTGTTCTGACGAGGCGGGTTCATCGTGCGTGGTTGAACCGACGCTCCTGTTCCCGGCGCCTCCGTCTGGTTTACCACTGGCTGGTTACTGGTTCCGGCTCCTGGCGTGTTGAAGAGATTTCTTGGCTCATAACCCAGCGGGAGGTGTGACCGATATCTCCTCCTCATGACCTCATCTAAGGCATTCTGGTCCAACCTAAGCCCGTAGGCCTGAGCTTCCAACTCGGCCTGTTCTGTAGCCATCCTGGCGTTTTCTGTTGCCAGGTCCGCTTTAGCCTGAGTTATCTGATCCTTCACCTTTGCTATCTCCGTGTTGTGCTGATCTCGAGCTGCAGCGTCCACCTCCGCAGCCATCAATGTTGCCAAGGCGTCGAACAAATCAGATAAAACCTGAGCGGGAGGCGGCGCAGAGCCCCCTGCTCCTGCTGGTGTTGTTGTTGCTGAACCGGAGAACATCGCCGCAGCGGTAGAAGAGTGTTGCGCTGGTTGTCTACCAGCCATGAAGACCGCGACCCGGCTTGGCAGATCGAGGAGGTCCGAAATACGGTTGCCATCGGACCCTCCGCTAATCCGCCATCCTGCAGTTGATACAGGGACTCGGTTTTTCCGGTTGAAGACTCGTCATCGGAACGGATAAGGGTTTCTCCATCAGATGCTGGTCCATCCTCATACTCCGCTCCATGGATGACACCTACGAAAACATGCCTTGCTGCGGGCTGAACCGGGGCAGGGCTTGCACGCTGAGCCGTCTCGACGATGTCGGTGCAGGTGTCCAGCTCAGGGCCCGGTTCGCCGATTTTGCCGATGAAGACGTGAATTCCACCAAAGGGGACACGGTACCCATATTCGATCGAACCGGCCTCGGGACCCCACCCTGCATCGTTGATGTAGAGCTTGCTGCGACGACTCTTCGTCATCCGGCCCACAGTGTATTCCTTGAGTCCTTCGAAGCTGCCCTTTAAGAACTCGAAACCATTGTGCGATAGCCCCATGGTGGGCGCCAACTGTCGTGGGTTTGTCACGGCAGATGTCCTCGTGAAAGGACTTAGTCGTGGAGCCATCGCTACAGGTTAGCTTAAAGGGGTTAAACCAAACAAGGGACACGAGGGGTTTTATACTAGTTCGCCCCCTTCGATGAAGGTAAAAGCCTATGTCTAGTTGTGCGTGGTATTGCTGGGGTTTCGATGACCAGGGAGCAAATCCGCTTTTCCTGGCTCTCGAGTTGTTGTCTGTTGTCCCTAAACCGCTGTCGGGTCGTCCCTTTATATACACAGGTTGACGCCCGCCGGTTTACAGAGTCCCGAGGCCGGATCATAAACGTGCCCGGCTCAGTCTTTATCCTTCCTATCTTACAATGCAAGTTACATGAGAAAGTTGGTTTACATCTATAGGCCTTAACTCGCCTTTGGGCCTTGGGCCTTCGTAAAGCGCCACCAACCTTACGTCTTCATGGGCTTCTGATCTACTTGGAGTTAATCTGGCTACTCCTGGCCGGTTTACGTCCAGTAGTAATATCCCCAACAACTTATGTGATGATAATTTTGGTAATGTCATGGACCACTATATGACAACACATGTATGACTATCTTGATTCTGTCATAAAATCGTCATGAATGTACATGCATGACAAAAAACGTGACCTACTGTGACAAACACGTATCATCACGGAAGTGGTTTTTTTGTAGTGAATGCATGCAATACACGTGGAAGAAGCGCTTGGAGTGGGAAGAATAGTGGGATGGCAGTTACAGCCCCATGAACGTGGGACGTGGGTACCCCACAAGGCGTGGCCCATTATCTTCCCACTACAATTGGCGTTACACGATGCGCGAGAGAACCAGAAATTGACCTGGGCTCAAGTTAATGAAGAAGAAAAGAAGATCTCAGAGGGCGATCCACCGTTACGCTCCTACTTGTGCACTGGTTAGGGCCTACCCCGACGACACCCGACAGCGCGTTCAGGCCAGGCCCGGGGGCTCGAGGAGGTGCAACAAACCCTTGGTCTGTTGCCCAGACTGTGCACATGCCTAAGGACAAGATTGCAGCACCCAAGATCAGACCAAGCAGTAGAGATCAGTTGTTTCGAGAATCAAAGTGCAGATCAAGAAGACCAAGTCAAGCTAGAGAGACAAGATATCACTAAGGGAAAAACCACCCTTGCCGGGCAAGCAAGCCTGGCGAGGACGAGGATTGCCCTGAAGACAAGCCTCCAAGACCGCCCCAGCAAGCTTGCCGGGCACAGTAAGGGCAGACTGCCCCACCAAAGCTTCACCGCTCCACCTCACAGCAACGCAAGTCGCCTATCGGTGCGGTGTCAAGCCCCTAAGTGACTAAGTGGCTGCTTCTTGCTACATGGCAGCCACTTCCTATGGAAAACACCTCCAAATGACACCCGTCCTGAGACATGTCAAGCAAGCAGGCGCGAAGCTGGCAAAACAGCCCGGCAAGGCTTGCCGGGCACACCACGATGTGACACTAAGCGGCACATTTAATGCATTATGTCCGCCTGCAGAGTTAGGTATGATAGCACTGTTTGCTATCTAATAAGTACATAAAGACTGATTTTCCACTGTGGTGACCCCTTGACCTATAAAAGGAGGCCCATGGCAACCGTAGAGAGGATTCGGACCCTCGCATACTCATACACGCGTAGTCGCTCTCGCCCCAAGGCAACCCTGCCAGGCAAGAGCGCTGCATTTCTTCCACCATAATCACATCAATCCACCAAAGCCAGAGTAGGGTTTTACGCCTTGCAGTGGCCCGAACCTAGGTAAACTGCCTATCTGTCGTGATGTGTTACGCTTCTTCACTCTTTGTGCAACATTCCCATCCCCCCGCCGAACCAAAAGGGGCTCATGGCCCCATAGGTGGTCGTGGTTTCCCACGACAAATTCTTTCTACAAAAGACCATGCTCTAATAAATATAAGTGAAGCAGAAGATCATTCTACAAATATGGTTTTCTATATGAAGAGAAATAGACAATCCAAACTTCCAATGATATAAGTGAAGCACATGAAGCATTCTATAAAGACATAGAAATGATATAAGTGAAGTGCAGTGAGCATTCTATAAAGTGCATGTTGCATAAAACAAAATTGAAAACTAAACACAAAAGACACTCCAAGATTTACACATATCACATGAACGAAACAAAAACGAAAACATATCGATACTTGTTGAAGAAAGATGGGATGCCTTCCGGGGCATCCCCAAGCTTAGACGCTAGAGTCTCCTTGGATATTTACTTGGGGTGCCTTGTTCATCCCCAAGCTGGAACTCTTGCATCTCCTCCTTCTCCTCATATCAAGACCTCCTTGATCTTTGAACACTTCATCCACACAAAACTTAACAGAAAACTAGTGAGATCCGTTAGTATAATAAAGCAAATCACTACTTTAAGTACTATTGCAAACCCATTCATATTTTATTTTTGCATTATCCCTACTTTATCCTAACTTCTCCATGGCTTATACCACCGATAAAGTACATTGTTCCATCAAAACAAGCAAAACAAGGCATCAAAAATAGAATCTGTCAAAAACAGGACAGTCTGTAGGAATATGAACTTTCACTATACTTCTGTAACTCCAAAAATTCTGAAAAATTAGGAAAAAATAAAAAAAATTGTATAGCATTACTGTGTAAAAATTTCAGAAACTTTTGATGTTCTTGTAAAAAATGTAAATTCACGCACTACAACCAAAGTTTTTGTTTTTGCACCGCACATACCAACAAGCAATCTAATCATCCTAAAGGCAAATCTTGGCACGTTATTTTTATAATACAATGGATATGTACAAGTGGATAACTATTTTTGTCGAAAAATTTCTGTAATTCAAGATTCACAAAGTTTCCATGGGCATGAACAAAGTTCAAGGCTAGCTCCCACTTTAATAATGCTCGTCTCTCTCACTTTCACTTTTCTTTTTGAAAAATTTTAGGTTCCCCTCTATATTTTTTTGTTTTTAAACTTTATTAAAGCACACAACAGAATAAAATGACTCTCTAAAACTTCCGGGTTGTCTCCCTGGTAGCACTTTCTTTAAAGCCATTAAGCTAGGCATATAGTGCTCAAGTAATTGATCCACCCGGATCCCAAGGTATATCAAAGCCAATTTTAATTAACAATGATTTATAATTTAGTAGTGAGCACAAAGCAACATATATGATGCAATGACGAAGTCTAACTCTCTTCCTATGCATTGTCATGTCATAAAATAACAATTCATGCACATCAAGTAAAGGCCAATACATAGCATAAGCAGTTTCTTGCAATTTTATCGTATTGGAAACATAAAGAGGTGGAGATGTAGTTCCTCTCTCATAATAATTGCAAGTAGGAGCAGCAAGCACATGCATATTATATTCATCCAAATCATCATGTGTAGTAACAAAACGATACCCATCAATATAATCCTTAATAAGAGCAAACTTCTCCGATATAGTGTAGTTTGGAGAATTCAAAAGGATAATAGGACTATCATGTGTGGGTGCAATAGAAACAATTTCATTCTTAACATAAGGAACTATAGCAAGTTCATCTCCATAAGCATAATTCAAATTGGTATCCTGGCCAGAAGCATAGCAAGCATCTTTTCATCAAAAAGGGATATTTCAACAGAATCCAAGGGATCATAGCAATCATCATAGCATTCATCCTTCAGTAAGAACAAAGGGAAATTAAATAATGTATGAGTTGAAGAGTTACTCTCATTAGAAGGTGGGCACGGGTGATCAATCCACTCTTCCTCCTTTTATTCTTCACTCTCCTCCTCATCTTTTTCATCTAATGAGCTCATAGTTTCATCAATTTCTTCGTCCATAGATTCCTGCAAAATATTAATCTCTTCTTGAACAACAGAGACTTTCTCAATAAAATCATTAATATCGGCATTATATTCATAATTCACATAGCAATATTGAAGTATAGAAAAAAATTAGGTCTGTAAACAGCATCATCATAATTTTCATACTTTTTAAACGAGGATTCAATTTCATAAGCACCCTTAAAAGCAACAAATTCTTCTATGTTTTTTTGGAACTTCGTGTTCCATATCCATAACTAAAGATATAAAACAACTTAGAGTAGAAAATAAAAACTACTTAGTGATAAAGCAAACAAGCACACACAATAATATTCACCCCACGCTATTGCTCCTCGGCAACGGCCCCAGAGAAAGGTCTTGATAACCCACAAGTATAGGGGGCCGTTTGTAGCCTTTTTTGATAAATAAGAGCGTCGAACCCAACGAGGAGCTAAAGGTAGAACAAATATTCCCTCAAGTTCTATTGACCACCGACACAACTCTACGCACACTTAACGTTTGCTTTACCTAGAACAAGAATAAAACTAGAAGTACCTTGTAGGTGCGGTAGGGTAGGTTTGCAAGATAATAAAGAATGTGAAAATAGAAAGTAGGTGATGTTCTAATTAAAGTACAATTAAATTATTATAGCGAGTGTGGATTAGTAGTGGTAGGATTTGCAGAATTTTCCCTAAGCAATTGACTATGTTACTAGATCGATATCAAGTTTTTATGTGGGAGAGGCCACTGCTAGCATGTCATCCCTTACTTGGAAATATATGCACTCATGATTGGGACTATTAGCAAGCATCTGCAACTACCAACGTTCATTAAGGTAAAACCCAACCATAGCATTAAGATATATATTGGTCCCCTTTCAATCCCGTATGCATCAATTTCTATGGTAGGAAGAAGCTTCTCTCAACCTTGCCCTCCAATGCATAGTCCTATCAACATACAACTAACCCTATGGTGTGATCCACACGTGCTCTCATATGATGGGCACCAAAGGATAGCAACATAATGATATGTCTCCAACATATCTATAATTTTTTATTGTTCTATGCTATTATACTATCTATTTTGGATCTTTTATATGCATTAATATGCTATTTTATATTATTCTTGGGACTAACCTATTAACCTAGAGCCCAGTGCCAGTTTATGTTTTCCCCTTGTTTTTAGCTTCGCAGAAAAGGAATACCAAACGGAATAAAACATTTGCGATGATTTTTCTTGGACCAGAAGACACTGAGGAGACTTGGAGATGAAGTCAGAAGAGCCACGAGGTAGCCACAAGGGTGGAGGGCGTGCCCCCTACCTTGTGGGCCCCTTGGTGACCCCCTAACCTAGTTCTGCCTCCTATATATTCACATATATTCCCAAACCACCAGAAGCATCCACGAAAACACTTTTCCACCCCTGCAACCTTCTGTTCTCGTGAGATCCCATCTTGGGGCCTTTTCCGGCATCCTATTGGATGGGGATTCGATCACAGAGGGCATCTACATCAACTCTATTGCCCTTCCAATGAAGCGTGAGTAGTTTACCTCAAACCTACGGGTCCATAGCTAGTAGCTAGATGGCTTCTTCTCTCTCTCTCTTTGATTCTCAATACCATGTTCTCCTCGATGTTCTTCGAGATCTATCCGATGTAATCTTCTTTTGCGGTGTGTTTGTCGAGATCCAATGAATTGTGGATTTATGATCAGCTTATCTATGAATATTATTTGAATCTTCTCTGAACCCTTATATGCATGATTTGATATTTTTGTAATTCTCTTCGAACTATCGGTTTGGTTTGGCCAACTAGATTGGTTTTTCTTGCGATGGGAGAAGTGCTTAGCTTTGGGTTCAATCTTGCGGTGTCCTCACCCAGTGATAGTAGGGGCAGCAAGGCACATATTGTATTGTTGCCATCGAGGATAAAAATATGGGGTTTACATCATATTGCTTGAGTTTATTCCACTACATCATGTCATCTTACTTAAAGGGTTACTCTGTTCTTCATGAACTTAATACTCTAGATGCAGGCAGGAGTCGATCGATGTGTGGAGTGTAGTAGATGTAGGCAGGAGTCGGTCTACTTGACATGGACGTGATGCCTATATTACATAATCATTGCCTTGGATATCTTCATAACCTTGCGCTTTTCTATCAATTGCTCGACAGTAATTTGTTCACCCGCCCTATTATTTGCCTTCAAGAGAGAAGCCTCTAGTGAAACCTATGGCCCCGGGTCTATTTTCCATCATATTATTTTCCGATCTACTATTTTTCAATCTTTACTTTTAGATCTATACAACAACAAAAACCAAACATATTTTATCTTTTGTTCAGTTTTATTTATCTATCTCTATCAGATCTCACCTTTTGCAAGTGAACATGAAGGGATTGACAACCCCTTTATCGTGTTGGGTGCAAGTGTTTGATTGTTTGTGCAGGTATTGGTGATTTGTGCGTTCTTCTCCTACTGGATTGATACCTTGGTTTTCTAACTGAGGGAAATACTTATCTCTACTTTGCTGCATCATGCTTTCCTCTTCAAAGGAAAAACCAACGCAAGCTCAAGAAGTGGCACATAACCACAAGCAAATTAAACAAATCATAGCAATTCACCAATTACCAATAGAACAACAAAAATTTAATCAAGCATCATAGGATGGCAACACACCATTGGATAATAATATGAAGCATAAAGCACCATGTTCAAGTAGAGGGTACATTGGTTTGCGGGAGAGTGGACCACTTTAGATAGATAGGGGAAGGTAAGTTGTTGGTGAAGATGATGGAGTTGTTGGAGTAGATCGCGGTCACACGTTTATTGCCCCAACGGCGTTTCGGCGCCACCAGGACAGAGGGAGAGAGAGCCCCTCCTCCTCCTCCTTCATTGGCATCCCCCCTAGATGGGAGGAGAGTTCCCCCTCTGGTCCATAGTTGCCATGGCGGCAAAGGGGCGAGAGCCCCCTCCGAGATTGGATCTATCTCTCTGTTCTCTTCTGTTTTCACGTTCCTGTTTTCCAGTTGAAAACCGTTTCTTATATTCCCAGAGATCCATAACTCTGATTGCGCTGAGATTTTAACACGATTTTTCCCAATATAAGCTTCCTTACACCCGAAGTAGAGCAACAATCGCCTTACAAGGTGACCACAACCCACCACCACGCGCCTGGGCCCTGGGGCACGCCCTGGTGTGCGGTGGGGGCTGTGGGCCACCTTTTGCGTTGATTCCACCTCCCAAAAATCACATGTATTCCAAAATAATTCTCCGTAAATTTTATTGCATGTGGACTTTGTTTGATATGGATATTCTGTGAAACAAAAAAACATGCAACAAACAGGAACTGGCATTGGGCACTGGGTCAATATGTTAGTCCAATAAATCATATAAATTGTTACCAAAAGTATGTGAAAGTTGTATAATATTGGCATGAAACAATCAAAAATTATAGATATGACGGAGTCGTATCAGCGATCAGCTTGTTGCTGAACTGCCCAAGCATAAAAAAACCACCTTACCCCCAACCTTACCACGCCCCCTCTGTGCAAACCTGATATCTCCTTTTTATTGATCCGATATTGAAACAAGAAAGGGTATCCCGCGCCTATTTCCCTAGATGCGACCCTGGTTATCAAACTAACGAGAGGAAGACTCCCTTGAAGCGATGGTCTCTAGCAAGCTTTTGCTAAAGTGTCGAATCTAGCTTATGATCGGACCGGCAAGCAAATAGTGATTTAAACACTTCTAATAAAAAGAAGGTACAGGGATGAGGTCTTAACGCTTACAACCATGTATTGGTGTTGGGATAAAAATGATATTAGTTCGTGCTCGGGAAGTCACCCATCAAGAGGTGCTTGCTTTGTATCGAAGTGGTGATGGGGAACGAAGCATGGAAATCAAAAAAATTCCTACAAACACCCAAGATCTATCTAGGATAAGCATAGCAACGAGAGGGGAGACCGTGTCTACGTACCCTCGTAGACAAAAAGCGGAAGCGTATATAACACGGTTGATGTAGTTGTACTCTTCACGATCTGATCATGATCCAACCGATCTTGTGCTGAACAGATGGCACCTCCGAGTTTAGCAGACATGCGGCTTGATGACGTCTCCTCCTCCTTGATCCGGAAAGATAAGGCAGAGAATTAGATGGTTTAACAATCAGCACGACGGCGTGGTGTTGATGGTGATGGTGGAGCTGGTTCAGTAGGACTTCACCAAGCGCTACTAGAACAAGGACGGAGGAACTACGGAGTAACGGGAGAGAGAGGGGCACCAAGGGCTTGTTGTGTGCTCTTGGGGCACCCCTCCCCTCTATATATAGGTGGACGGGCATGGGGAACAACCCCTCCAAGCCCTAGGGCGCAGCCAAGGGGGAGGACCTGGAATCCAAGTCCAATCCTATTCCTACTAAGACTCACCTTTTTTCCCCTTCCCTAGCAACATGGGCTTTTGAGGACTTGGTTTGCCTACCCCAATAAGGCCAGGGCGCCTCCCCTAGCCATGCCAGCCCTTGGGTCGTGGTGGACCCACTTGTGGACTTCCGGACCCCTTCGGAACCTTCTAGAAGCTTCACGGTACAATACCGAAAAAACTGCATATTTTCTGGTACCCAAAATATGACTTCCCATATATAAATCTTTACCTCTTGAACATTTCGAGGCTCCTTGTGATGTCAGGGAGCTCATCCGGGACTTTGAACAACATTCAGTTACAATCATCAAATATCCCAATACTACTCTAGCGTCAACAAACGTTAAGCGTGCGACCCTGCAGGTTCAGGAATCATGTAGTTATGATCGAGACACCTCTCCCATCAATAACCAATAGCGGGACCTAGATGCTGATACGTCTCCAACGTATCTATAATTTTTTATTGTTCCATGCTACTATATTATCCGTTTTGGATGTTTAACGGGCTTTAATATGACTTTTATATTATTTTTAGGACTAACCTATTAACCAAAGGCCCAATGGAAATTGCTATTTTTTGCCTATTTCAGTGTTTCGCAGAAAAAGGAATATCAAACGGAATCCAAACGTAACGAAACCCTAGAGAGGATCTTTCTTGGAACAAACGGAACCCAGGAGACTTGGAGTACAAGTCTGGAAGTCCGCGAAGCTTCCACGAGGCAGGGGGCGCGCCCCCCACCCTCGTGGGCCCCATGGAGCTCCACCAACATACTTCTTTCGCATATATATACCCATGTACCCTAAAACATCCACGAGAGCCACGAAACCACTTTTCCACCACCGCAACCTTCTGTACCCGTGAGTTCCCATCTTGGGGCCTTTTTCGGCGATCTGCCAGAGGGGGATTCGATCACGAAGGGCTTCTACATCAACACCATAGCCTCTCTGATGATGTGTGAGTAGTTTACCACAAACCTTCGAGTCCATAATTATTATCTATATGGCTTCTTCTCTCTCTTTGGTTCTTAATACAAAGTTCTCCTTGATGTTCTTGGAGATCTATTCGATGTAATACTCTTTTGCGGTTTGTTTGCGGAGATCTGATGAATTGTGGGTTTATGAATTTGATTATCTATGAATACTATTTGGTTCTTCTCTGAATTATTATATGCATGATTTGATATCTTTGCAAGTCTCTTCGAATTATCGGTTTAGTTTGGCCTACTAGATTGATCTTTCTTGCAATGGGAGAAGTGCTTAGCTTTGGGTTCAATCTTGTGGTGTCCTTTCCCAGTGATAGCGGCGGCAGCAAGGCACGTATTGTATTGTTGCCATCGAGGATAAAAAGATGGGGTTTATATCATATTGCTTGAGTTTATCCCTCTACATCATGTCATCTTGCCTAATGTGTTACTCCGTTCTTATGAACTTAATACTCTAGATGCATGCTGGATAGCGGTCGATGTGTGGAGTTATAGTAGTAGATGCAGAATCATTTCGGTCTACTTGACACGGATGTGATGCCTATATTCATGATCATTGCCTTAGATATCATCATAACTATGCGCTTTTCTATCAATTGCTCAGCAGTAATTTGTTCACCCACCATAATATATGCTATCATGAGAGAAGCCACTAGTGAAACCTATGGCCCCCGGGTCTACTTTACATCATATAAGTTTCCGATCTATAATTCTACTTTACTATTTATTTTGCAATCTTTATTTTCCAATCTATACAAAAATACCAAAAATATTTATCTTATTATCTTTATCAGGTCTCACTTTTGCAAGTGGCCTTGAAGGGATTGACAACCCCTTTATCGCGTTGGTTGCAAGGTTCTTGATTGTTTGTGCAGGTACTAGGCGACTTGCGTGTAGTCTTCTACTGGATTGATACCTTGGTTCTCAAAAAATGTGGGAAATACTTACGCTACTTTCCTGCATCACCCTTTCCTCTTCAAGGGAAGACCAACGCATGCTCAAGAGGTAGCAAGAAGGATTTCTGGCGCCGTTGCCGGGGAGATCTACGCTCAAGTCAAGACATACCAAGTACCCATCACAAACTCTTCTCCCTCACATTACATTATTTGTCATTCGCCTCTCGTTTTCCTCTCCCCCACTTCACATTTGCCATTTTATGCCCTTTTTCCTTCGCCTCTTTTCGATTGCTTATTTTTTGCTTGTGTGTTGGATTGATTGTTTGTCATGATGGCTCAAGATAATACTAAATTATGTGACTTTTCTAATACCAACAACAATGATTTTATTAGCACTCCGATTGCTCCTATTACCAATGCTGAATCTTGTGAAATTAATGCTGCTTTGTTAAATCTTGTCATGAAAGATCAATTTTTCGGCCTTCCTAGTGAAGATGTCGCAACCCATCTAAACAACTTTGTTGATCTGTGTGATATGCAAAAGAAGAAAGATGTGGATAATGATATTGTTAAATTGAAGCTATTTCCGTTTTCACTTAGAGATCGTGCTAAAACTTGGTTTTCTTCTTTGCCTAAAAATAGTATTGATTCATGGAATAAGTGCAAAGATGCTTTTATCTCAAAGTATTTTCCTCCCACTAAGATCATCTCCCTTAGAAACGATATTATGAATTTTAAGCAACTTGAGCATCAGCATGTTGCACAAGCTTGGGAGAGGATGAAATTAATGATTCGCAATTGCCCTACACATGGTTTGAATTTATGGATGATTATACAAATTTTTATGTTGGATTGAATTTTGCTTCTAGAAATATTTTATATTCGGCCGCGGGAGGCACTTTTACGGAAATCACTTTAGGAGAAGCTACTAAACTCCTAGACAATATTATGGTTAATTATTCTCAATGGCACACTGAAAGATCCACTAGTAAAAAAGTTCATGCTATTGAAGAGATTAATGTTTTGAGTGGAAAGATGGATGAACTTATGAAATTGTTTGCTAATAAGAGTGTTTCTTCTGATCCTAATGATATGCCTTTGTCCACTTTGATTGAGAATATTAATGAATCTATGGATGTGAATTTTGTTGGTAGGAACAATTTTGGTAACAACGCATATAGAGGAAATTTTAATTCTAGGCCGTTTCCTAGTAATTCCTCTAATAATTATGGTTATTCCTACAACAACTCTTATGGAAATTTTAATAATATGCCCTCTGATTTTGAGACTAGTGTTAAAGAATTTATGAATTCACAAAAGAATTTCAATGCTTTGCTTGAAGAAAAATTGCCTAAGATGGATGAGTTGGCTAGGAACGTGGATAGAATTTCTCTTGATGTCATTTCTTTGAAACTTAGATATATTCCACCTAAGCATGACATCAATGACTTTCTCAAAGCCATGAGAATTTCCATTGATGAGTGCAGAGAAAGAACCGTTAGGATGCGTGCTAAAAAAGATTGCTTTGTGAAAGCATGTTATTCTAGTTTTCATGATAATAATGATGAAGATCTAAAAGTGATTGATGTGTCTCCTATTAAATCTTTGTTTTCCAATATGAATCTTGATAAATATGGGACTGGAGATGAGTCAACTTTAGTTGAAAGGCGTCCCAATGATTCAGAGTTTTTAGATCTTGATGCTAAAATTAATAAAAGTGGGATTGAAGAGGTCAAAACTTTACATAGCAATGAACCCACCATTTTGGATTTCAAGGAATTTAATTATGATAATTGCTCTTTGATAGATTGTATTTCCTTGTTGCAATCCGTGTTAAATTCTCCTCATGCTTATGATCAAAATAAGGCTTTTACTAAACATATCATTGATGCTTTAATGCAATCTTATGAAGAAAACTTTATGATGAGTGGGAACCTACCATTAAAATTAAGATCAAAGATCATGTATGCTATGCTTTATGTGATTTGGGTGCTAGTGTTTCCACGATTCCAAAAACTTTGTGTCATGTGTTAGGTTTCCGTGAATTTGATGATTGTTCTTTAAATTTGCACCTTGTGGATTCCACCATTAAGAAACCTATGGGAAGAATTAATGATGTTCTTATTGTTGCAAATAGGAATTATGTGCCCATAGATTTCATTATTCTTGATATAGATTGCAATCCTACATGTCCTATTACTCTTGGTAGAGCTTTCCTTAGAACGATTGGTGCATTTATTGACATGAAAGAAGGAAATATTAGATTCCAATTTCCGTTAACGAAAGGCATGGAACATTTTCCTAGAAAGAAAATTAAATTACCTTATGAATATATTATGAGACCCACTTATGGATTGCATACCAAAGATGACAATACTTAGATCTATTCTTGTTTTTATGCCTAGCTAGGGGCGTTAAACCATAGCGCTTGTTGGGAGGCAACCCAATTTTATTTTTGTTCCTGTTTAGTAATAAATAAATCATCTATCCTCTGTTAAGATTATGTTTTTTATGTTTTAATTAGTGTTTGTGCCAAGTAAATCCTTTAAGATCTTCTTGGGTGATTGTTGTTTGATCATGCTGAAAAAAACAGAAAGTATGCGCTCACGAGAATAATTTTTATTTTTTACTAGAGAGCGATAAAATACCAATTCCAACTGCAGTAGATCAATATACAAATTATTTAGGTCGTCCTAAGTTTTCGGAATTTTTGGAGTTACAAAAGTATTCGAAACCTCCATATTGCTACAGATTGTTCTGTTTTTGACAGATTTTGTTTTTCGTGTGTTGTTTGCTTATTTTGATGAATCTATGGCTAGTATCAGGGGGTATGAACCATAGAGAAGTTGCAATACAGTAGGTTTAACACCAATATAAATAAATAATGAGTTCATTATAGTACCTTAAAGTGGTGATTTCTTTTCTTATACTAACGGAGCTCATGAGATTTTCTATTTAAGTTTTGTGTTGTGAAGTTTTCAAGTTTTGGGGTAAAGATTTAATGGATTTTGGAAGAAGGAGTGGCAAGAGCCTAAGCTTGGGGATGCCCAGGGCACCCCAAGGTAAAATTCAAGGACAACCAAAAGCCTAAGCTTGGGGATGCCCCGGAAGGCATCCCCTCTTTCGTCTTCTTCTATCGCTAACTTACTTGAGGCTATATTTTTATTCACCACATGATATGTGTTTTGCTTGGAGCATCTTGTATGATTTGAGTCTTTGCTTTTTAGTTTACCACAATCATCCTTGCTGTACACACCTTTTGGGAGAGACTCACATGAATCGGATTTATTAGAATACTCTATGTGCTTCACTTATATCTTTCGAGCTAGATAATTTTGCTCTAGTGCTTCACTTATATCTTTTTAGAGCACGGTGGTGGTTTTATTTTGTAGAAATTATTGATCTCTCATGATTCACTTATATTATTTTGAGAGTCTTTTAGAACATCATGGTAATTTGCTTTGGCTATAAAATTAGTCCTAATATGATAGGCATCCAAGATGGGTATAAAAAAAGCTTCCATATAGAGTGCATTGAATATCATGAGAAGTTTGATACTTGATGATTGTTTTGAGATACGAAGATGGTGATATTAGATTAATGCTAGTTAAGTAAATGTGAAATTGAGAAATACTTGTGTTGAGGTTTGCAAGTCCCGTAGCATGCACGTATGGTAACCGTTGTATGACAAATTTGAAGCATGAGGTGTTCTTTGATTGCCTTCCTTATGAGTGGCGGTCGGGGATGAGCGATGGTATTTTCCTACCAATCTATCCCCCTAGGAGTATGCACATAGTGCTTGGTTTTGATGACTTGTAGATTTTTGCAATAAGTATGTGAGTTCTTTATGACTAACGTTGAGTCCATGGATTATACACACTCTCACCCTTCCATCATTGCTAGCCTCTTCGGTAGCGTGCATTGCCCTTTCTCACCTCGAGAGTTGATGCAAACTTCGCCGGTGCATCCAAACCCCGTGATATGATACGCTCCTTCACACATAAACTTCCTTATATCTTCCTCAAAATAGCCACCATACCTACCTATTATGGCATTTCCATAGCCATTCCAAGATATATTGCCATGCAACTTTCCATCGTTCCATTTTTTATTACACGCTCCATCATTGTCATATTGCCTTGCATGATCATGTAGTTGACATCCTATTTGTGGCAAAGCCACCGCTCATAATTTTTATACATGTCACTCTTGAATCATTGCACATCCCGGTACACCGCCGGAGGCATTCATATAGAGTCATATTTTGTTCTAGTATCGAGTTGTAAGTAAATAGAAGTGTAATGATCATCATTATTAGAGCATTGTCCCATGAGGAAATAAATAAATAAATAAATAAGAGAAAAAGTGAGAAGGGGCAATGTCCCTATCCTTTTTCCACACTTGTGCTTCAAAGTAGCACCATGATCTTCATGATAGAGAGTCTCTTACTTTTTCACTTTCATATACTAGTGGGATTTTCATTATAGAACTTGGCTTGTATATTCCAACAATGGGCTTCCTCAAAATACCCTAGGTCTTCGTGAGCAAGCAAGTTGGATGCACACCCACTTAGTTTCTTTTTGTTGAGCTTTCATACATTTATAGCTCTAGTGCATCTGTTGCATGGCAATCCCTACTCCTCGCATTGACATCAATTGATGGGCATCTCCATAGCCCGTTGATTAGTCGTGTCAATGTGAGACTGTCGGTGTCAAAACCGGCGGATCTCGGGTAGGGGGTCCCGAACTATGCGTCTAGGCCAGATGGTAACAGGAGGCAAGGGACACGAAGTTTTACCCAGGTTCGGGCCCTCTTTATGGAGGTAAAACCCTACGTCCTACTTGATTAATATTGATGATATGGGTAGTACAAGAGTAGATCTACCACGAGATCGGAGAGGCTAAACCCTAGAAGCTAGCCTATGGTATGATTGTTGTTGGGTATGTTGTCCTACGGACTAAAACCCTCCGGTTTATATAGACACCGGAGAGGGTTAGGGTTACACAAAGTCGGTTACAATGGTAGGAGATCTGCATATCCGTATCGCCAAGCTTTCCTTCCACGCCAAGGAAAGTCCCTTCCGGACACGGGACGAAGTCTTCAATCTTGTATCTTCATAGTCCAGGAGTCCGGCTGAAGGTATAGTCCGGCCATCCGGACACTCCCTAATCCAGGACTCCCTTAGTAGCCCCTGAACTAGGCTTCAATGACGACGAGTCCGGCGCGCAGATTGTCTTCGGCATTGCAAGGCTCTGCAAAATAAGTTTCCACATATTGCCATAGAGAGAATAACATTTACACAAATCTAATCTGCTGATGTATTCCGTAGTGTGACACACCACGGCCAAGCCTTTATCCGAGTCGTTTTATTATCCCACCTCAGCGCGTCATGCGAGGCGGTTTCCTTGGCACGTCTTGTTAAAGCAGAGATCGTGTCCCCTTATTCCGGGATTCTCATCAATACGGGCGTGGGTAACCCAACCGCGCCATTGATTACGGCGCTTGGAGATAAGCAAGTTTTACCAGGCTGGTGGGGACACGTAGTTGCATCCACCCATATAAGGGGATAAGGATCCACCTTTTCACCTACGCCTTCTTCCTCCCTTGCTTATCCATTCTCGCACACTCGAGCTCCAGCGCCCAAGTCCGCACTTCCCACCTCAACCTTCTCCAGCCATGTCCGGAGCGGGAGGCAAGTGGATGGTCTCCTCCGTCACGGAGGGACACATCAAAAAATTGAGGAAGGCCGGATACTTGTCTAAAGACATCACGTACCGGCTTCCCGAAAAGGGGCAGCTCATCCCCACCCCTAGGCCCCATGAGAGGGTGGTGTTCCTCCCCCATTTCCTCTGTGGACTGGGCTTCCCTCTTCACCCATTTGTCCGGGGGCTCATGTTCTACTATGGCCTGGATTTCCATGATCTGGCCCCGAACTTTGTGCTCAACATCTCGACATTTATCGTCGTGTGCGAGGCTTTCCTCCGCATCCGCCCCCATTTCGGCTTATGGCTCAAGACTTTCAATGTCAAGCCGAAGGTGGTGCGCGGCAACCAGGTGGAGTGCGGAGGCGCCATGGTGGGCAAGATGCCCAACATCTTATGGCTTGAGGGCTCCTTTGTGGAGACCCTGAAGGGATGGCAATCGGGATGGTTTTACATCACCGAGCCGCGTGACCCCGAATGGGTCGTAGCCCCCGAGTTTCGATCTGGACCCCCTACGCGGCTCACCTCCTGGAAGGAGACGGGCCTGTCGTGGGGTAAAAAAGGAGAGCTGACCGGACTCCAAACATGCGTCCAAATCCTGGTGGACAAGAAGCTCAAACTTGTCAACGTAGTCCAGGTTATGCTCATCTGCCTGATCCTCCCGTGTCAACAACGGGCTTTCAACCTGTGGGAGTTCGACCCGGCGCGGCACCAAACTCTGAGCAGGCTCTTTGACACGACATACGAAGATGCCTGGAAGGTGCTTTTCAAGGGCGCCGAGGCCCCCGCATCCGCTACCGAGGATCGCGGATTCAGTATGCAGCGTCACGCTCATGCGGTAAGCTGTTTTTTTTCCTTTTACAGGGTATCAGTTTTTCATAGTTTGACTCCATGCGGGATCTAAGCTCCCTTACCTTTGACAGGATTGGCAGGCGATGTCCGGACAGATCAACTGTCCGACTCCTTTGCCCGAAGGCCCGGCGCACGCTAGCTTGGCGAAGCTGCTGGTTCCGTCACCCCATGTGGTGCCGGAGAAGAAGGCCAAGAAGAAGGCCACGGGGACTCGAAAGAGTGCCTGGCGCCTGGAGGTGTCGGATCCCTCATCCGACGACTCCAAGACGCACTCCTCCCATGAAGACAAGGAGGAGGAAGAATAGACCCCTCCCCCTCCAGCGGGGGAAGGGAAGAAAAGGAAGGCCGCCCCAACTAGGGAGGCCGAAGGGTCCAAGAAGGGGAAAACCCTTCCTCCGGACTACTCCATCGACGCCGACGACGGTGGAGAGGAGTGGCCGCTCAGGGCCAAGCCCCTGGCAAAATCATAAGTATCCGGATACCAGAGTAATTCATAGTATTCGTTTATTGCACAACTTTCCCTTATGTCGAATATGTTTATGCAGCCCACCCAAAGACCGGCTCGACGCGTTGTCGAGTGGCTCACTGGACTCGTCGGATGTGAACTCGCTTCCGACGGCTTCCTCCCCCCGCCCTACGGACGACACCGAAGTGTTGTGCCAACAGGTTCCAAGCCGGGAGGAGGTGGTCCTGGAGGCGCCGCAAGGTGACCTCCCGGACTCCAGGAGTAAAGGGGATGAACCCCCCCAGGGCTCCAAGTCCGGCTCTAGGCCGGACACCGCTCCGGAACCTTCAAAGGTTCCAGAGTCCGGCGGGGGACCTCCTTCCAAGAGGAGCAAGCCCACCATGCCGGTGACCCCCGTCCAACCGGAGGCGCCGGACAATCTATTGGAGGCGCTCCAAGGCGCCTCCATCGACGAGGAGCACCGCACCATTATGAGTGAGGTGGTCCAGAAGGTTCAGTCCGCCAAGAGCAGACTGACTGAAGCTTGTACTAGCCTTTTAACAGGCTTTGAGGTAAGTAAAGAATGTGTAAATAATATTACCGCATAGACAGTAGCCCCTGATGCTCTGTTTGGCGTTCGGGAAGAAAAGCCGAATAGAGGATCAAATAAAATTCGTAGGAGTCTAACAAAAAGGAGTCAATATGCGTATGCAGGCTTCTCTGCTTGCGTCCGCCGCACTGACTGCGGAAGTGGACACGCTAAAGCAGAACCTCGAGCGGTCCGAGCAAGAGCTCGGGCGTGCCAAGAAGCAGCTCGAGGACAATGAAGGTAAGAAATACCTTGTTTAAATATATATAAAAAGGTGCAATTGCAAAAAAATGACAGGATTATCGTGGCTATTGTAGGGGCCACGTCTGAGGTGGCGACCCTTAAGCAAGTGTTGGTCGAGGCCGAAAAGAGGGCGGCCATGGAGCGCACCGAGCGGGAGAAGTACGAGGCCCAGGTTGGCAAGGTGCAACAAGAGCTCCAGGTTCTCATAAAAACATGAGAGTTTGGAGCTTGACTCAAAGACGCGAGCGTCCGAGCTCGCGGCGGCTATTGAAAATGCCAAGTCTACCAAGGCCGAATCCCAGAAGACCCTCCAGGAGTTGGATGAGGTGAAGAAGATAGTGGTGGGTAAGGCATTCTTTATGCAAAGCAAACACATAAACGTGAGTTACTTGTTACTTACCCGAATCCGGAGCTCTCCAGGAGCGTTCGCAGATCTTCCCCGGAGTGTGTCCGATGCCGCCGCATTCTATCGAGCCGAGGAGGGCAGCTCGACAGAGAAGGTGTTCTGGTCTCAGTATGCTGAGGTCGGACACCCCATGCCCCTGAGCGACCAGCTGAAGCAACTGGTCGAGCTCCACATGGCGGCCGAACAGGCCATGAAGGGCCTCATAGTCCGGCTGTGGCCTGGAGAGGCTCTGCCTGGGAGCTATTTCGGGCTGGTGCGGCGGCTGGTGGAGGCCTGTCCAAGGCTCAAAGTCATCAAGTGCTCCGTCTGCATTGAAGGTGCCCGTAGGGCCCTTGCCCGTGCTAAGGTGCACTGGGGCAAGCTGGATGCTGAGAAGCTTGTGAAGGACGGGCCACCGCCGGGGAAAGAGCATCGCAAGCCCGAGAATTATTATAAGGATGTTCTGAAGGGTGCCTGCCTTGTGGCGGATGAATGTTCTAGGGATGTAATTTTTGAGTGAAACTTGCTCATTTTGTCCTGTGCACTGAAAACTTGTTCATATGCGCTAAGCAATGCTGTTGGAATTTAAAATATTACCTTCTGTGTGGCTGTTTATCAATTCTGAGAGATGGCGAGTCGTCGGCTTCTGCCCCCGTGCCGCTAGTGCTGGGGTGTTCGGGGATAAATCTGAGCGCTCTTTTCCCCATGTTTGGGTCCTTCGAGGGAGGCGCTCAGCCCAATGAACAAGGCAATCGGACTATAATGCATGAACACTCTCACTATGACGCCCGGATAATTAGGCTACAGTAAAACTCTGCTAATGATGCCACGTCACCACTCTTACTGTTGTAAACCTCACGATGATTCAATCCCGTCTGAATTCATAAATTCAAAATCAAGGCAGATAATAAAAGTTTTCAAACATTAAAACTAAAATGTTCTATATGTGCCAAATATTGCATAAATAATTATGGTGGAGAATCCACATTTTTATAAAGTATTTAATGGCACTGAAATAAATAAAACAGTAATAAAAACTAATAATTAAATGCCTTTACTAATTAGTAAATTATCAAACTAAATTAATTGGGGACTAGACATTTTGTGACGGTGGACTAAACTGAGATACTAAATTAGATGCTATGTATATATTTTACAGAAACTAAAATAAAAGGTGACTAAAGTAAAATAGGAAAGAATAAAAAAAAGAAAAGAAATAAAATAGAAAAACAAACTAACAAAAAAAAAGAGGAGAACCCCCCCTCCCACTTGGCTCTGGCCCAGCAAGCCACCGGCCCAACTGGGCCATCTCCCAGCCAGGCCGGCCCACCTCGGCCTACACATACCCCCCCATCGACCGAACCCTAGCTACCCGATCCCCATTCCCCCACTCGCCCCCCTCCCGCATCGCCCGCTCCTCCCCCCCCCGATCTGGATCGAGATCGGGGGCTCGACGCCGCCGCCGCTGCCCAGTGCCTCCCGCCACCCTCCTCGCTGGCGCCCGCCTCCCCATCTTCCCACGCATGGCGCCCGCCCCACCTCGACCCGAGCTAGATCGGATCGATCCCGCTGCTCGATGCCCGACGCCGCCCCGCTGCTCGACGCCGGAGCCTCCTCGCCGGACTGCCTCCCCATCGCGCGCCGTCCACGTCTTCCTCCCCGAGCCCCACTGCCCGTGCCCTACTGCTCCCCTGTGAGCTCCCCTCCCTCCTCTCTCTGCCGTGGTCGCGCCCCCCCCTCACGCTCGGCTCCATCCCGCGCCGCCCCGGAGCCGCCCGCGGCCACCTGCCTCCGCACGGGACCACCGTCGAGCTCCCGCACGCCCTGGACCGCGCTTGGCCGCGCCCGACCGTGGCCGACCGCGCGCGCTCACGCCCACGCCCCCTCTGACCGAGCCCGGCCATGGACGGTCCCCGCCGCCCTTGCTGCTGCACGCCCACCGCCGCTGAACCTCGTCACCGGCCTTGTTTTCGGCCACCTCCCCGCACACCCACACGCCCTCCCCTGGACGCGTCGTGGGCACGACCCCGCCGACGCCCTCCGTCGCCTCCGTGCGGGTGCGCGGCGCCCGCACCCGATAACGCCCGTGCGCCCGCTCGGGCTGCGCCCCGCGCCCGAACCCATTAGGCCTTGGGCCTATGACAAGTGGGCCACTGCCCAGAGAACGTTTCCAAAAAAAAGGGGGTTTTAAAAAGGAATAATAGAAAATAAATAATAACTAAAAAAATAAACTTAATTAATTAATTAATTAATTAACTAAATTCATTAAGTTAATTAATCCTAGTTAATTAATCATAATTAGATTAACCTAATTAACTAATTAGTTAAACTAAACTGTAATTAGATTAACTTAAACCCTAATTAATTTAAATAGAGAATGACAGGTGGGTCCCACTGGACCCACATGTCAGGGTTGACTCAGTCAACCCCGGTTGACTGCTGACGTCAGCATGACATCATGCTGACGTCATAAATACATTTTTCGAATTAATTAAATAAATAATTAAATTCCAAAATTGTTAAAATCTTTTAAAAATCATATCTTTTAATCCGTAACTCGGATTAAAATATTTTCAACATGAAAGTTGCTCAGAACGACGAGACGACTTCGGATACGCAGTCCGTTCGTCCGCCACACCCCTCTAACCTGTCGAACCCGCAACTTTCCCCCTCCGGCTCCTCTGCCCGAAAACACGAAACACCGGGAATACTTTCCCGGATGTTTTCCCCCTTCCCCCGGTATCACCTATTACCGCGTTAGGGCACACCGAACACCGCGTATTGCCTTGTTATATTTTGTGATGCTTTGTTTGCTCTGTATTCATTATTTCTTCCCCCTCTTCTCTCCGGTAGACTACGAGACCGACGCTGCTCCTGCCCAGTTCGACTACGGAGTTGACGACCCCTCTCTCTCTTGCCAGAGCAACCAGGCAAGCCCCCCCTTTGATCACCAGATATCGCCTATTCTCCTCTATACTGCTTGCATTAGAGTAGTGTAGCATGTTACTGCTTTCGTTAATCCTATTCTGATGCATAGCCTGGCATTGTCGCTACATTTGTTGATACCTTACCTGCAATCCTAAATGCTTAGTATAGGATGCTAGTGTTCCATCAGTGGCCCTACACTCTTGTCCGTCTGCCATGCTATACTACTGGGCTGTGATCACTTCGGGAGGTGATCACGGGCATATACTATATACTTTACACTGTTACATTACTGGTGATACTGCTTGGAGATGGGGGCTGAAGGGGCAGGTGGCTCCATCCAGGTAGTGGTGGGCCTGAGTTCCCGACGGCCCCCGACTGTTACTTTGTGGCGGAGCGGCAGGGCAGGTTGAGACCACCTAGGAGACAGGTGGGCCTGGCCCTGTTCGGCGTTCGCGGATACTTAACACGCTTAACGAGATCTTGGTATTTGATCTGAGTCTGGCTACGAGCCTATACGCACTAACCATCTACGTGGGAGTAGTTATGGGTATCCCGACGTCGTGGTATCAGCCGAAGCACTTCAGACGTCAGCGACGGAGCGGCGCGCGCCGGATTGGAACGTAAGCCTGCTCTTGTATTAAGGGGGCTAGTTCCGCTTTCGGCCGCGTACGCAACGTGCAGGTGTGCTATGGGCGATGGGCCCAGACCCCTGTGCGCTTAGGTTTAGACCGGCGTGCTGGCCTCTCTGTTTTGCCTAGGTGGGGCTGCGACGTGTTGATCTTCCGAGGCCGGGCATGACCCAGGAAAGTGTGTCCGGCCAAATGGGATCGAGCGTGTTGGGCTATGTGGTGCACCCCTGCAGGGAAGTTAATCTATTCGAATAGCCGTGATCTTCGGTAACAGGACGACTTGGAGTTGTACCTTGACCTTATGACAACTAGAACCGGATACTTAATAAAACACACCCTTCCAAGTTCCACAGATAACCCGGTGATCGCTTTTCCGCAGGGCGACGAGGAGAGGATCGCCGGGTAGGATTATGCTACTCGAGATGCTACTTGGAGATGTTACTTGGAGATGCTACTTGGAGGACTTCCATCTACTCTCTTCTACATGCTGCAAGACGGAGGCTGCCAGAAGCGTAGTCTTCGATAAGACTAGCTATCCCCCTCTTATTCTGGCATTCTGCAGTTCAGTCCACTGATATGGCCTCCTTACACATATACCCATGCATATGTAGTGTAGTTCCTTGCTTGCGAGTACTTTGGATGAGTACTCACGGTTGCTTTCTCCCCCTTTTTTCCCCTTCCTCTCTTCCTGGTTGTCGCAACCAGATGCTGGAGTCCAGGAGTCAGACGCCACCGTCGTCGACGACCCCTACTACACCGGAGGTGCCTACTACTACGTGCTGCCCGCTGACGACGACCTGGAGTAGTTAGGAGGATCCCAGGCAGGAGGCATGTGCCTCTTTCGATCTGTATCCCAGTTTGTGCTAGCCTTCTTAAGGCAAACTTGTTTAACTTATGTATGTACTCAGATATTGTTGCTTCCGCTGACTCGTCTATGATCGAGCACTTGTATTCGAGCCCTCGAGGCCCCTGGCTTGTATTATGATGCTTGTATGACTTATTTTATTTGTAGAGTTGTGTTGTGATATCTTCCCGTGAGTCCCTGATCTTGATCGTACACATTTGCGTGCATGATTAGTGTACGATTGAATCGGGGGCGTCACACTCACTTAGCCATAGAATTCTATAATTTCAAAATTTCGGCGAAGCCCCTGGTATTCGGAAGACCGAGTTCGGGGCGCTATCCACGCCTTGGCCGGACAGAGCCGACTCCTCGCTCTAAGCGGCATAAGTCTTTAGGGACTCGAAAAACCTCTCGAATAGCGACCAGCTCTCGCTTCATCATGACAGTCAGTTTTAGCTTTCTCCACTGAGGTGCTCGACCCAGCTCAACTGGGGCACAATCGCAGTGGTTCTCCTAGTGCTACCTTAGCCGATTAAGCGGAACGTAAGGCACCAAAACATAGGAGCCGGGAAAACCCAACTATTGACCCAAGACATGATTCGGAGCCGATGCATATAATGCTATAAGTTTGGGGTGCCGCACTTGTTAAAGTGTTCGGACTTCTCACACCATATTGAGGGGTACTAAAGCCCCTGGCATATTTTGGCCGTACCAAAGTGTACGGGTGCAACGTGTCGTTAAGGAACATATATAAATAAAAAAAGAGTAATGCGAAAATAGACAAAAGCTATGCATTGTTTATTAAAAAGGGGCTGCGATCAAAGCAGAACGATACAAATAATGCGATAAGCAAAAGGTTGGATTATTTAACATGTCCGTTCCAGGGGCAGGCCGCGGAATGGTATGCGAAACAGGTATACTGCTCGTGATAGAGACCACCTGGGAGTTCCGTAATGCGGCGTGGCTTGTCTGCTTCCCTGGTTCTTGCATCGTTTGTGAGGCAATTGAACTGTTGAACATGCCTTCCGAAGAATGAAGTCCTGAAAGTAAGAGAAAATTAAAAAATCGGCAGCCCCTGGTGCGGTTTAAGCCGTGTTTCGGGCGTGCCGTGATGGTGCCCCTCCCCCTGTACCCATGGTATTTCTAGAGCATAGTTATGTATGCGAAGCACTAGCGTCGCCTTTTTTCGAGGGCTGGGGTTGGGGCTGCATTGCTACGCCTGCTCGGATCGTGCCAGGCGGTCTTGTTGTAGGTTACTCTGGGTGCGCTTGACGGTGTCCGGTCGTTTAATGACCGGACTGGAGAACTGCCTAGAGAGGCTGCTTTGTACTTCTGCTGCAAGGGCCGCCGTGTGCTCCTCCGTTCGGAGGGAGCATTCGGTGTTTCCATTGACCGTAATTACTCCTCGAGGGCCTGGCATTTTGAGCTTAAGGTATGCGTAGTGTGGTACCGCATTGAACTTGGCGAATGCGGTTCGCCCGAGCAGTGCGTGATAGCCACTGCGGAATGGGACTATGTCGAAGATTAACTCCTCACTTCGGAAATTATCCGGAGATCCGAAGACCACTTCAAGTGTGACTGAGCCTGTACAGTTGGCCTCTACACCTGGTATTACGCCTTTAAAGGTCGTTTTGGTGGGCTTAATCCTCGAGGGATCTATGCCCATTTTTCGCACTGTATCTTGGTAAAGCAGGTTCAGGTTGCTGCCGCCGTCCATAAGGACTCTAGTGAGATGTAATCCATCAATAATTGGGTCTAGAACCAATGCGGCGAATCCGCCATGACGGATGCTAGTGGGATGGTCCCTTCGATCAAAGGTGATCGGGCAGGAGGACCATGGGTTGAACTTTGGGGCGACTGGCTCTACCGCGTATACGTCCCTTAACGCGCGCTTCCGCTCCCTTTTGGGGACGTGGGTTGCGTAGATCATGTTCACCGTCCGCACTTGTGGGGGAAAACCCTTCTGTCCACTGTTGTTCGGCGGCCGGGGCCCCTCGTCGTCATCGCTATGCAGCCCCTTGTCTTCATTTTCGGCATTTAACTTGCCTGCCTGCTTGAACACCCAACAATCCCTGTTGGTGTGATTGGCCAGCTTTTCGGGGGTGCCATGTATCTGGCACAAGCGGTCGAGTATTCGGTCCAAACTAGACAGGCCCCTAGGATTCCTTTTGAATGGCTTTTTCCGCTGACCGGATTTAGAGCCTCTGAATCCGGCATTAACTGCCGTATCCTCAGCATTGTCGCCGTTAATGTGGCGCTTCTGCTTGTTGCGACGCGACCTGCCACTACTGTCCCTGATATCCGAATTACCAGGGTTCTTGGTCATATTGTTGCTACGAGCAAGCCAGCTGTCTTCCGCGCAAAAGCGGGTCATGAGTGTCGTGAGTGCTGCCATAGACTTCGGCTTTTCCTGTCCAAGGTGTCGGGCAAGCCACTTGTCACGGATATTGTGCTTGAAGGCTGCTAGGGCCTTAGCGTCCAGACAGTCGACTATTTGATTTTTCTTTGTTAGGAACCATGTCCAGAATTGCCTGGCCGATTCCTCTGGCTGCTGAATTACGTGACTTAGGTCATCGGCGTCTGGGGGTCGCACATAAGTGCCCTGGAAATTGTCGAGGAATGCGGCTTCCAGGTCCTCCCAACAACTGATTGATCCTGTTGGCAAGTTGTTAAGTGAATGCCGAGCTGGTCCTTTAAGCTTGAGTGGGAGGTATTTGATGGCGTGGAAATCATCGCCGCAGGCCATGTGGATATGAAGGAGATAATCCTCGATCCATACCGCAGGATCTTTTGTGCCATCATATGATTCGATGTTTACGGGTTTGAAACCCTCGGGGATTTGATGATCCATTATTTCATCTGTGAAGCATAGTGGGTGTGCGGCGCCTCTGTACTGGGCTACATCACGACGTAGCTCCAATGAGCTTTGTCTACTGTGTTCGGCCCTGCCGAATTTGTGGCTGGCGTGGGGCACCCACGCGATCCATAGATCGATCTTGTTTGCCTTGCCTTGTCCTCCAACATATCTCGCAGGTCTGGCGCATTTTCCCGTGCCTTGGTACGGGGTGCGGCTTGAGTGGAGGGCCGAGAGGCCTCTCTGTCGCGGCCACGAGGTGGCCGATCGGCCGTATCGAGTGCAGGTGATGTAGGTTTAAGTGCTTCCTCCTCTAATCGGGGTAGCAACCTGCGCTTTGGGTAGCTCTTGGAGGGGCGTTCGAGTTTATGCTCTTCGGCCGCAAGGACTTCAGTCCATCTGTCGACTAGCAAATCTTGATCAGCTCTGAGCTGCTGCTGTTTTTTCTTGAGGCTTCTTGCCGTGGCCATAAGCCTGCGTTGAAAACACTTTTGCTCGACGGGATCCTCTGGCACGACGAATTCGTCGTCGTCGTGGCTTGCCTCGTCTTCAGAGGGAGGCATATAATTATCGTCCTCGACCTCTCTGTCTGCTGCTCTCTCATGAGGGCTGGTTTCTCCATCCTCCTATGCTAAATCTTGCTGGAGGTGGTTTTCTTCGGCACTTTCCGGAGTATTATTATCTCCCGTGCTGGAATCACCGTATTTGTTTTGGCGGGATTTTGAGCGGCGCCGCTGACGCCGGCGCTTAGGCTCTTTCTTGGAGGGGTCATCCTCCGCTGTTCCATCGCCATCTCCTTCTTTTGGGGTGTCCACCATGTATATGTCATATGACGAGGTGGCTTTCCAGGGCCTAATAGGCGCTAGTTCTTCATCGTCTCCTTCATCGGCGTCCATACCGTCGATGTCTTCGGAGTCGAAGTCGAGCATGTCGGTTAAATCGTCGACAGTGGCTACAAAGTGGGTGGTGGGTGGGCTTTGAATTTCTTCATCATCCGTACCCCAACCTTGCTGACCGTAGTCCGGCCAGGGCTCTCCTGATAAAGAGAGAGACTTCAGTGTCTTCAGAATATCACCGAAAGGCGAGTGCTGAAAGTTGTCCGCGGCAGTAAACTCCATGATCGGCGCCCAATCAGATTCGATTGGCAGGGGCGCGGAGGGTTCGGAGTCCGGAGAGGAGTCCGGCTCCTTGGAGTCATGAGTCTCGCAGAGTGCGGGGTTGGTGTTCGGCTCGATCGCCGTTGGGATCGCAGCCCCCGAGGCGGCGTCCAACCACCCATCCTCGATCGGCGCAGTTGGCTCCGAATTAAGGGTCGAAGCCGATGCAGGTGCGGCCTCCAGGGCACTGTTCGGTGGCAGAGCTAGATCATGCTTGTCGTGACAGTGCGGCGCGCTCGGCAGTGGCTCGAATCCGTCGAAGATCAAGTCCCCGCGGATGTCAGCCGTGTAGTTTAAGCTTCCAAATCTGACCTGACGGCCAGGGGCATAGCTTTCGATCTGCTCTAGATGGCCAAATGAATTGGCCCGCAGTGCGAAGCCGCCGAAGACAAAGATCTGTCCGGGGAGGAAGGTCCCACCCTGGACTGCATCGCTATTGATGATCGGAGGAGCCATCGAGCCTGACGGCGACGACACATAGGAACTCTCAATGAAAACACCAATGTCGGTGTCAAAACCGGCGGATCTCGGGTAGGGGGCCCCGAACTATGCGTCTAGGCCGGATGGTAACAGGAGGCAAGGGACACGAAGTTTTACCCAGGTTCGGGCCCTCTCGATGGAGGTAAAACCCTACGTCCTGCTTGATTAATATTGATGATATGGGTAGTACAAGAGTAGATCTACCACGAGATCGGAGAGGCTAAACCCTAGAAGCTAGCCTATGGTATGATTGTTGTTGGGTATGTTGTCCTACGGACTAAAACCCTCCGGTTTATATAGACACCGGAGAGGGTTAGCGTTACACAAAGTCGGTTACAATGGTAGGAGATCTGCATATCCGTATCGCCAAGCTTGCCTTCCACGCCAAGGAAAGTCCCTTCCGGACACGGGACGAAGTCTTCAATCTTGTATCTTCATAGTCCAGGAGTCCGGCTGAAGGTATAGTCCGGCCATCCGGACACCCCCTAATCCAGGACTCCCTCAGAGACTTTCTCCTTTTTTTGTCTTCTCCACACAACCTCCATCATCATATTCTATTCCACCCATAGTGCTATGTCCATGGATCGCTCTCATGTATTGCGTGAAAGTTGAAAAACTTTAAGAATACTAAAGTATGAAATAATTGCTTGGCTTGTCATCGGGGTTGTGCATGATGGGAGCATTTTGTGTGACGAAAATGAAGCATGGACAAACTATATGATTTTGTAGGGATGAGCTTTCTTTGGCTATGTTATTTTGAGAAGACATAATTGCTTGGTTAGTATGCTTGAAGTATTATTGTTTTTATGTCAATATTAAACTTTTGTCTTGAATCTTTCGGATCTGAATATTCATGCCAAAATAAAGAAAAATATATTGAAAATTATGTTAGGTAGCATTCCACATCAAAAATTCTATTTTAATTATTTACCTACTCGAGGACGAGCAGAAATTAAGCTTGGGGATGCTTGATACGTCTCCAACGTATCTATAATTTTTGATCGTTTCATGCTATTATATTATCTATTTTGGATGTTTAATGGAATTTAATATGCACTTTTATATTATTTCGGGACTAATCTATTAAACAAAGGCCGAGTGCAAATTGCAGTTTTTTTTTGCCTATTTCAGTGTTTCGCAGAAAAGGGATATCAAACGGAATCCAAATGGAATGAAACCTTCACAAGGATCTTTCTTGGAATAAACGCAACCCAGGAGACCTGGAGTACAAGTATGGAAGTCCGTGAAGCTTCCAGGAGTTAGTGGGCCCCACGGAGCTCCACCGACGTACTTCTTTCGCCTATATATACCCATGTACCCTAAACACATGCAAGAGAGACACGAAACCACTTTTCCACCGCCGCAACCTTCTGTACATATGAGATCCCATCTTGGGGCCTTTTCCGACGATCTGCCGGAGGGGGATTCGATCACGAAGGGCTTCTACATCAACACCATAGCCTCTCCAATGATGTGTGAGTAGTTTACCACAGACCTTCGGGTCCATAGTTATTAGCTAGATGGCTTCTTCTCTCTCTTTGGTTCTCAATACAAAGTTCTCCTCGATGTTCTTGGAGATCTATTCGATGTAATACTCTTTTTCGGTGTGTTTGCCGAGATCCGATGAATTGTGGGTTTATGAATTTGATTATCTATGAATATTATTTGGTTCTTCTCTGAATTATTATATGCATGATTTGATATCTTTGCAAGTCTCTTCGAATTATCGGTTTAGTTTGGCCTACTAGATTGATCTTTCTTGCAATGGGAGAAGTGCTTAGCTTTGGGTTCAATCTTGCGGTGTCCTTTCCCAGTGACAGCAGGGCAGCAAGGCACGTATTGTATTGTTGCCGTCGAGGATAAAAAGATGGGGTTTATATCATATTGCTTGAGTTTTGTTCGCACACGAACACGTCATCGTGTATCCTCGACGCCGGGGGTGATGCACCGCAGCTCACGTCGAAGGAGACCCGCTAGAAGCACGGTACGCAAGACAATCCGGCGGGCGCTTTTGTAGACCCGAAACCCCACACACCCGTGAGAGACTTGATCAGGACGCGCGGCAGCTATGGGCTGCCCTAGGTCGGCTTGACCGCCCCTAGGGCCTTGAGGTTCACCGCCCTGCAATGAAGAAGAACAAACGAAGTATGAGGAAGAAGAAGAACTAGGGTTGAGGAGAAAAGGTAAAATATAAAAAGTGGTAGATGAATTGATCGATTGGGTGTTGTTCAATCGGCCGTCACCTCTCGTCTATATAAGAGGCGGATGGACTTCCCATACAAGAAAAGGACTTGCCTTGTCGTCCAAATCATCAAAATCTAGTCAAATTCGGACTTCTCACGACTTCCGCCCGGATGTCCGGCTCTAGGCCCGGATTATCCGGCCTAACCCGGTTTTCTGACAACAGCTTACTGTTTTGACTCTAGAATTCACATACAACCTCGGATTTGGACGTTTTTTATATGAAAATCAACCGCCTCGACGAGACACACAACTTCCATGTTGAACACTTTTCGATCTGAGGCCATCTTGGGGGTGTTTCGTGTCGTTTTCGAAAGTCTGCAGCAGAAAAACTTATCCGGACGTCCGGATTCATGTCTGGATTATCCAGGCTTTACCCGGATGATCGGTGCCATCCGGATGATCTCGCTTCACGGGGCCCAAAATTTATGGTTCTGTTGATTTACCCGGATGATAGCCCGGATGTTCGGGTCATTCATCCGGCCGAAGGCCAGATGGTCTGGATCCCGGTCCGGATGATCCGGCCAAATACTGTTGCAGCCCACTGTTTTGCCTATAACTTTTGCATACGACCTCGGATAAGGACGATTTTTATATCAAAATCATCCGTTTCGATGAGATGAAGAACTTGGTAGTTGAAAGTTTTTTCATAAAAGGTAATATTGACTAGGTTTCATGCCATTTTTCTAATCTGATATCAACACGGGTATCTCCAAAGTTGTCATAACTTCTGCATCCGAGCTCCGTTTTGGACCATCTCTATATTTATTTCGATCGGCTTGAAGAGAGTCATCCAATGGTGACATGACATCATGAATTTGAACTCATCTTGCTACAGCCTCAAGTCACTCTTTGCGATCATGCCATTTTCGAGCGTCAACACATGCCCCCTTGTTTTTCGGCAAAGGTAGCGTGCCAAAAAAATAACTTGTACCGTGTTGGTTCTAAGGACGATGTCAATACTCCATCGGCCACTTTGCATGTGCTTAGGGCGATAAATATATATCAGCCATGATTTTTTTGAATCCTTGATGCAAATTTGGGTGAAACTTTTTCAACTTCATTAACAATTCGATGATAAAGTTTCATAGATATGTATCTCAAGGTCATCCTCCTAACCATATTGTTCACTCTTTTGTTAGGACTTTGCAGATAATCAACAATAAACTTTCTCCAATCCTCACTTTTACCTGCATAAAAGCAATATTAGTGGCCGAAGCGGTGGACTTCGGTTCAGCCTTACCTATGTTGACGAGACTAAGCATCGGATATTGATAGAAATGCAACACACCATGATTAACATAGTAGCCGGATGCTTGCTGTACCGACTCTTTCGAATTGTCATGTCTAGAAATATGAACAATTTTATAGCAACCCAATGTAAATTTTGCATCTAGACATACCTCAAGATAAACTATAAGTGATTCGTCAAAACATTGATAACCCTTGGATATTTGTTGCACTACTCATAACGAATCACTGAAAGCCTCAATCTGTATAGCAACTATAGCAACCAAAAGCTCCAAACCGAATAAAATTTCATATTCGGCTTTGATTATTGTGCAAAAATATTTTAAGTGGCATGAGGCTTCACAAAATAACACCATATGGAGATATATGAACAACACTGACACTGTGGCCATTTTTATGAATTTAACCATCGGAAATAATCTCCATAGTACTAGAAAGACAAGGTTAATATCAATGAACATGCACCTTATTTTGATCTCCAATTGAACTAAGGACGATGTTAGGATACTACACCAGCCATGCTTTGACATATTCTTAAGGCGATAGATAAATATCGGCCATTACCATGAGGTCTGTGTAGAATTCACCCACCAAAGTATGTATAGCCGAAATAAACAAATGAAATAGTAATAAAATATTTCGGCCCCTTTGTCTTAGCAACAAAAATGTAACTAACCAAATGTATAGTGATTTGGTAATACCCTCTCGTGATATAGAAAATTATGTTGCATCCATGGATCAAAATAAGTCCATGGAGGGTAATTGATCATACCTAGGGATGATTCCATGTCAAAGGCATCAATGGCATGGTTGAATAAAATGGATGATGTGCTAATCGAAGATTTTGATGTTGTGATGCACGCCTTCGGCTTAATTGTTTGTTGCTTCCATCCTTCTCTTTCTTCACTTTTGTACTTGTTGCAATAGAAGCATGCACATCATTTTTTTTCGGAATTATCCTCTTGGGAACCCATGCCATGTTCTTCTTTCTCAGCTCTTGTGCACTAAGATTTTGTAATTCCTTCTTTTGCGAATACGATAAACCGAGTGGGCATGTCGGCTGTGATTTTGTTTCAACCAATGGCAACTCGTTTTGGGCCTTGTGCACCCTCAACCTCTTTTCTTCAGATTTGACTCTCTGATTTTTATCAATTTATTGCTTCACTTCTTTGCCTTTTGTAGACAATGTCAACACTTTAATTGGCTCTTCGTTATTTGAGATCAAATCTGAATTAGCACACTTACGACCATCTCTTTTCACGCGGTAAACTTTCTTTACCACCTCTTTCTTCTTCCTTGAGCTCTGGACCGAATCCTTATGATTGAAACGGTCTATGACGCGTGATAGTTCAAATGTTGATCTTCTTGGAGCTGCATAGTATTGGTGAGATGGTCTAAAATAAGATGGAGAATGTGCCCTTGTATCATACCTATCCCATGATGAATATGGATCTATATGAACATAGGGAGGCATCCACGACATTGGCATTGGCGGCCAATAATAAGGATATGAATATGTTGCATTAAAATTATCACTTTGCCAATACCGATCCTCATATTTGCGCCTTGGGGGTGATCTTGGTTTCTTTGCATGATTTGGCCGATAAGCATTCTTCTCTTCACTCTTCTTTTGATATTTTTCCAATAGTTTAGCAAAGGTGATTTTTGATCTCTTACACTTGCACTTTTGGCCTTTGTTTTCTTTTGGTTTTCTTTCATCGATCATTGGATTTGCATGCTGCCCCCCAGTCCTTGGCGTCTCCATTGTAGCTTCGATGAAATTCTCGCCCTCAAGATTATGTTTATTATGCTCTTCAACAACTTCTTTACCTGAAATCTTGATCCCATCACCTAAAGTTTTTACCTTCTCTTTAAATGGATCGGCTTGAAGCAGTCGATGCAAAAACTTTTTGCCATCGGGACCAATCGGAATAGACTGGTCATCTCTTGGTGTTTCAACAAATTTCAATCGTCCTTTATCAATGGCCGATTTAACTATTTGACGAAACATGTTGCAATCCTCAAAATTATGCTTGGACGAATCATGAAACTTACGATACATTCGTCCCTGGACAGATGGCTCAACATGGTGATCAAGAATTCTAATATAATTATTTCTCAACAACAAATCAAATATTTGATTACATGTGCTTGAATTTAAGGTAAACTTTTTATTCTCTAGCCAATTTTGTTGTGAGAACAGCTTTGAAGTTAAGCAAACGAATGTTTCAGATTTTGCATCACCCCATTTGGCTATGCATTGAGTTTTGCACTCTATCTCCGATGTCTTTGGATAAGAAACTATACTGGCATCGGTTTGGTCAGAAGATTTTAAACTTGGCTTTAAATTTCTGAAATGAAAATAGTTAGAACATACATGTCTCAATTGAGACCAAGTGTAAGCCAAGTAAGAAATAAGCAAAACTACCCAATTAGATATGAGCTTTAGATAAAGCAATGGGGAAAGCCTTGGCTACAATAATTTTTCGCAATCGGTCTTTCTGAATGGTGCAATGTGTTGACCGATATGCTTTGTGACAATCTGATTGCTAACAAATAAATTACCCTTCTTCATTTATCTCTCAATATTTCTTCTGAAGATTTTTCTAATATATGCATCAACAACTAAGTCATGACCAAATCTGAAAACAAGTAAATTAATTGCTAGACATACCTCTTCAAATATGTTGGGAGAGCATGATGGTGGTGTGAATTGAAGAATATCTTGCTCCGCCTTTGGATAGCTCCCCAACGCCTTGTCATCATCTTTCTCTTGATTTCGTGCATCATTAGTTTGAAGATCTTTGTCCACCAAACTTTCTTCGGCTACTTGTTCTTGTTCTTGAAGCTCATCAATTTCTATGGCACGAAACTCATAGGGCAGGAAGTAGGTTCCATTAACTTCAGAAAAATCAAGTATGGTTGTCTTGCTATACTTCCCATGTCCTTTCTCAACAATGTTTGCCTCTTTGGATTTGATGGATTCGGAATATATACTACTTGATTCGGCTTTTTCAACCGAAGCACTTTTAGTTTCCGAATCATCATTCTTTTCACCGGTTATATCAATTGGTAACACTTCTTTTCTTTGAGCTAATTTCCTATCAATTCTCTCTTGGTGAAGTACTTGCACCCTATCGTGCAAAGCTTTAACTCCCCTCTCAATCTCAGCCTGCTCTAGATTAGTTTGCCCCCCAATGCTTTTATAATCTTTCGGCAATGAAGTGTTAGTGTTGCCGAAATTTTGCAATTGTGTAGGGGGTGTATAATATGCTACAATACTAGGTGGAGGTGTATGCACTACTGTATAACCATATGTTCTTTCGCCAATTCTATCAATGCATGTAGTTTCATCTTCTTGCAAAACTCTAGCCTTTATTGCAGCATAATCAAGAAACAACCCCTTTTCATATTGTTCAAGGCAAAGAGCACTAATTCTCTTGTTTTGTGCCAAGCTCTTTTTTAACGCAGCCTGTCGGGGATATACCCCGCGGTATGATCCGGCCGGAGTTATAACCCAACTGGGACTTGGTAAACTGGCAGGTGTTAAGGCAGGTGGTAAACCGGCAGGTGTTTCGGCAGGTGGTAAACCGGTTGGTGTTAAGTCAGACGGTAAACCGGCAGGTTGTTAAACCGGCTGACAGTTAAGACAGACAGGTAAAACAGGCAGTTAACCCACACGGTAAACCGACTGGTTGTTAAACCGGCTGACAGGTAAGACAGGAGTTAAGTCAGATGATAACTCAGTAGACATTCTTAAACCGGCAGACCATCTTAAACCGGCACCAGTTAACTCCTGGCAGACTATCTTAAACCGGCACCAGTTAACTCCCGGCAGGCAGTGGTAACTGGGTTGCCAGGAGTTATGAAGCCCAAGACATTATGAAGCCCAAGATGTTAAGAAGCCCAAGAAGAGAAGTCATAATAGTTAAAGCCTTAAGTCCGAGTTGGACTCTACATGTAACCCGCCCCTTCAACATATATAAGGAGGGGCAGGGCTCCCCAAAAGGGGGACAAGAAAAAGAAGAAACAATCTTAAAGGGTTAGGGTTAACTGGGAGAGCCGGTTTACGGCGACTTCCTCCTGATCATAATGAGAGATAGCCTCAAACAACACATAGGGTTGTTATCGGATGATGTTTCCCGGGGCCCAAAGCTGTCTAAACCATTGTCTTGCGTTGTGTCTCTCGATTCCACGACAGTTGGCGCCCACCGTGGGGCAAGCGCACGGCGGTGTTGAGTTCTTGAAGGGACCTTTCATAAGGATCTAGAGGTCACAGTTTTCTGGACGAATAAGAACCGGTTTGAAAGAATCTACATCAGCCTTGATTTCATCGGCCCGGATTCATAATCTTAGAGATTCAAGGTTCATGAAAATTGAGATTGCGATCTGTCTGCTGCCGCAAGTTGCCAAGTCAACAGGGATAGTCAATCTTGAAATCAATCAAAGCTACTATTGTTGTTTACTTTATATGAGTCGCCACACTCGGTTTGCGAATTCTATAATCATCATGACCCGGAAAAAGGGCACGGACTCGGCAGTCACCCTCGATCCAAGTTATCACCTATGATTGTGCTAAACCGCCCGGCACAAGCGGTTTAACCCGGTCTGGTTTAACCCGCCTATTGTCATCAGTTGCGGGCTTGGCCGACTCGGCCGTTCCTCCTTCTGCCGATCCACTGCTCCTAACCGTTGCCTTCCACCAACCGCACGTTATTCTAGCAGCATGATATCATTGGTATTGTCAGATTTAAAACGGCATCAGCATATTATATGATTGGGGAGCGGTCAGACCACGAACCGCCGAGAATGTCTTCTTCTTCTACTACCTGTTTCCCAGGTGCGTCAGGCCACCCAGGGCTATCTCCACCGATCTAGCGGACGGCTTAAGGTTCGCGCGTCAACCGCCCCGAGCAAAATAGAAAATCAATCCGGACGGAGATTCCAGTTCATGTGTGTTTCGGAGATTAAAATCGACTGAAGCGCAGAGAGGATATGTGGTGAGCACAAACCGGACTCCACCGTGGTGTGCCTCCGCCGCGCCGGCTGCAACTGCCCGGTTCCAAGCCGTCCCTGCTAGATTTGAATCGCCTCCGGCTCTGCCGCAGCCGCCTCTGAACCGCCAGCATCGACTCCACCACCTCACGAGCCGCCTCCCGAGTCACTTCTTCCTCCTCCTGCTGGATCACCTCCGTCAAAACCGTCTTTGTGGGCCTGCCTTGACCCGCCGTCGATGCGTGGTCTGGTAGCCCGAAACAGCGCCCTGCGCTGCCTCACGCCGCTATACGTCTCTGCGGCGCTGCGTCGTCCGTCCGTGCCGGGTCAACCAGTCGCCGCGCCACCTTCACCAGCGCGCCTCCGTGGATGAGCCGCTTCCGCCGGCCGCCTCTGTCCCAGTCGCGGCCTGCTGAGCCGCCTTGGCTGCTCCAATCCGCCACTAAGGCACCCCGGACCGGCTCTGCCAGCCGTTGTTCTTCCGCCCTGGTTTCCACCATCGACACACCCCGGCCATGAGCTGCTATCGACACGCCGTCAGAGAGCCGCCCCGTGGCCGCCGTTAAACTGCCCGCTGCATCGCCATCTTCCACTTCACTGACCCGCCGGACAACCTTAACAAACCTGCAAGCCGCTCGGGCCATGCCCTATTGCTCTGTTGAGCTACCACTCCGCCTTCACTATGGGTGAGCCGCCCCCTGCTCCGTTGAAGCGCCATGGCTCGCCACGGGTAAACCGTTGTTGCCGGAGATGCCCCTGAAGCCGCCTCGCCGGGTCAACTCTACTCCGAGCCGCCTCCATTGCGATTCAGGCCTCCACCTCTGCTTCGAGCTGCCCATGGTTTTGAGCCGCTGTCCGGGCCTTACGCGTCACCTGCGCCTCTGCTGTGGTCCTGCGCTGAGATGCCGCGCAGGGCGCCGGCCCGCCTCCGCGCCTGTGAGAGCCGCCCTCGCAGCCACTGGTCTCCACTCCGAGCCCGGCCTCGGCCACCGCCGTTAAGACATTACCTCCGTCGGGCGGCTTCGAACCGTCGTCACCGGCCTCGTTTCACTCTAACCTGACCTGCCACTGCGATGGCTCACCTTGCCCTGGGCCGGCATCGCCTCGAGCCCGGCTTCCGCAGCCTCGCGACAAGCTCTGAATTGTCACCGCGGGCTCACTAAGGCACCCTATTACTTCATCGGAGCAGCCTCGTGCCAAATCGACAGCCTCTGCCGAGCTGCTGCTGCGGCCTGACTTGGCTTTGCTCCGCCTTTGCCTGTGAACCCCCGTTGAGCTGTTGCTTCTACTCTGTTTCCGGGTTGCCCCCAAAGTGCACCTCACCTCCGAATCACTGCAGTCTGTAGTGGCCGGCTTCAGAATCACCACCTTTGAGGCGCCCTGGCTGAGTCGTTGACCTCTGTTGAGCCGCCTCCCCAGCTCGCCTCCGCCAGGGGCAAGTTGGAATTTGTCTAGGGATTTTCATTATTGATGAGGTCAGATTTTTTGACAAGAGATTGATGCTTCGACAGCCGCGGCCTCACTTCGCCTGGAGCCCCGATGGCCTATTTCCTGCCGCGGCCTCATTGACTTGCCATAGTCTTGCTGTAGCCCGAGTGGTTGCCTGGAGTTTAAAGAGTTCAAAGAAAAATTCCAACTGAGCCCTTGATACGTCTCCAACGTATCTATAATTTTTAATTGCTCCATGCTATATTATCGACTATTTTGGGAAATATTAGGCTTTATTATTCATTTTTATATTACTTTTGGGACTAACCTATTAATCGGAGATCCAGCCCAGATTTGTTGTTTTATGCCTATTTCAGTGTTTCGAGGAAAAGGAATATCAAACGGAGTCGAAACGGAACGAAATCAACTGGAGAAGTTATTTTTCGAACGAAAGCCACCGGATAGACTTGGACTCCACGTCAGGAGATACGGGAGGTGCTCACGAGGGTGGGGGGCGCCCCCCTAGGGCGCGCCCCCCTGCCTTGTGGGGCCGCCGTGGCTCCTCCGACGTACTTCCTACACCCATATATATCGTTGTACCCATAAACTTCCACGACGAAAGATAGATCGGGAGTTTCACCACCAGAAGCCTCCGTAGCCACCGAAAACCAATCTAGACCCGTTCCGGCACCCTGCCGGAGGGGGCAATCCTTCTCCGGTGGCCATCTTCATCATCCCGGTGCTCTCCATGTCGAGGAGGGAGTAGTTCTCCCTCGGGACTGAGGGTATGTACCAGTAGCTATGTGTTTGATCTCTCTCTCGTGTTCTTGATTTGGCACGATCTTGATGTATCGGGAGCTTTGCTATTATAGTTGAATCTTATGTTTCTCCTCCCCCTCTTCTCTCTTGTAATGAATTGAGTTTCCCCTTTGAAGTAATCTTATCGGATTGAGTCTTTAAATATTTGAGAACACTTGATGTATGTCTTGCCGTGCGTATCTGTGGTGACAATGCGATACCACGTGATTCACTTGATGTATGTTTTGGTGATCAACTTGCAGGTTCCGCCCATGAACCTATGAATAGGGGTTGGCACACATTTTCGTCATGATTCTCAAGTAGGAACTTTTGGGCACTCTTTGAGGTCCTTTGTGTTGGTTGAATAGATGAATCTGAGATTGTGTGATGCATATCGTATAATCATACCCACGGATACTTGAGGTGACATTGGAGTATCTAGGTGACATTAGGGTTTTGGTTGATTTGTGTCTTAAGGTGTTATTCTAGTACGAACTCTAGGGCTGTTTGTGACACTTATAGGAACATCCCAACGGATTGGTTGGAAAGAATAACTTTGAGGTGGTTTCGTACCCTACCATAATCTCTTCGTTCGTTCTCCGCTATTAGTGACTTTGGAGTGACTCTTTGTTGCATGTTGAGGGATAGTTATGTGATCCAGTTATGTTAGTATTGTTGAGAGGACTTATACTAGTGAAAGTATGAACCCTAGGCATTGTTTCCTATCATTGCAATACCGTTTACGCTCACTTTTATCACTTGCTACCTTGCTGTTTTTATTATTTTAGATTACAAATACCTTTATCTACCATCCATATTGCACTTGTATCACCATCTCTTCGCCGAACTAGTGCACCTATACAATTTACCATTGTATTGGGTGTGTTGGGGACACAAGAGACTCTTTGTTATTTGGTTGCAGGGTTGCTTGAGAGAGACCATCTTCATCCTACGCCTCCTACGGATTGATAAACCTTAGGTCATCCACTTGAGGGAAATTTGCTACCATCCTACAAACCTCTACACTTGGAGGCCCAACAACGTCTACAAGAAGAAGGTTGTGCAGTATACATCAAGCTCTTTTCTGGCGTCGTTGCCGGGGAGGTGAGTGTTTGAAGGTATATCTTTAGATCTTGCAATCGAGTCTTTTAGTTTCTTATTTATCACTAGTTTAGTTTATAAAAGAAAACTATAAAAATGGAATTGAGTTTGTCTCATACGCTTCACCTTTTTAATATCTTTCGTGAGTATGATGGAAAGGATAATTGTGCTCAAGTGCTAGAAAAAAAATCTATAAAATGTTTGGCACTAAATATTTCAATGATGAGAATGATTGCAATGTTGTTAGTATGAATTCCTTGAATATCCATGATGCTAATGATATGCAAAGCCACATGCTTGGGGAAGCTATGTTTGATGAAGATGATATTTTTTGTCCCCCAAGTTTTGATGAGCAATTTTATTATGTTGAAAGCATGCCTCCTATCTATGATGATTATTGTGATGACATGTATGCTTTAAAGAACAATAATAACCATGAAACTTGTCATCTTGATCTTAATTTTCAATCACATGATAGTTATTTTGTTGAGTTTGCTCCCACTATTATTCATGAGAAGAATTTTGCTTGTGTGGAGAGTAATAAATTTTCTATGCTTGTAGATCATGAAAAGAATGCTTTATGTGCTGGTTATATTGTTGAATTCATTCATGATGCTACTGGAAATTATTATCAGGGAGGAATATATGCTTGTAGGAGTTGCAATAATATCAAGTTTCCTCTCTATGTGCTTAAAGTTTTGAAGTTATGCTTGTTTTGCCCTCCTATGCTAGTTGATTATTGTTCCCACAAGTTGTTTGCTCACAAAATCCCTATGCATAGGAAGTATGTTAGACTTAAATGTGCTAGTCATATTCTTCATGATGCTCTCTTTATATTTCAATTCTTATCTTTTATGTGAGCATCATTCAAATCATCATGCCTAGCTAGGGGCGTTAAATGATAGCGCTTGTTGGGAGGCAACCCAATATTATTTTTGTTCCTTGCTTTTTGCTCCTGTTTAGTAATAAATAATTCATCTAGCCTCTACTTAGATGTGGTTTTATTCTTTTAATTAGTGTTTGTGCCAAGTAGAACCTTTGGGAAGACTTTGGGAAAGTCTTGTTGATCATGCTGTCAAAAACAGAAACTTTAGCGCTCACGAGAATTGCTGACATTTTTATTTGGAGAGTGATATTTAGCTAATTATTTTTGCAGATGATTAATAGACAAATTCCTCAGGTCCAGAAATTTATTTTAGAATTTTATGAGTTCGATAAGAATATGTTTGATCCAGATTACTACAGACTGTTCTATTTTTGACAGATTCTGTTTTCTGTGTGTTGTTTGCTTATTTTGATGAATATATGTCTAGTAAAATAGTTTATAAACCATAGAGAAGTTGTAATACAGTAGGTTTAACACCTATATAAATAAATAATGAGTTCATTACAGTACCTTGAAGTGATGATTTATTTTCTTATACTAACAGAGCTTATGAGTTTTCTGTTAAGTTTTGTGTTGTGAAGATTTCAAGTTTTGGGTAAGGATTCGATGGACTATGGAATAAGGAGTGGCAAGAGCCTAAGCTTGGGGATGCCCGAGGCACCCCAAGGTAATATTCAAGGACAACCAAGATCCTAAGCTTGGGGATGCCCCTGAAGGCATCCCCTCTTTCGTCTTCATTCATCGGTAACTTTACTTGGAGCTATATTTTTATTTACCACACGATATGTGTTTTGCTTGGAGCATCAATTTATTTGGCTTTGCTTTCTGTTTGAATAGAATAACAAGATCTGAAATTATTAAATGTTAGAGAGTCTTCACATAGTTGCATAATTATTCGACTACTCATTGATCTTCACTTATATCTTTCGGAGTAGTTTGTCATTTGCTCTAGTGCTTCACTTATATCTTTTAGAGCATGGTGGTAGTTTTATTTTGAAGAAATAGATGAACTCTCTTTCTTCACTTAGATTATTTTGAGAGTCTTAAATAGCATGGTAATTTGCTTAAAATCCTAATATGCTAGGTATTCAAGAATAATAAAATTCTCTTATGAGTGTGTTGAATACTAAGAAAAGATTGAAGCATGATAATTGTTTTGAGATATGGAGATGGTGATATTAGAGTCATGCTAGTTGAGTAGTTGTGAATTTGAGAGATACTTTTGTTAAAGTGTGTGATTCTCGTAGCATGCACGTATGGTGAACCGTTATGTTATGAAGTCGGAGCATGATTTATTTATTGATTATCCTCCTTATGAGTGGCAGTCGGGGACGAGCGATGGTCTTTTCCTACCAATCTATCCCCCTAGGAGCATGCACGTAGTACTTTTTTCGATAACTAATAGATTTTTGCAATAAGTATGTGAGTTCTTTATGGCTAATGTTGAGTCCATGGATTATACGCACTCTCACCCTTCCACCATTGCTAGCCTCTCTAGTAGCGCGCAACTTTCGCCGGTACCATAAACCCACCATATACCTTCCTCAAAACAGCCACCATACCTACCTATTATGGCATTTCCATAGCCATTCCGAGATATATTGCCATGCAACTTTCCACCGTTCCATTTATGACACACTCCATCATTGTCATATTGCTTTGCATGATCATGTAGTTGACATCGTATTTGTGGCAAGGCCACCGTTCATAATTCTTTCATACATGTCACTCATGCATCATTGCACATCCCGGTACACCGCCGGAGGCATTCATATAGAGTCATATATTGTTCTAAGTATCGAGTTGTAATTAAATAAAAGTGTAATGATCATCATTATTAGAGCATTGTCCCAGTGAGGAAAGGATGATGGAGACTATGATTCCCCCATAAGTCGGGATGAGACTCCAGAAAAAAAAAGAGAAGGCCTAAAAAAAGAGAAAGGCCATAAAAAAGAAAGGCCAAATAAAAAAAATGAAAGAACAAGAGAGAAGGGGCAATGCTACTATCCTTTTACCACACTTGTGCTTCAAAGTAGCACCATGATCTTCATGATAGAGAGTCTCCTATGTTGTCACTTTCATACACTAGTGGGAATCTTTCATTATAGAACTTGGCTTGTATATTCCAATGATGGGCTTCCTCAAAATGCCCTAGGTCTACGTGAGCAAGCAAGTTGGATGCACACCCACTAGTTTCTTTTGTTGAGCTTTCATATACTTATAGCTCTAGTGCATCCGTTGCATGGCAATCCCTACTCACTCGCATTGATATCTATTGATGGGCATCTCCATAGCCCGTTGATACGCCTAGTCGATGTGAGACTATCTTCTCCCTTTTTGTCTTTTCCACAACCACCATTCTATTCCACATATAGTGCTATGTCCATGGCTCACGCTCATGTATCGCGTGAAGATTGAAAACGTTTGAGAACATCAAAAGTATGAAACAATTGCTTGGCTTGTCATCGGGGTTGTGCATGATTTAAATATTTTGTGTGGTGAAGATGGAGCATAGCCAGACTATATGATTTTGTAGGGATAGGTTTCTTTGGCCATGTTATTTTGAGAAGACATGATTGCTTTGTTAGTATGCTTGAAGTATTATTATTTTATGTCAATATGAACTTTTGTCTTGAATCTTATGGATCTGAATATTCATATCACAGGAGAATTACATTGAAATTATGCCAACTAGCATTCCACATCAAAAATTATCTTTTTTATCATTTACCTACTCGAGGACGAGCAGGAATTAAGCTTGGGGATGCTTGATACGTCTCCAACGTATCTATAATTTTTGATTGCTCCATGCTATATTATCTACTGTTTTGGGCAATATTGGGCTTTATTACCACTTTTATATTACTTTTGGGACTAACCTATTAACCGGAGGCCCAACCCAGATTTGCTGTTTTATGTCTATTTCAGTGTTTCGAGGAAAAGGAATATCAAATGGAGTCGAAACGGAACAAAATCAACTGGAGAAGTTATTTTTGGAACGAAAGCCACCGGATAGACTTGGACTCCACGTCAGGAGAGACGGGAGGTTCTCACGAGGGTGGGCCCCCCTAGGGCGCGCCCCCTGCCTCGTGGGCCCCCCATGGCTCCTCCGACGTACTTCCTGCACCCATATATATTGCCGTACCCTAAAACTTCCAGGACGAAGGATATATCGGGAGTTCCGCCACCAGAAGCCTCCATAGCCACCGAAAACCAATCTAGACCCGTTCCGGCACCCTGCCAGAGGGGGCAATCCTTCTCCGGTGGCCATCTTCATCATCTCGGTGCTCTCCATGATGAGGAGGGAGTAGTTCTCCCTCGGGGCTGAGGGTATGTACCAGTAGCTATGTGTTTGATCTCTCTCTCGTGTTCTTGATTTGGCACGATCTTGATGTATCGTGATCTTTGCTATTATAGTTGGATCTTATGTTCCCCCCCCTCTTCTCTCTTGTAATGAATTGAGTTTCCCCTTTGAAGTAATCTTATCGGATTGAGTCTTTAAAGATTTGAGAACACTTGATGTATGTCTTGCCGTGCGTATCTGTGGTGAGAATGGGATACCACGTGATTCACTTGATGTATGTTTTGGTGATCAACTTGCGGGTTCCGCCAATGAACCTATGCATAGGGGTTGGCACACGTTTTTGTTGTGATTCTCCGGTAGGAACTTTGGGGCACTCTTTGAGGTCCTTTGTGTTGGTTGAATAGATGAATCGAGATTGTGTGATGCATATCGTATAATCATACCCACGGATACTTGAGGTGACATTGGAGTATCTAGGTGACATTAGGGTTTTGGTTGATTTGTGTCTTAAGGTGTTATTCTAGTACGAACTCTAGGGTTGTTTGTGACACTTATAGGAATAGCCCAATGGATTGATTGGAAATAATAACTTTGAGGTGGCTTCATACCCTACCATAATCAATTCGTTCATTCTCTGCTATTAGTGACTTTGGAGTGACTCTTTGTTGCATGTTGAGGGATAGTTATGTGATCCAATTATGTTAGTATTGTTGAGAGGACTTACACTAGTGAAAGTATGAACCCTAGGCCTTGTTTTCTATCATTGCAATACCGTTTACGCTCACTTTTATCACTTGCTACCTTGCTGTTTTTATTATTTCAGATTACAAATACCTTTATCTACCATCCATATTGCACTTGTATCACCATCTCTTCGCTGAACTAGTGCACCTATACAATTTACCATTGTATTGTGTGTGTTGGGGACACAAGAGACTCTTTGTTATTTGGTTGCAGGGTTGCTTGAGAGAGACCATCTTCATCCTACGCCTCCTATGGATTGATAAACCTTAGGTCATCCACTTGAGGGAAATTTGCTACTGTCCTACAAACCTCTGCACTTGGAGGCCCAACAACGTCTACAAGAAGAAGGTTGTGTAGTAGACATCAGCCCTATGCATCGATCTACTAGCCGCAAGTTGCGGCTGTTGTTTTTCATATATTCGTGGTCGCGTATACTCCTAAGGAGAAAATGTAGCAGCACACGCTTGGGCAGTTGCTACGCTCTACGCGGACACACAAAGGGCATCAGTTGAAAGAGATACGTTCTGCTCGAGTAAACTACAGTTCCATTGACTGGATTAAGACAAAAATAAAATGTATCATGATGGCGTATCTGGCTAGAGTGTCACGGGTGCATATGCCATGGGCGGCCTCCAGGCCAATGAAAACTGCTGTCACTGCTACAACCCATACAAGGCCAAGAGTTATAATTTTCTACCACTTGCGTAAAGTGACTTGGGTGATGATTCCTGGGCTTTGGATGCGCAAAAGCCTAATTATGTGGAAACCATGTACTATTGCACAAGGCCAAGTACTAGTACTAGTACTTTTCTCTGTTCAAAAGTTCAAACCGCAGTACGGTCAGCAAAGACATCCTGGGCAAAGTTCTGGCAGACATTTCACATATGTTGTCCAACAAAATCAGGTGCTATCCATCCAATCTGCTTTAATAGCACATATTAATTTTTTGTATGAACAATTACTCTGGTTTGTGATATTTTTACGCAAGACTATTATTCTTTGCAAAAGGTGTCGCATAAGGGGCGTGCGCCAACATCACTTTTGCACTAGTGCTTGTATGTGTCGTGCCGCTGGATGGATACATACGCGAGTCGCCGCCCCCGATTCATCCACACGACACGGTTGACTCGCCATTCGTGTGGTTTACCATGCCTGCGATTGCCTCGCCCGTCCACGCCGGTTTTCATTGCCGCGGCAGGCTCATCTGCCTGCTGCCGTGATCGACTTGGACATGATTGATTTCAGCTTCACCATGGTGATCATCAACCCCGTGGTGGATATTAACTGGCCTGACATATCAGGTGAAATTCATCCATTATATTTTTAATTACATATATTGATTTCTTTAAAAGAGAAATTACTCCGGCTTGCAAGGTTATCTAATGCAGGACCCTAAACCGCCATATTGGTGCAAATTTAAAGGTCGTCAGAAAATTTCTGGCTTAACAAGAAGGATTCTAGTTTTAAAATCTAGCTCAAGGGAAAGCTGTCTCCCACAAAGCTTTGAAGCTCTCAATATCCGATCTAAGAATTTCCGGTTCAAAAAGAATACTCTCTCGCAAGTTCGAGTTCTTAGGAGAAATTAAAGGGACCAAAGAGAGTCTGTTACAAAAGCACAAGCTCAAACATAGGTACCCCTTGAGCACAGCTCGCAACATCATTTGGGGGCTTCTTGTTCAAACATAGGTGTATTCACCAAAGAGAACATAGCGTTACTACCCTCTTGATCCGACTATCAAGCCAATATTATCATAAGAGCACAGCTCTAGTTACTTCGGTAATCCGGCTATCAAGCCAATATTATCATAAGGGGCCAAAGAGAGTCTGCTGCACAGCACAGCTCAAACATGGGTATCCCTTGAGCACAACTCACAATATCACTTGGGGGCTATGTTCGAACCATAGTAACACCTCTTGATAGGCTTAAAGCCACCAGGGAAATCACTTGCGGGCTCTGGTCGTATCTGAACCACAGCTTATACCCTCTTGATCAGCATAAGGGCACCAGGGAAATCACTTGGGGGCTTGGTCGTATCCGAACCATAGCTACACCCTTGATAGGCATAAGGCCACCAGGGAAATCACTTGGGGGCTATGGGTTCAAACCATAGTTACACCTCTTGATCAGCATAAGGGCACCAGGGAAATCACTTGGGGGCTTGGTCGTATTCGAACCATAGCTACACCTCTTGATCGGCGCAATGCCATAATTATGACTACATGGGGGTTCTGGTCGTATCTGAACCATAGCTTAAACCCTCTTGATCATACATATACATCATCATATATTACATCATACATCATCATTACATCATCATAACATGTATCATATGTGAATGGATATACCGGCTTATATGGCAGGAATCCGTTTTCAAACCAGGTTATACTTATTCAAATCTTTAATAGCCAACATGGCTAGATTTTTTATTATGTTTATCATTAACCAATATTATGACTGAGGTTTTCAAAGTCGCTTTAGCGCAATCCTCGTTTTATTTTATCAACAGATATGATTTATTCTACAATTGAAGGAATAGTCCTTGAGTCATTGCAGGCTTACGACCCGACACTTGGGGGCTACATTGTTCAAGTTGGGATTACATAAAATACACAAGTCTCATGTCGCTGCAAGCATGCACCATGACACTTGGGGGCTAATGCAAAGTCATTGTTTGCTCACTTATTGAAGACCTGACTCATCACATCGTAATGAGCCGGCCCTTGGGGGCTACCAATTGCTCTTGTTAACAATTCAAGGTACATAAATTTTCATCTATTATTAAAGGATCCACTGCTCACTTGGTAAAGCACAAGGCTCTTAACCTTTTGGACGTGGGTTCAAGCCCCATGAGGGGGGTTACATCATATGATGTTATTTTCATTGATGAATATATCAAGTCCTAGCTCAATATTATCTTATTGAGCCGCCCTTGGGGGCTACACATTGCTGCTCATGTTTACATGATCATATTTACAAAGTCCCTGCTCATTATTGCATAATAACCCGGCCCTTGGGGCTACACTGGTTGAAGTTTTTATGAGCATAAGGCAATTTCAAGTCCCAGGTTGCTGCAAGCATGACAACCCGACACTTGGGGGCTACATATGTGGAATACTCAGTTCTGACTGGTGATTGAGATGAACAACCTGGATTTCTTCAAGCTTGTGAAATTCATATTGAAGCAAGTCTTAAGCTGTTGCAATGCTACCTTCTTAAGACTTGGGGGCTACAAGTGATAGGCATATAAGAGGTATATTTTCAAGCTTGATGTTAACTACAATTATGACCCGGTGCCATCAATATTTGTAAACCAGCAATGATAAACCGCAAGTTCAAGTCTTAAACCGGCAAAGTTCTACATTCTTAAACCGGCAAGTTCTACATTCTTAAACCGGCTGAAGATCAAATGAGTATTTCAAAGGCCAATATTTTTGTTAAGCATTGGGAGCTGAAGTCAAAGGAGTTATTCTTCACAATATTTCTCTATGACAAACCAATGTCAGCAAATTGATTATGAAGCTGGTCCATTGACTCAGATTTTATAGAAGAGGGAAGTGACAAGGACTTAAGGATGATTAGGATCAGTTTAACATGGACAAATCCAAATTAAACCGGGGGCTAATGTCGGGGATATACCCCGTGGTATGATCCAGCCGGAGTTATAACCCGGCTGGGACTTGGTAAACCAGCAGGTGTTAAGGCAGGTGGTAAACCGGTTGGTGTTAAGTCAGACGGTAAACTGGCAAGTTGTTAAACCGGCTGACAGTTAAGACAGACAGGTAAAACAGGCAGTTAACCCAGACGATAAACCAGCTGGTTGTTAAACCGGCTGATAGTTAAGACATGAGTTAAGTCAGATGATAACTCAGCAGACATTCTTAAACCGGTAGACCATCTTAAACCGGCACCAGTTAACTCCTGGCAAACTATCTTAAACCGGCACCAGTTATCTCCTGGCAGGCAGTGATAACTGGGTTGCTAGGAGTTATGAAGCCCGAGACGTTATGAAGCCCAAGATGTTAAGAAGCCCAAGAAGAGAAGTCATAATAGTTAAAGCCTTAAGTCCGAGTTGGACCCTACATGTAACCCGCCCCTTCAACATATATAAGGAGGGGCAGGGCTCCCCAAAAGGGGACAAGAAAAAGAAGAAACAATCTTAAAGGGTTAGGGTTAACTGGGAGAGCCAGTTTACGACGACTTCCTCATGATCATAATGAGAGATAGCCTCAAACAGCACGTAGGGTTGTTACCGGATGATGTTTCCCGGGGCCCGAAGCTGTCTAAACCCTTGTCTTGCATTGCGTCTCTCAATTCCATGACACAGCCACAACTGCTTCTGGAAGGGATTGCTCCGCAATACTTTCGGATTCTTTCGGCAATGATTCGTGAGTGTTGCCGAAATTCTCGAATTGCATAGAGTATGCATTATATGCTACAGTATTTGATGACGGCACATGTGTTCCTGTAAAATTTTCACTTATTCGGCTATGACCATGAAGATGCGGGGCCGAATTATGAACATCTACAGTTGCATACGGTGCTGAAAAATTACTAACATGAGGTGTAGCATATGATGGTTGAGAGTAACTAGCCGAATAGCTAGTAGTAGCATGGCCAATTCTCCCATCCATCGGCAAGTTTGGATTCACATACTGCAAATTAGTTGCCGATGAATAAAAAGGTGAAACACTTTCTTCTATGCTATTGGAAATTTTAACATCGGGTGTTTCAAATCGATTAACCGAACCCATCATGTTGTTCATCGGCATATGGATTTGTGGGGTTGCCGATGCATGAGGGTTGGGATACATATGTTGCATGTTGCTAAAATCATAAGAATTTGAAACACAAAGATTATTTTGCATCGGCCCTTGCGCATAATTAGATGCATGATTAATAAAACTAGGGTTAGCCGATACATTATGCTCATTAGGCAATCTAGCAACAACATATGAATTATTTGCATCTACAAAGGGGAATTGAGTGTTCATATTACCTTCGTAAATTGCAAACCCTAGATGGCGATATCTTCGTAGCAAGAACGGGCTGGAGACCGTTCAAAGCTTCGTCCCCAGCGGAGTCATCAAAAAGTGTGTTCGCACACGAACACGTCACCGTGTACCCTCAACGCCGGGGGTGATGCACCGCAGCTCACGTCGAAGGAGACCCGCCGGAAGCGTGGTACGCAAGACAATCCGGCGGGCGCTGTTTTAGACCCGAAACCCCACACGCCCGAGAGGGAACCCGCCAGGGCGCGCGGTGGCTATGGGCTGCCCTAGGTTGGCCTGACCGCCCCTAGGGCCTCGAGGTTCGCCGCCCTGCAATGGAGAAGAACAAACAAAGAACGAGTAAGAAGAAGAACTAGGGTTGAGGAGAAAAGGTAAAAGATAAAAAATGGTAGATGAATTGATCGATTGGGTGTTGTTCAATCGGCCATCACCTCTTGTCTATATAAGAGGCGGATGGACTTCCAATACAAGAAAAGGACTTGCCTTGTCATCCAAATCATCAAAACCTAGCCAAATTCGGACTTCTCACGACTTCCGGCCCGGATGTCCGGCTCTAGGCCCGGATGATCCGGCCTAGCCCGGTTTTCTGACAGCAGCTTATTGCTTTGGCTCTAGAATCCACATACAACCTCGGATTTGGATGTTTTTTATATCCAAATCAACCGCCTCGATGAGACGCACAACTTTCATGTTGGACACTTTTCGATATGAGGCCATCTTGGGGGCGTTTCGGGTCGTGTTCCAAAGTCTGCAGCAGAAAAACTTATCCGGACGTCCGGATTCATGTCCGGATTATCCGGGCTTTACCCGGATGATCTGGGTGCCATCCGGATGATCTGGCTTCACGGGGCCCGAAATTTATAGTTCTGTTGATTTATCTGAATGATAGCCCGGATGTTCGGGTCATTCATCCGGCCGAAAGCCGGATGGTCCGGATCCCGGCCCGGATGATCCGGCCAAATACTGCTGCAGCTCACTGTTTTGCCTGTAACTTTTGCATACGACCTCGGATGAGGACGATTTTTATATCAAAATCATTCGTTTCGATGAGATGAAGAACTATGTAGTTGAATTTTTTCATCCAAGGCCATCTTAATTAGGTTTCATGCCATTTTCTAATCTGATGTCAACACGGGTATCTCCAAAATTGTCATAACTTCTGCATCCGAGCTCCGTTTTGGACCATCTCTATATGTATTTCGATCGGCTTGAAGAGAGTCATCCAATGGTGACATGACATCATGAATTTGAACTCATCTTGCTACAGCCTCAAGTGACTCTTTGCGATCATCCCATTTTCGAGCATCAACAAGTTTATCCCTCTACATCATGTCATCTTGCCTAATGAGTTACTCCGTTTTTATGAACTTAATACTCTAGATGCATGTTGGATAGCGGTCGATGTGTGGAGTAATAGTAGTAGATGCAGAATCATTTCGTTCTACTTGACACGGACATGATGCCTATATTCATGATCATTGCCTCAGATATCATCATAACTATGCGCTTTTTTATCAATTGCTCGACAGTAATTTATTCACCCACCATAATATATGCTATCATGAGAGAAGCCACTAGTGAAACATATGGCCCCCGGGTCTACTTTACATCATATAAGTTTCCGATCTATAATTCTAGTTTACTATTTATTTTGCAATCTTTATTTTCCAATCTATACAACAAAAATACCAAAAATATTTATCTTATTATCTTTATCAGATCTCACTTTTGCAAGTGGCTGTGAAGGGATTGACAACCCCTTTATCGCGTTGGTTGCAAGGATCTTGATTGTTTGTGCAGGTACTAGGTGACTTGCGTGTAGTCTCCTACTGGATTAATACCTTGGTTCTCAAAAATTGAGGGAAATAATTACGCTACTTTTCTGCATCACCATATCCTCTTCAAGGGAAAACCAACGCATGCTCAAGAGGTAGCAGATGCCCATATTGATTCCTACATATTCCACGAAGATCTTTTATCGGTTGAACCACGATGTCAAGGATTCGTTTAATCTCGTATGCAATTCCCTTTGTCCGTTGATATGTTACTTCCCCGAGATTCGATCGTCGGTATCTCGATACCTAGTTCAATGTTGTTACCGGCTAGTCTCTTTACTTGTTCTGTAATACAAGATCCCACGACTAATTCATTAGTTACATTGCTTGCAAGCTCTTTAAGATGTTGTATTGCCGAGAGGGCCCAGAGATATATCTCTGTCATACGGAGTGACAAATCCCAGTCTCGATCCATGCCAACCCAATAGATACCTTCGGAGATACCTGTAGAGCCTCTTTATGATCACCCAGTTATGAAGTGACGTTTGGATACACACTAAGTATTCCTTCGGTGTCAGGGAGTTACATGATCTCACAGTTTAAGGAACAAATAGTTGACATGAAGAAAGCTATAGCAAATAAACTAAATGATCTGATGCTAATCTTATGATGGGTCTTGTCCATCACATCATTCTCCTAATGATGTGATCCCATTATCAAATGACAACTCATGTCTATGGTTAGGAAACATTAACCATCTTTGATCAATAAGCTAGTCTAGTAGAGGCTCACTAGGGACACTATGTTGTCTATGTATTCACACATGTATTTATGTTTTCGGTCAATACAGTTCTAGCATGAATAATAAACATTTATCATGAACAGGGAAAAATGATAATAACCAATTTATTATTGCCTCTAGGGCATATTTCCAACAGTCTCCAACTTGCACTGGAGTCAATAATCTAGTTTTCGTAGTTATGAATCTAACACCCATGGAGTCTTGGTGTTGATCATGTTTTTCCCTTGGAAGAGGTTTAGTCAATGGTCTGCCACATTCGGATCCGTATGTACTTTGCAAAGTTCTATGTCTCCATCCTTAACAAAATTACGAATGGAGTTGAAGCAGCGCTTGATGTGCTTGGTTCTCTTGTGAAACCTGGGCTCCTTGGCAATGGCAATAGCTCCAGTGTTATCACAAAAGATAGTCATTGGATCCGATGCACTAGGTATTACACCCAGATCGGATATGAACTCCTTCATCCAGACTCCTTGTGTTGCTTCCGAAGCAGCCGTATACTCTGCTTCACATGTAGATCCCGCCACGACACTCTGCTTGGAACTGCACCAACTGGCCGCTCCACCATTTAATATAAATACGTATCTAGTTTGAGACTTAGAGTCACCCGAATCTGTGTCAAAACTAGCATCGACGCAACCCTTTACGATGAGCTCTTCGTCACCTCCATAAATGAGAAACATGTCCTTAGTCCTTTTTGGGTACTTCAGGATATTCTTGACTGCTGTCAAGTGATCTACTCCTCGATCACTTTGGTACCTCCCTGCCAGACATATGGAAAGACACACATTAGGTCTGTTACACAGCATGACATACATTATAGAGCCTATGGCTGAGGGATAGGGAATGACTTTCATACTTTCTCTTTCTTCTGCTGTGGTCGGGCTTTGACTCTTACTCAACTAGACACCTTGCAATACAGGCAAGAACCCTTTCTTTGACTGATCCATTTTGAACTTCTTCAAAACTTTGTCAGAGTATGTACTTTCTGAAAGTCCTATGAGGCGTCTTGATCTATCTCTATAGATTTTGATGCCCAATATGTAAGCAGTTTCACCGAGGTCTTTCATCAAAAAAAAAACTCTTATTCAAATATCCTTTTATGCTTTCTAGAAATTCTATACCATTTCCAATCAACAATATTTCATCCACATATAAAATCAGAAATGCTACAGAGCTCCCACTCACTTTCTTGTAAATACAAGCTTCTCCGTAAGTTTGTATAAAACCAAAAGCTTTGATCACTTCATCAAAACGAATATTCCAATGCCGAGATGCTTGCACTAGTCCATAGATGGATCGCTGGAGCTTCCATACTTTGTTAGCATCCTTAGGATCGACAAAACCTTCTGGTTGCATCATATACAACTCTTCCTTAAGAAACCCATTATGGAATGTCATTTTGACATCCATTTGCCAGATATCATAGTCATAAAGTGCGGCAATAGCTAACATAATTCTAACTGACTTAAGCATCGCTACGGATGAGAAAGTCTCATCATAGTCAACCCCTTGAACTTGTCGGGAACCTTTTGCGACAAGTCGAGCTTTATAGATGGTGGCATTACCATCAGCGCCTGTCTTCTTCTTAAACATCCATTTATTCTCAATGGCTTGCCGATCATCGGGCAAGTCCACCAAAGTCCATATTTTGTTCTCATACATGGATCCTATCTCGGATTTCATGGCCTCAAGCCATTCGTTGGAATCCGGGCTCATCATAGCTTCTTCATAGTTTGTAGGTTCGCCGTTGTCTAACAACATGACTTCCAGGACTGGATTACGGGACCACTCTAGTGCGAAACGTACCCCGGTCGACCTACAAAGTTCAGTAGTAACTTGATCCGAAGTTTTATGATCATCATCATTAGCTTCCTCTTCAGTTAGTGTAGGCATCACATGAACTACTTCTATGATGTGCTACTTTCCAATTCGAGAGAAGGTATGATTACCTCATCAAGTTCTACTTTCCCCCCACTCACTTCTTTCAAGAGAAACTCCTTCTCTAGAAAGGACCCGTTCTTGGCAACAAAGATCTGGCCCTCGGATCTATGGTAGAAGGTATACCCAATGGTCTCTTTAGGGTATCATATGAATACGCACTTCTCCGCTTTGGGTTCGAGCTTATCAGGATGAAGCCTCTTGACATAAGTGTCACATCCCCAAACTTTAAGAAACGACAGCTTACGTTTCTTGCCAAACCACAACTCATATGGTGTCATATCAACGGATTTAGACGGTGCCCTATTTAAAGTGAATGTGACTGTCTCTAATGCATAACCCCAAAATGAAAGTGGCAAATCAGTAAGAGATATCGTAGAACGCACCATATCCAATAGAGTATGATTATGACGTTCAGACACACCATTATGTTGTGGTGTTCCAGGTGGCCTGAGCTGTGAAATAATTCCACACTGTCTTAAATGCATACCAAACTCGTAACTCCAATATTCACCTCCAGGATCAGATCATACAAACTTTATTTTCTTCTTACGGTGATTTTCCACTTCAGTCTGAAAATTCCTTGAACTTTTCAAATGTTTCAGACTTGTGTTTCATTAAGTAAATATACCCACATCTACTCAAATCATCTATGAAGGTAAGAAAATAACGATATCCACTGCGTGCTTCAATACTCATCGGACCGCATACACCAGTATGTATTATTTCCAATAAGTCACTAGCTCAGTCCATTGTTCTTGAGAACGGAGTTGTAGTCATCTTGCCCACGAGGAATGGTTCACATGTCTCAAATGATTCATAATCAAGAGATTCCAAAAGTCCATCAACATGGAGTTTCTTCATGTGCTTTACACCAATATGACCTAAGCGGCAGTGCCACAAATATGTGGTACCATCATTATTAACCTTGCATCTTTTGGCATCAATATTATGAATATGTGTATCACTACGATCGAGATTCAACAAGAATCAACCAGTCACAAGGGGTGCATGACCATAAAAGATATTACTCATATAAATAGAACAACCATTATTCTCTAACCTAAAATGAATAAGCATCTGAAAATAAACAAGATCCAGATATAATGTTCATGCTCAACCCAGGCACCAAATAACAATTATTTAGGTTTAAAACTAACCTCGAAGGTAGATGTAGAGGTAGCATGCCAACAACGATCACATCAACCTTGGAACCATTTCTGACGCGCGTCATCACCTCGTCTTTAGCCAATCTTTGTTTATTCCACAGCTCCTGTTTCGAGTTACAAATATGAGCAACCGAACCAGTATCAAATACCCAGGCACTACTATGAGCACTAGTAAGGTACACATCAATAACATGTATATCAAATATACCTTTGTTGATGTTGCCAACCTTCTTATCTGCCAAGTACTTGGGGAAGTTCCGCTTCCAGTGACCATTCCCCTTGCAGTAGAAGCACTCAGTCTCAGGTTTGTGTATAGCTTTGGGTTTCTTCACGGGAGCGACAACTGCTTTACCATTCTTCCTGAAGTTCCCTTTCTTTCCCTTGGCTTTCTGGAAACTAGTGGTCTTTTTAACCATCAACACTTGATGCTCCTTCTTGATTTCTACCTCCATGGCCTTAAGCATCGCGAAGAGCTCGGGAAGTGTTTTCTCCATCCCTTCCATATTAAAGTTCATCACAAAGCCCTTATAGCTTGGTGGTAGTGATTATATAATTCTGTCAATAACCGAGTCATCTGGAAGAATAACTCCCAACTAAGTCAAGCGGTTGTGCAACCCAGACATTATAAGTATATGCTTACTAACAGAACTGTTCTCCTCCATTTTATAGCTAAAGAACTTTTTGAAGATGTCATACCTCTCGACCTGGGCATGAGCTTGAAATACCACCAATTTTAGCTCCTAGAACATATCATATGCTCCATGGTGCTCAAAATGTCTTTGGAGCCCCGGTTCTAAGCCGTAAAGCATGGTATTCCTACGGTATCCGGGAGTTGCATAATCTCATAGTCGAAGGAATATGTATTTGACATGAAGAAAGCAATAGCAATAAAACTGAAGGATCATTATGCTAAGCTAATGGATGGGTCTTGTCGATCACATCATTCTCCTAATGATGTGATTCCGTTATCAAATGACAACACATGTCTATGGTTAGGAAACCTTAACCATCTTTGATCAACGAGCTAGTATGGTAGAGGCTTACTAGGGACACCGTATTTGTTTATGTATTCGCACATGTATTTAGGTTTCCGATCAATACAATTCTAGCATGAATAATAAACCTTTATCATGAATAAGGAAATATAAAACAACAACTTTATTATTGCCTCTAGGGTATATTTCCTTCAGTCTCCCACTTGCATTAGAGTCAATAATCTAGATTACATTGTAATGAATCTAACACCTATGGAGTCTTGGTGATGATCATGTTTTTCTTGCGGAAGAAGTTCAGTCAATGGATCTGCCACATTCAGATCTGTATGTACTTCGCAAATTTCTATGTCTCCATCCTTAAACTTTTCATGAATGGAGTTGAAGCGTCTCTTGACGTGTTTGGTTCTCTTATGCAACCTACATTCCTTCATTAAGGCAATTGCTCCAGGTGTTGTCACAAAAAAAATCATTGGACCCAATGCACTAGGTATTACACCTAGATTAGATATGAACTCCTTCATCTAGACCCCTTCATGCGCTGCTTCGGAAGCAACTATGTATTCCGTTTCACACGTAGATCCCGCCATGATGCTCTGCTTGGAAGCGCACCAACTGACAGCTCCACCATTCAATATAAACATGAATCCGGTTTGTGACTTAGAGTCATCCGGATCAGTGTCGAACCTAGCATCGACGTAACCATTTACGACGAGCTCTTCGTCACCTCCATAAATGAGAACCATATCCTTGGTCCTTTTCAGGTACTTCAGGATGTTCTTGACCGCTGTCCAGTGATCCACTCTTGGATTACTTTGGTACCTCCCTGCCAGACTTATGGCAAGGCACGTATCAGGTCTGGTACACATCATAGCATACATGATAGAACCTATGGCTGAGGCATAGGGAATGACTTTCATTTTCTCTCTATCTTCTGCAGTGGTCGGGCTTTGAGTCCGACTCAACTTCACACCTTGTAACACAGGAAATAACCCTTTCTTTGACTGATCCATTTTGAACTTCTTCAAAACTTTATCAAGGTATGTGTGAAGGAAATATGCCCTACAGGAAATAATAAAGTTGTTATTTATATTTCCTTATATCATGATAAATGTTTATTATTCATGCTAGAATTGTATTAACCAGAAACTTGATACATGTGTGAATACATAGACAAAACAAAGTGTCCCTAGTATGCCTCTACTTGACTAGCTCGTTAATCAAAGATGGTTAAGTTTCCTGAGCATAGACATGTGTTGTCATTTGATGAACGGGATCACATCATTAGGAGAATGATGCAATGAACAAGACCCATCCATTAGCTTAGCATAATGATCGTTAAGTTTTATTGTTATTGCTTTCTTCATGACTTATACATAGTCCTTTGACTATGAGATTATGCAACTCCCAAATATCGGAGGAACACCTTGTGTGCTATCAAATGTCACAACATAACTGGGTGATTATAAATATGCTCTACAAGTGTCTCCGAAGGTGTTTGTTGGGTTGGCATAGATCTATATTAGGATTTGTCACTCCGAGTATCAAAGAGGTATCTCTGGGCCCTCTCGGTAATGCACATCATGATAAGCCTTGCAAGGAATGTGACTAATGAGTTAGTTGTGGGATGATGTACTACCATCAGCGTCAAGTCGAGCTTTGTAAATAATAACATTACCATCGGTGTCAGTCTTTTTCTTGAAGATCCATTTATTCTCAATGGCTTGCTGATCATCGGGCAAGTCCACCAAAGCCCACACTTTGTTCTCGTACATGGATCCTATCTCAGATTTCATGGCCTCAAGCCATTTATCGGAATCTGGGCTCATCATAGCTTCTTCATAGTTCGTAGGTTCGCCTTGGTCTAGTAACATAACTTCCAAAACAGGATTACCATACAACTCTGGTGTGGATCGTGCTCTGGTTGACCTACGAGGTTTAGTAGCAACTTGATCTGAAGTTTCATGATCATTATCATTTTCTTCCTCTCTAGTTGGTGTAGGCATCACTGGAACGGTTTTCTGTGATGTGCTACTTTCCAATTTGAGAGAAGGTACAATTACCTCATCAAGTTCTACTTTCCTCCCACTCACTTCTTTCAAGAGAAACACCTTCTCTAGAAAGGTTCCATTATTGGCAACAAAGATCTTGCCTATGGATCAGTGGTAGAAGGTGTACCCAATTGTTTCCTCTAGGTATCCTATGAAGACGCACTTCTCCGATTTGGGTTCGAGCTTATGAGGCTGAAGCCTTTTGACATAATTGTCACTGTTGGGGAACGTAGCATGCAATTTCAAAAAAATTCCTATGATCACGCAAGATCTATCTAGGAGATGCATAGCAACGAGAGGGGGAGAGTGTGTCCACGTACCCTCATAGACCGAAAGCGGAAGCATTATGTTAACATGGTTGATGTAGTCGAACGTCTTCACGATCTAACCGATCAAGTACCAAACGAACGGCACCTCCAAGTTCAGCACACGTTTAGCTCGATGACGCCCCTCGAACTCTTGATCCAGCAGAGGGTCGAGGGAGAGTTTTGTTAGCACAATGGCATGGTGACGGTGATGGTGACATGATCCGCGCAGGGCTTCGCCTAAGCACTACGTGAATATGACCGGAGGAGTAAACCGTGGAGAGAGACGCTGCACACGGCTTGGAACAATTGGTGTGTCTCCAAGGGGTGCCCTGCCCACGTATATAAAGAAGGGAGAGGAGGAGGCCGGCCACCAGGGGTGCGCCAAGGGGGGGAGTCCTACTAGGACTCCACTCCTAGTAGGATTCGACCCCTCCCCCCTTTTTCCTTCTCATGGAGGGGGAAAGAGGGAAGGGAGATGGAAGAGGAGAAGGAAAGGGGGGCACGCCCCCTCCCCTAGTCCAATTCGGACTCCCTATGGGAGGGGGGTGTGGCCACCCATTGTGGGTTGCCTCCCCTCTCCCCTATGGTCCATGCAGGCCCAATATATCCCTGGGGGGAGTCGGTAACCTCCCGATACTCCGAAAAGTACCCAAACCATTCCGATGTCCGAATACCATCATCTAATATATCAATCTTTACCTCTCGACCATTTCGAGACTCCTCGTCACGTCCGTGATCTCACCCGGGACTCCGAACAAACTTCGGTCACCAAAACACATAACTCATAATACAAATCGTCATCGAACGTTAAGCGTGCGGACCCTACGGGATCGAGAACTATGTAGACATGACCAAGACACATCTCTGATCAATAACCAACATCGGAACCTGGATGCTCATATTGGTTCCTACATGTTCTAGGAAGATCTTTATCGGTCAAACCGCAATAACAACATACGTTATTCCCTTTGTCATCGGTATGTTATTTGCTTGAGACTCGATTGTCGGTATCATCATACCTAGTTCAATCTCGTTACCGTCAAGTCTCTTTACTCGTTCCGTAATGCATCATCCTACAACTAACTCATTAGTCACATTGCTTGCAAGGCTTATAGTGATGTGCATTACCGAGAGGGCCCAAAGATACCTCTCCGATACTCAGAGTGAAAAATCATAATCTTGATCTATGCCAACCCAACAAACACCTTCGGAGACACCTGTAGAGCATCTTTATAATCACCCAGTTAAGTTGTGACGTTTGATAGAACACATGGTGTTCCTCCGGTACTATAGAGTTGCATAATCTCATAGTGAGAGGAATATGTATAAGTCATGAAGAAAACAATAGCGATAAAACTTAACGATCATTATGCTAAGCTAACGGATGGGTCTTGTCCATCACATCATTCTCCTAATGATGTGATCCCGTTCATCAAATGACAACACATGTCTATGATTAGGAAACTTAACCATCTTTGATTAATGAGCTAGTCAAGTAGAGGCATACTAGGGACACTTTGTTTTGTCTATGTATTCACACATGTATCAAGTTTCCTGTTATTACAATTCTAGCATGAATAATAAACATTTATCATGGTATAAGGAAATATAAACAACAACTTTATTATTGCCTCTAGGGCATATTTCCTTCAGTCTCCCACTTGCACTAGAGTCAATAATCTAGATTACATAGTAATGATTCTAACACCCATGGAGTCTTGGTGTTGATCATGTTTTACTCGTGGAAGAGGCTTAGTCAACGGGTCGGCAACATTCAGATCCATATGCATTTTGCAAATTTTTATGTCTCCTTCCTTGACTTGATCGCGGATGGAGTTGAAGTGTCTCTTGATGTGTTTGGTTCTCTTGTGAAATCTTGATACCTTTAGTATTGCTCTAGTATTATCACAAAATATTTTCATTAGACCCGATGCACTTGGTATTACTCCTAAATCGGATATGAACTCCTCCATCCAGACTCCTTCATTTGCTGCTTCAGAAGCAGCTATGTACTCCGCTTCACACATAGATCCCGCCACGTCGCTCTACTTGGAACATCACCAACTGACAGCTCCACCATTCAATATAAATATGTGTTCGGTTTGCAACTTAGAGTCATCCGGATCAGTGTTAAAGCTTGCATCGACGTAACCATTTACAACAAGCTCTTTGTCACCTCCATAAATGAGAAACATATCCTTAGACCTTTTCAGGTATTTCAGGTTGTACTTGACCGTTGTCTAGTGATCCACTCCTGGATTACTTTGGTACCTCCCTGCTAAACTTATAGTAAGGCACACATTAGGTCTGGTACATAGCATTGCATACATGATAGAACCTATGGCTGAGGCATAGGGAATGACTTTCATTTTCTCTCTATCTTCTGAAGTGGTTGGGCATTGAGCCTGACTCAACTTCACACCTTGTAACACAGGCAAGAACCCTTTCTTCGACTAATCCATTTTGATCTTCTTCAAAACTTTATCAAGGTATGTGCTTTGTGAAAGTCTAATTAAGCGTCTTGTATCCTTTTATGCTATCCAAAAAAATTCTTATTCAAGTATCCTTTTATGCTATCTAGAAATTTTGTATTATTTCCAATCAACAATGTGTCATCCACATATAATATTAGAAATGCTACAGAGCTCGCACTCACTTTCTTGTAAATACATACTTCTCCAAAATTCTGTATAAAACCACATGCTTTGATCACACTATCAAAGCGTATATTCCAACTCCGAGAGGATTGCACCAGTCCATAAATGGATCAGTGGAGCTTGCACACTTTGTTAGCACCTTTAGGATTGACAAAACCTTCTGGTTGCATCATATACAACTATTCTTTAAGAAATCCATTAAGGAATGCAGTTTTGACATCCATTTGCCAAATTTCATAATAATAAAATGCGGCAATTGCTAACATGATTCAGACAGACTTAAGCATCACTATGGGTGACAAGGTCTTGTCGTAGTCAACTCCTTGAACTTGTCAAAAACCTTTCGCAACAAGTCGTGCTTTGTAGACAGTAACATTACAGTCAGCGTTAGCGTCAGTCTTCTTCTTGAAGATCCATTTATTCTCTATGGCTTGCCGATCATTGGTCAAGTCAACCAAAGTCCATACTTTGTTCTCATACATGGATCCCATCTCAGATTTCATGGCCTCAAGCCATTTCACGGAATCTCGGCTCATCATCGCTTCCTCATAGTTCGTAGGTTCATCATGGTCTGGTAACATGACTTCCAGAACAGGATTACCATACCACTCTGGTGCGGACCGTACTCTGGTTGACCTGCGAGGTTCGGTACTAACTTGATCTGAAGTTTCATGATCATCATCATTAGCGTCCTCACTAATTGGTGCAGGCATCACTAGAACTGATTTCTATGATGAACCATTTTCCAATTCGAGAGAAGGTACATCTACCTCATCAAGTTCTACTTTCCTCCCACTCACTTCTTTTGAGAGAAACTCCTTCTCTAGAAAGGATCCATTCTTAGCAACGAGTATCTTGCCTTCGGATCTGAGATAGAAGGTGTACCCAATAGTTTCCTTTGGGTATCCTCTGAAGACGCAATTCTCCTATTTGGGTTCGAGCTTATCAGGCTGAAGCTTTTTCACATAAGCATCGCAACCCCAAACTTTAAGAAACAACAACTTAGGTTTCTTTCCAAACCATAGTTCATATGGTGTTGTCTCAATGGATTTAGATGGTGCCCTATTTAACGTGAATGCAGCCGTCTCTAAAGCATAACCCCAAAACAATAGTGGTAAATCGGTAAGAGACATCATGGATCGCACCATATCTAATAGAGTATGGTTACGACGTTCGGACACACCATTATGCTGTGGTGTTCCAGGTGGCGTGAGTTAAGAAACTATTCCACATTGTTTCAAATGAAGACCAAACACGTAACTCAAATATTCGCCTCCGTGATCAGATCGTAGAAACTTTATTTTCTTGTTACGATGATTTTCCACTTCACTCTAAAATTCTTTGAACTTTTCAAATGTTCCAGACTTATGTTTCATTAACTAGATATACCCATATTTGCTCAAATCATCTGTGAAGGTCAGAAAATAACGATACCCGCCGCGAGCCTCAACACTCATCGGACCACATACATCAGTATGTATTATTTCCAATAAGTCAGTGGCTCGCTCCATTGTTCCGGAGAACGGAGTTTTAGTCATCTTGCCCATGAGGCATGGTTCACAAGCATCAAGTGATTCATAATCAAGTGATTCCAAAATCCCATATGTATGGAGTTTCTTCATGTGCTTTACACCAATATGACCAAAACGGCAGTGCCACAAATAAGTTGCACTATCATTATTAACTTTGCATCTTTTGGCTTCAATATTATGAATATGTGTATCACTACGATCAAGATTCAATAAAAATAGACCACTCATCAAGGGTACATGACCATAAAATATATTACTCGTATAAATAGAATAAATATTATTCTCTGATTTAAATGAATAACCGTCTCGCATCAAACAAGATCCAGATATAACGTTCATGCTCAACGCTGGCACCAAATAACAATTATTTAGGTCTAAAACTAATCCCAGAGGTAGATGTAGAGGTAGTGTGCCGACAGCGATCACATCGACCTTGGAACCATTTCCAACGCGTATCATCACCGCGTCGTTAGCCAATCTAAGTTTAACCTGTAGCCCCTGTTTCGAGTTGCAAATATGAGCAACAGGACCAATATCAAATACTCAGGCGCTACTACGAGCATTAGTAAGGTACACATCACTAACATGTATATCAAATATACCTTTCACTTTGCCATCCTTCTTATCCGCGAAATACTTGGGGCAGTTCCGCTTCCAGTGACCAGTCCCTTTGCAGTAGAAGCACTCAGTTTCAGGCTTAGGTCCAGACTTGGGCTTCTTCCCGGGAGCAGCAACTTGCTTGCTATTCTTCTTGAAGTTCCCCTTCTTCCGGATATGTCTTCAACGTATCTATAATTTATGAAGTATTCACGCCATGTTTACAACAATTTTATATGGTTTTGGTATAATTTGCATGGAACTAACCCAGGATGACGCTGTTTTCAGCAGAACTACCATGGTGTTGTTTTTTCTGCAGAAATGAAAGTTCTCCAAATGAGCTGAAACTTTTTGATGATTTTTTTGGAACAAAAGGGACCCCTGAAGCTTCGTGGGAGGGCCATAAGAGCCATGAGGAGGGCACAACCCACGAGGGCGCGCCTGGTGGGCCTGGCTTGCCCCGGTGGGTTGTGCTCACCTCGAGGCCCATCTTCACGTGAAACCGACGCCAAAAATCCTATAAATAGAGGAACCATCAGAAATAACCCTAGATTAGAAGTTCTGCCACCGCAAGGCTCTGTACCCATGATAAACCAATCTAGACCCCGTTCGGGCACTCCGCCGAAGGGGGAAATCATCACTGGTGGCCATCTTCATCATCCCGGTGGCGACCACAATGAGTTGGGAGTAGTCCACCCTCAGGGCTGAGGGTTTGTACCAGTAGCTATGTGTTTAATCTCTCTCTCTTTCTCTCTCTCGTGTTCTTGAGATGTCACGATCTTGATGTATCGCGGGCTTCGTTAATATAGTCGGATCATATGGTTTTCCCCTCTCTATCTTGTGATGAGTTGAGTTTTCCATTTGAGATTTTTTTATCAGATTGAATACTTTTATGGATTTGAGAACACTTGATATATATATATATGTGTGTGTGTGTGTCTTGCAATTGAATACTCGTGGTAACAATGGGGTATCGTATTGATTCACTTGATATATGTTTTGGCACTAAACTCGCGGATTCCCGAGGTGACATTGGGGTAATCTATGCATAGGGGTTGATGCACGTTCTTGTCTTTGTTTCTCTGGTAGAAATCTTGGGGCACTCTTTGAAGTGCTTTGTGTTGGATTCAGTATTATGAATATGAATTTGCTTTGGTGTTATTTTAGTACGAACTCTAGGATATATTGAACGGAAAGAATAGCTTTGTGTTATTTTAGTACAAACTCTTGAATAGATCGAACGGAAAGCATAGCTTTGAGGTGGTTCCATACCCTACAAACAATTTATTCTTATGTTCTCTGCTAGATAGGAACTTTGTAGTGATTCTTCATCGCACTTTGAGGGGTGGTTATATGATCCAATTATATTAGCACTGTTGAGAGATTACACTAGCAAAAGTACGGACCCTAGGCCTCATTTTCAAGCATTGCAATACCGTTTCTGTGCCCGTTTACTATATGCTACCTTGCTGTTTTTATTTATTCAGATTATAAAAATATATGTCTACTATCCATATTACACTTTTATCACCATCTCTTCGCCGAACTAGTGCACCTATACAATTTGCCATTGTATTGGGTGTGTTGGGGACACAAGAGATTTCTTGTATTTGATTGCAGGGTTGTTTGAGAGAGACCATCTTCACCCTACACCTCCCATGGATTGATGAACCTTAGGACATCCACTTCAGGGAAAATTGCTACTGTCCTACAAAACTCTGCGCTTGGAGGCCCAACACGAGTCTACAAGAATAAAGTTGCATAGTAGAAATCACTTCCTTTTGCCCTTTTTCTTGAAACTAGTGGTCTTGCTAACCATCAACACTTGATGCTCCTTCTTGATTTCTACCTCCGCAGCCTTAAGCATTGCGAAGAGCTCGGGAATTGTCTTTTCCATCCCTTGCATATTATAGTTCATCACGAAGACTTTATAGCTTTCTGGCAGTGATTGAAGAACTCTGTCAATGACACTCTCATCAGGAAGATTAACTCCCAGCTGAGTCAAGTGGTTATGGTACCCAGACATTCTGAGTATGTGTTCACTGACAGAACTGTTCTCCTCCATCTTGCAACTATAGAACTTGTTGGAGACTTCATATCTCTTGACTCGAGCATTTTCTTGAAATATTAACTTCAATTCCTGGAACATCTCATATTCCAGAAACACAAATCCAATCTAGACACCATCACGGAGGGGTTCATCATGTCCATTGGTGCCTCTCCGATGATGTGTGAGTAGTTCTTTGTAAACCTCCGGGTCCGTAGTTAGTGGCTAGATGGCTTCCTCTCTCTCGTTTGATTCTCAATACAATGGTCTCTTGGAGATCCATATGATTTAACTCTTTTGCAGTGTGTTTGTTGGGATCCGATGAACTTTGAGTTTATGATCAGTTCTATCTCTTTTTATCCATGAAATTTATTTGAGTCTTCTTTGATCTCTCATATGCATGATTGATTATAGCCTCGTATTTCTTCTCCGATATTTGGGTTTTGTTTGGCCAACTTGATCTATTTTATCTTGCAATGGGAAGAGGTGCTTTGTGATGGGTTTGATCTTACGGTGCTTGATCCTAGTGACAGAAGGGGAACCGACACGTATGTATCGTTCCTATTAACGATAACAAGATGGGCTCTATTTCTACATAAATATATTTTTTCTACATTATGCCATCGTTCTTATTGCATTACTCTGTTTCTCCATGAACTTAATACACTAGATGCATGCTGGATAGCAATCGATGTGTTGAGTAATAGTAGTAGATGCAGGCAGGAGTCGGTCTACTAATCTCGGAAGTGATGCCTATATAATGATCATTGCCTGGATATCTTCATGATTATTTGAAGTTCTATCAATTGCCCAACAGCAATTAGTTCACCCACTGTTTGCTATTTTTCTCGAGAGAAGCCACTAGTGAAACCTATGGCCCTCGGGTCTCTTCTTTAATATATTTTTCTCGATCCACACCATCCTCCCCTCAGCGAGAATCCATCAGAGCGCGTTTCGAAAAGATCCATTCCAGCATGGCCAACCTCCGCAGCTCCTCCTCCCGCCCCCATAGCCCTAAGCTTGGCGATTGGGAGAGGTGTTCAGTTCCACATAGTCGATTGGTCGAACTGCAGACCAAAGGATTTCTTCCTCCGGCATACATGGTGCCCGTTCGAGCCGGGCTCGCCACCTACAATGGCGGGGAGCAAGCGGAGAACTTTCCCTGTCCCTCCATGGGGGAATGGGTTTGCCTTGTTCCTTACTTACTAAGAGGACTCGGATTTCCAATTCATCCGTTCCTCCGCGGGCTCCTGGAGTTCTACAGCCTCCAACTACACAATCTCACCCCTGCCTCCATCCTAGACATCGCCGGCTATGTTGCTCTCTGCGAGTTGTTCCTGGGCTGCGAGGCTCACTTCGAGCTGTGCAAAAGGCTATTTTGCCTCGTCCCTCCCACACAGAGGGAATCACTTTATCAAGTGAGCGGAGCCGAAGTATGGCGCATCGCCGATACCGGATAACTGTCCGGTACCCCGAAGAAGCCGTCCGAAGACTGGCCTTTAGAATGGTTTTATATGGAGGACGTTCCCCTTCCGGACCCTGTTCGGCGGGGTCTTCCTGAGTTCAACAATGCTCCTCTGAAGAAGCGCCGAAGTTGGCGCCCGCGGAGCCCCCAGGTGGAAGACGACAGAGAAGTCCTCTATCTGATGAACCGGATTAAGGCACTGGCTCAGTCGGGTTTGACAATAACCGAAGTTATGTCGATTTGCATAATGCGGGGAGTGAAACCACTTCAATATCGTGGGCATCCCTTATGGTGTTTCAACGGGGAGGATGACGCCACCCGCTATGGGCGTAAGGGTCCGAGCGATGCTGCCGCATTAGCCAAAATGCCGTCCGAACTGTTCAAGGGAGAGGAGGAGGAGTTCACCCGCATCAAGCCACGGGACAGATTCTCCATGTACAATCCTCCAAGTTGGGTAAGCTATATCCCCTTACTTCCATCTTCCCGCATTTTTTGTTGTAAGTATTCACCTTGCCAATTTATGGCATGAACTGCGAAAGGCCATAAAGGAGGTCTGCAGCCCTTCTCCACAACCGGAGGACCCAGACCGGGCCCTCGACTCCGGACTCGAAGAAGATCCGGTTATCTCCGTGGAGCTAATCAACCGGCAGTTCTATCAGTTAAGCTGCGACGACGCCATGGTGGCCATTACGGTCGACTTTCCCGGACTGCTCCCTGCATCGCACGTAAGAAAAACCAAAAAGTCCCAACTCAAAAAAGTAGGATCCCCTTTTAGACACTTCCCCCACCATATTCACATGGCCTTTTTACAGGGAAGGCATTCAGGACGCCTTGCAGCAACGCGCCAACAGGAGGCGCCAAGGCCAGGTAGGCCAAAAAGGAAGGCGGTTAGGACGGAGACGCCGGTGCAAAGGTACAACAAACCCCACTCCATGGTTGTCGTCTTTCTCAAAATATAATGACGCCCGTGTTTCTTTAACAGAAAAACGCTTGCCAGAATATGTCCGGCGATGTCGCCGATCACGCTTCCACCAGTCGGGCACCAGGACCGGACACGGAGGCAGAAGCCGATATGGGGCAGGCGCCGGATAATCCCCCTACAGAGGATGCGGATAGGTTATCTGCTACAAACTCAGAAGTGGAAAGCGCCATGAATCATAGGCGCCGCCGGGCCGTACTCCGTGACGCTTGTTTCTCACCAGAGGCGTTTGATGCCTTTAATTCTGGAGAGGCGTACCTCCGTGCCGCTCAAGATGGTCTAGCCAGAGCCACGGATCAGTATGTAAAGGATGTACGGGTGAGTGAATCTGAGGATTTGTATGTATCAGTAGCCCCCGAGACTTGAAACAGTTAGCAGAACTGATTTAAGGATCATCTTTATTGTGCAGGTTCTTACAGAGAAGAATACTAGGCTGTCCCAGGAGCTGGAGGAATGCAAGACCCAACTGTGGGCCGCCATTGCCGCATTGCAGGAACAGAAAAAACCTCCCGCTGGTAATATTTTAAACAATGATGGTTACCAGATAGTGTGCGGCATGGCTGCAGATCTAACAATAGATTTTGCAGATGAATCTGGAGAAAATCCGGGGGACCAGCATGTTATGCGGCAGCAAGAAGCTGGCAAACGCGTGCTGACTGAGGTTAGGCGGGAGAAAAACAATCTCCAAGACGCCAATATAAGGCTGAACGTGGAACTAAAAGATGTTCGGGGCCAGCTTGCAGACTCCGAGAAGGAGAATAAGAGGCTTCGACGTGGCATTTTTAGTAAGTGCTTGAACGAATCCTTTAAAGGTATTCGGAGAAGAAGCCGACTAACAGCGTTACGTCTGTAGGTATGCTGACGGGTCATCCCGCGGAGGAAATGCCTGGGTCTGCGGGTGATCTTCTGTCCGAGCTGTCACATCTGCACGAACAAGTTCGGCAGGTGATGCAGGGTGTTGCCCAGGCCTTGTGGCCATCCGTCTCCCTGCCAGAGGGTGTTGCGGAGCTTGCGGAGAAGCTCAAAGGAGCGCAGCGGCGATTCCGATTATGGAAGATATCAGCCTACCGACAGGGTGCCAGAGAAGCCTGGGCCATGGTGAAGACGTGGTATACCAAAACAGACCCAAATCACATGGCCGAGGTCAGACCTGTGGGGCCCGACGGAAAAGGGATTCCCGTTAGCTTAGTTTATGGGCAAGTAGAATTAGCCACAAAGTATTCCCAACAGGATTGTAAGCTAGACCGCCTGTTGGATGGCATAGAAGAAGAATTTAGTCAGTCTGCATGACTATGTAATTGAAGTGACATGTATAATGCCTTCTAGCCGGATTGTAGATCATTTGTCGTTGCGGACCTTTTCGCTTCAGCCTCCGGGCCCAATAGTCCGGAGTGTATCCGAATACCCGCTCAGTTATATAAGAACCGGGGTATGCGTGAAGACTAGGCGTAGGGGTCATTAGTGCTTTATCATACAAGTGCCCAACTAGTTATGTTATATTACATGGGTAGTAAGAAACATCTTCCAGGGAGAATAGTTCCGTTAAGGGTTCCTTTCCCTGGGCAAGCATGCCCTAAAGTGCATGTCCGGACTGTGATAGGAAACGCAGGAAAAACATCTGGGGGCAGATAAGAAAAAATAAAAGTCATCTTTTGTTCACCGACCGAATATTCCCTTAAGAATGCTAGCTTTCGCCTTCACCCAGTCTGAGGTACACATCCGGCTGACCCGGCGGTAACAATCGCAGAGGTGCTCCCCTTATGCCCTAGCCGAATTAACGGGAACGTAGGGCATAAATACAAGAGCCAGGTAACCCAGCTTGACCAAAACTTAAGTCATATCGATGCATATAATGGTGAAAAAAGGTACATGCGGAAGTATAACACATGTATTGGGCATGAAGCCCGGATAAATAATTTAAGCTTTTGTGAAAGAAGCCCCCAGGTATGAAGAGTGCGGCTAGCGCATCTGTAATGTGCAAACAAGGCACAAGGTGACCCTTGAAGGCCTAGAGAAATAAGGAAATAAAGAAAGAAAGAAAGAAAGGAAAACAAGACAGATAATGTATTTGTGAAAAATGGACAAAGGGAGGGGACTAACATAGAGTCTGGTGCTAGGCGTAGAATCGTCGGAGCCTGGCCGCGCTCCATGGGTTCGGCTCGAGTCGACTAGTCGATGCATCCTGCAGTTGGTATGCTCCACCGGTCAGAACTTGGTCGATAATGAAGGGACCTTCCCATTTGGGCTCGATCTTGTTCTTTTTCTTATCCGGCAGGCGTAGAACGAGTTCGCCAATGTTATAAGTTTTGGCCCGTACTTCTCTGCTTTGGTATCTGCGAGCCTATTGCTGATAAAATGCGGAACGGGCTTTGGCTATGTCGCGCTCCTCCTCCAAGGTGTCCAGATTGTCCTGCCGATCGAGCTCGGCTTCTCTTTCTTCGTACATGCGCACTCTAGGTTAGTCATGAATTAAGTCACAGGGCAAGACTGCCTCTGCGTCGTACACCATAAAGAAGGGTGTATATCCGGTACTACGATTCGGCGTGGTCCGCAGCCCCCAGAGTACGGAGTCGAGCTCTCTACCCAGTGCGTGTTAGACTCCGTTAAGGAACACACTAATCTAGGTTTAATGCCGCTCATTATAAGACCGTTTGCTCGCTCGACTTGACCGTTGGTTTGTGGGTGATAGACTGAGGCATAATCGAGCTTGATGCCCATTTTGCTGCACCAGAGTTTTACCTCATCGGCCGTGAAGTTCGTGCCGTTATCAGTGATGATGCTGTGGGGGACGCCGTAATGGTGTACAACCCCGGATATGAAATCTATCACCGGTCTCTATCCATTTGGTGAATTTATCCACCATGACCAATAAGTATTTTTTTCTTGTGGGTCCCCCCTTTAAGGGGTCCAACCATGTCAAGCCCCCAGACCTCAAAGGGCCATGTAATGGGGATTGTTTGGAGGGCGGTGGGTGGCATGTGGCTTTGATTTGCAAAGAGCTGGCAACCGGTGCAACGTTGGACCATGTCCTGTGCATCTGCCCGGGCCGTTGGCCAATAGAATCCTGTATGGAAGGCCTTGCTTACAAGAGTCGGGCTGCGGCATGATGACCGCCGAGTCCGGCGTGATTTTCTGCCAAAAGATTACGCCCTTCCTCTTCGGAGATGCACCTTTGAAGGACTCTGGTAGTGCTTTTCTTGTACAATTCTCCCTCATGGACCCTGTAGGCCTTGGATCGCCGCACTATGCAGCGTGCCTCATTTTGGTCCTCCGGAAGTTCCTGTCTAGTTAGGTAGGCCAGGAATGGTTCTGTCCACGGGGCAGTAATGGCCATTATTTCGTGGGTTGAAGGTGTTATTTCGGTGGCGGAGCCTCCGATTGTGTCAGAGAGTTCGGTATCGGGTATTTTGGCCGGGTCCGGATTGTTGTTACCGGTGTCCCCTTCCCATGCTACGGATGGCTTGAAGAGCCTTTCCAGAAATATGTTGGGGGGGACCGCATCGCGTTTTGTGCCGATGCGGGAGAGGATATCCACCGCCTGATTGTTTTCCCGAGCCACATGGTGAAATTCGAGTCCCTCGAACCGAGCTGACATTTTTAGGACGACATTTTGATAGGCCGCCATTTTCGGATCCTTAGCGTCGAAATCTCCGTTTATTGGGGATATTGCGAGGTTCGAATCCCCACGCACCTCCAGGCGTTCAATGCCCATGGAGACTGCCATCCGAAGACCATGCAACAAAGCTTCGTATTCGGCTGCATTGTTGGAATCTGTATACAATATTTGCAGTATGTACCGAACGGTATCTCCGGTTGGGGACGTCAGGACAACGCCAGCCCCTAGACCGGCCAGCATTTTAGAACCGTCGAAGTGCATGATCCAATTGGAGTATGCGCCGTACTCTTTAGGGAGTTCGGCCTCCATCCATTCGACGATGAAGTCGGCCAGTACTTGCGATTTAATGGCTCGGGGAGGTTTGTACGTTATGTCGAATGGGAGGAGCTCAATGGCCCATTTGGCAATCCGGCCCGTAGCGTCGCGGTTGTTGATGATATCATTAAGTGGCACTTCCGAGGCTACTGTAATCGAACACTCTTGAAAGTAGTGTCACCGTTTCCTGATGCCATGAATACCGCATATGCTATTTTTCGGTAATGCGGGTAGCGTGATTTGCATGGAGTGAGGACAGTGGATACATAGTATACCGGCTTTTGAAGAGGGAATTTGTGTCCGTCCGCTTCCCGTTCGACAACGAGCACCATGCTTACAACTTGATGAGTTGCCGCAATGTACAACAGCATTGGTTTGCCGATGTTTGGCGCGGCCAGGATTGGGTTGGTTGCCAGAATGGCCTTTATTTCTTTCAATCCGGCTATGGCCGCGTCCGTCCACTCGAAGTGTTCGGTGCATCGAAGGAGGCGATAAAGGGGTAAAGCCTTTTCTCCCAAGCGGGAGATAAAGCGGCTTAGAGCCGCCACACATCTAGTTAGCTTCTGGATTTGTTTGAGGTCTGTTGGGGTAGCCAACTGTGACAACGCTCGGATTTTGGCCAGATTAGCTTCAATACCTCTACTGGAGACAATGAATCCCAGGAGCTTTCTAGCTGGTACGCTACATTTTTCCGGATTGAGCTTGATGTCATATGTTCTGAGGTTGTCGAATGTGAGCCTCAAGTCATCTATCAAAGAGTCGACATGTTTGTTTTTGACGACCACATCGTCTACGTATGCCTCTACTGTTTTGCCAATTTGTTTCTCCAGGCATGTCTGAATCATGCGCTGATATGTTGCGCCGGCGTTTTTGAGCCCAAAAGGCATTGTGTTGAAATAGAAGGGACCGTATGGTGTGATGAATGCCGTTGCGGCTTGGTCGGACTCCGCCATCTTGATTTGGTGGTAACCGGAGTATGCATCGAGGAAACACAATGACTCGTGTCCTGCGGTAGCATCAATGATTTGATCGATGCATGGGAGGTGGAAGGGATCCTTTGGGCAAGCTTTATTCTGGTCTTTGAAATCGACGCAAAGGCGCCAGGATTTGTCCTTCTTTGGTACCATCACCAGGTTTGCTAGCCAGTCCGGATGTTTTATTTCTCTGATGAATCCGACCTCCAATAACTTGGCTAGTTCTTCTCCCATGGCATGTCTCTTAGGTTCGGAGAAACGCCGAATAGCTTGCTTGACTGGCTTGAATCCCTTTAGGATATTGACGCTATGCTCGGCCAGCCTGCGTGGGATTCCTGGCATGTCTGAAGGATGCCAGGCGAATATGTCCCAATTCTCGTGCATGAACTCTCGTAGTGCGGTGTCCACAGCGGGGTTTAACTATGCCCCAATGGAGGCTGTTTTGGTAGGGTCCGTTGGGTGGACTTGGAATTTGACTATTTCATCCGCTGGTTTAAAAGAGGTGGACTTGGATCTCTTGTCGAGTATCACAACGTCCCTGTCCACTGTGGAGCGTAGCGTGGTTAACTCCTCGGCCGAGAAGGCTTCGGATAATGCCTCGAGGGCCAATGCCGCTGTTTTGTTTTCGGCGCGGAGTGCTATGTCCGGATCACTAGCGAGAGTGATGATTCCGTTGGGTCCGGGCATTTTAAGCTTCATATACCCATAATGGGGTACGGTTTTGAAGATTGTGAACGCCTCCCATCCTAAAAGAGCGTCATAGCCACTGCTGAACGGGGCCACTTGGAATGTAATTTCTTCGGACCTGTAATTGTCCAGCGTGCCAAATACCACATCTAGTGTGATTTTCCCAGCACAGCGTGCTTCCCGACTGGGGATAATTCTTCTAAAGGTTGTGCTACTTTGCTCGATGCGGTTCCAGTCTATTTCCATCTTTTGAAGGGTTTCCTCATAGATGAGGTTTAGTCCGCTGCCGCCGTCCATGAGTACTTTGGTGAGTCGAAAGCCGTCCATGATTGGACTGAGCACCAGTGTGGTTGGTGCTCGGGCTGTTCGGAATTTGGGTTCAACACTGGCATTGAAGGTAATAGCCATGTCACTCCATGGATTTTTGCCTGCTACGTGGCAGATTTTGGCCATGCTGTGGAGTGTTCGCTTGCGCCTGTTATTTGACTCAAAGGTCTCGAACACTGTTAACATCATATTGTTATCCACTGGATGGTGCTCTGTGGTATGTGGGATAAGAAGATCCTCACCGCTTTTGGCCACCTGCCGGAGTATCCAACATGCTCTAAGGCTGTGCGTTGGTATTATATCCGCCGTGCTATGAATTTTGCAGGGTCCGTTCAGTCATCCCTCCAGTACGGTTCCTTGCTCTGTAGAGGGTTTTTGCTTTTTGGTAGTTAACCCGGGTGTATTGTGATAATGCACCCTTTTATTTCGGACTGGGTTTGTGTTCAGGGCCGGATGATCCCAAAAGTTTGTTTCGGTTTTCCAGGCACTTTCCATAGCATAGTACTTTCGTACTATGGACGCCAAGTCAGCGAAGCGTGTTATCTCACGGCGATTTATGGCGTTAAGGATTCCCTTGTCCATGCAATTATTGCAGAAAAATAAGATTGCGTCTTCCTCGCGACAGTCCTTAACCTTGTTCATCGCAAGGAGGAACCTAGCCCAGTAATGATGTACTGTTTCCTGGGGCTCTTGCCTGATATGGGAAAGGTCGCTTGTGTTTGGGTGGGTGGGTGGAATTGAATCCAAACCCCTACCCGATCTGGGATCCAAGGGCCGAGGAGTTTCCAATTTTGGAAGTTCTGGTTCCGGGATGTTACCCGCTAATCCTGGTCCACTGTCTGACTCTAAGTTCAGGGATTGGATGTTATCCTCCCGCGAACGGGCGTCCGGCTCGGAGAGCTCGGGAATCCGGACATATTTGGTCCTCAGGATAGAGGAAAGGTCGCCGCATTGTTCCTCCACCACTCCAATATGATGGGTTACCGGTGGAGAATTAATCTCCCTTTGATCGGGTTTAAGCCCAATCCGATCATAGTCCGTAGCGACTCCCAAGGCGGCGATGCGATCCAAGAGCTTGTTTAAGGAGGAGAGCTCCATTGGATCCATCTGTTCGGCGAGTGCCGATTTGACATGGAGGCTGTTTTCGATGACCCGAGAATTCATCATCGGCGTGGCGGCCGAACAGGCGGTCATAATGAACCCGCCTAGCCGGAGAGTTTGGCCGACAGCCAAAGCTCCCCCAACAGTAGTACCGTCTTTAAAGACGAGATGAGACATCCTTCCTTCTGTCAACAGCACAGAGGAACTCTCAATGAAAGCACCAATGTCGGTGTCAAAACCGGCGGATCTCGGGTAGGGGGTCCCGAACTGTGCGTCTAAGGCGGATGGTAACAGGAGGCAGGGGACACAATGTTTTACCCAGGTTCGGGCCCTCGTGATCGAGGTAAAACCCTACGTCCTGCTTGATTAATATTGATGATATGGGTAGTACAAGAGTAGATCTACCACGAGATCGGAGAGGCTAAACCCTAGAAGCTAGCCTATGGTCTGATTGTATGTTGTCCTACGGACTAAAACCCTCTGGTTTATATAGACACCGGAGGGGCTAGGGTTACACAAGGTCGGTTACAAAGGAGGAGATATACATATCCGTATTGCCTAGCTTGCCTTCCACGCCAAGTAGAGTCCCATCCGGACACGAGATGAAGTCTTCAATCTTGTATCTTCATAATCCAACAGTCCGGCTGAAATATATAGTCTGGCTGTCCGGAGACCCCCTAATCCAGGACTCCCTCAGTGGGTAAACAAATTACTGTTGGGCAATTGATAGAACTTGAAATAATCATGACGATATCCAGGCAATGATCATTATATAGGCATCACATCCAAGATTAGTATACCGACTCCTGCCTGCATCTACTACTATTACTCCACACATTGATCGCTATCCAGCATGCATCTAGTGTATTAAGTTCATGGAGAAACGGAGTAATGCAATAAGAACAATGACATGATGTAGACAAGATCTACTCATATAGGAATAGACCCCATCTTGTTATCCTTAATAGCAACGATACATATGCGTCGTTTCCCCTTCTGTCACTAGGATCGAGCATCATAAGATCGAAGCCATCACAAGGCACCTCTTCCCATGGCAAGAAAAATTGACCTAGTCTGTCGGATTCGGGGTTCCGCAGACCTTGAGAGGTTCGAACACTGGGGTGCGTGCGAAGAACTCTCCCCTCCCAGTCTGCATGCTCGATGATTCTACGGCCTAGCTCGATGAACCCAAGGGACAAGAGACACAGCGGTTTATCCTGGTTCGGCCCACCTTGCGGTGTAATACCCTACTCTAGATTTGTGGTGGATTGCCTCGAGGGGCTGAGGATGAACTAGTACAGTGGTGGAACAGCCTCAGGAGGTGAGGTGTTCTTGAGCTCGCTGAGCTAGTGGATGTGAGGATGGTCTCAATCCCCCCTCTCTAGGGTGGCGACTAAGTCCTATTTATAGTGTCCTTGTTCCTCTTCCCAAATGTAGGCGGGAAGGGATCCCACAATGGCCAAATTTGAAGGGGGACAACTACTACAAGCTATCCTGACAAAAGTAGTCTTCGCCTGCAAAAGTCTCTGGTGGTGACGCTGCGGTGGGCTCCATGATGACCTCCATCCTGCCGTCATGGCGGTCTTGATCTTGTTGCACCGATATGGAAACCTTTGCTTGATTCCTCGAGACTCCGCGCCTGTGCTTGCCTCCTTAGCACCAAAGAGGAAACTGTTAAACTGCGCCCGCCTGGCCTTGGTCGTCATGGCTCTCGTCACGTGAACCTCACGAGGTGCGCCTTGCCTTGATATCTCCGCTCCTCGGGAGTCAGCCTAGTGAGGCCGCCCCCAGGGAGGTCTTGGTGTCGTCCGCATCACGAGGCTTGGCCCCTCGCGAGGGTCTTGAGTTGTTGTTGCTGAAGCTGGGCCGTACTGGGCCATTGACGGAGCCACGCCATGGCCGCAGGTAGGCAAGTCTGGATACCCCATTCCCAGGACGCCGACAATGGCCCACGGGCCCAAGGCGCGCTCGAACTTGGCTTCGAGGCGAAACCAAAGGGCAAGGGCGGAGTGCCATGGGCCCCAACCACCTGCGTCCTTGGACGACACATGGTGATTGATGAGACGTGGGCGTCTCCGCTTGCCCATGCTCCCTCGGCAACCGTTCGACTTGATGAGACTCTGCTGCATGCAGAGAAAAACCATCATTATGTGCGATTGTGGAGGCCGGCGGTTGGCCTCCTCTTGGCTATAAATGAGGGGAGGGGCGGAGCCCCCTTGCTCATCTCTGTCTTCTCGCCACCCGCTCCTTCTTCCTCCTCCTAGCCTTGCTGACTTGCCGTAGCACCCATGGCGCCGACGAGGAAGTTCTCCGCTGCTGAAAAAGGGAAGGCCGCCAAGGAGGGACCCGGCTCGCCGCCGCCCAAGAGGGGGTGAGGCTGCCCCTGCAAACATGTCGCGATCCTTGCGGTGGCTCCTCGGGGGTGTGGGCGCGCCTTGGCCGGCTGTGGCAGTGCTTCTTCTTGTGGTGGGTACCGCCGGGGGCGAGGCAGCCCTTGCGAGGAGGGGAGGTGTGCCATGGTCACCCGACCTCCCCGGCCGCGCTTCCACTCAGCGGAGGTGCTTCCAGAGTTCATCGTGTGGTCGGAGAGGCCGGCCGGCACCTGGCTCCAGCTTCCACGCTCCTTCATTAGCGAGCTGCCGGCCATGGGTCTTAATGGCCTCTGGCTGCAGGCTGATGGCTGCTGCAGCAAGGCCTCATGGGCTACGGTCGAGATCTCCACCGCGGGCAGCATGGCCCTGACCCGCGGCTGGCAGATGTTCGCCCGCGCGCGCGGCCCGAGCGAGTAGTGCACCCTCCACTTTAAGTGCGATGGCGTCGCGACCCTCTTCATGAGGGTATTTGGGGAATATGGTCGGCGCGCAGGGTGCTGCCCCGAAGATAGCGGCGGCGACGACGAGCTTGGCCTTGACGATAGCCGTGATGATGCTAAGGGCGAGCTCGCCCTTGGTGACGTCCGTGGTTCATCTAGCGGTGGTGGCTCCTTCTCTAGCGAGAGCACCAGCAGCGGTGGCTACGACCAGCCGTCGGGCTCGCTTCGAGGACGGTGGCGGGTGGTCCCGTCGCCATGCTTCAGTGAAGCGTGAGGAAGGCTCGGGCTGAGCTGAGTCCGGGAGGCCCTTGGAGCCAGGCCTCGTGAGCTGGTGCGGTCGTGCGGGACGCTTTTGTTTAACCTTTCCTTTCTTCCTGCATTTGAGAAAAGTAGAGGGCCCTGCAAGGGCGTGTAATGAACCATGGTATTTATGCTGCTATGCTATGTTTATTGTTTCGATGTTATGTTGCGGTGTTCATGCTTGAAATGGGTATGGTAGGATAACCTTAGCTTGATATACCCGCGGTAGTCTTGTGCCTCGTGATGACGCATTCTCCATCATCTCGTGAGGTCCCCTTACCGCTAGCTTAGGGGTTGCTGGCCTTAGGAGACATCATGAACCTGCAGAATTGCTAGAAAATTTTGATGGGCGTCCTGTTCTTCCTTGTGCGAGCCCTCGAGCATGAGCTAGTCGTGGCTTAGTGCACCATGTCGCGGTACCCGGGGGGATGGACGGACATAAGGAGGAGCAAAAATCACAAGCTCGTTCGGGAGCGTCTCGCGAGGATAGAAAAAGCCATGGCCCTGGGGGACAGGGCTGTGGCAAAGTGTGTTCGTGGTGTGGGGCGGGCCTGACGCGCATGTACACACCTGCCCAGCCCCCGCGCGCAAGACGCGTGAGGAAGAGCGATGGGCAACTGCCGCCCCTCCTGGGCCAAGGCCGGCGGTCAAGAGAAAAGACAAGAGGGAAATCAAACTTGGCAATCCAAAATGCAAGAACTCCAAACTCCATTAAAAAAGATCGCAAGCCAACTACAGAAAGCAAGCAAATGAACAGCCACGTCTAGCACCTAGTCTTGTCTTCTCCCTAGCGCGGAGCTAAGTACTGCCACTAGGACGTGGGAGGGAGCCCCCGAGGCCCGAGGGCGGCTCTCTGGAGAGACTCCAGGGCATGTATAGCCCCACTCATTATTACGTGAGAGTGTCGCCAGCGGAGACCTTCACAGGCACTAGGCCTTGCTTCATGGATAGAACTTCCGGAGGTGCTGGATGTTCCAGGCGTTCTGGATGGGGAACCCGTCCTGCGTCTCCAGGCGCGCGGCGCCAGGCCAGGAGACGCGGGCGACCTTAAACTGGCCCTCCCACATGGGTGAAAGCTTATGCAACCCTTCCCTAGAGAGCACCCGCCGTAGGACAAGATCACCCACCTCGGGCGTCCTGGAGCGGATGCTGCGGCAGTGATACCGCCACAGCGCCGGCTGGTACATTGCCGCTCGGAACGAGGCTTGAAGGCAGCGTTCCTCCCCCAGTACGAGGTCCATCCCCCGCGTGGTGTCCTGGTGTGCCTCGTCAAATGTCAAGACCCGCGCGGAGCAATGCCTGGCCTCATGTGGGAGAATCGCTTCAGCTCCGTAGACGAGGAAGAATGGAGTTTCGCCGGTCGGCTTCGTCGCAGTGGTGCGGACGGACCACATCACCGACTGGAGCTCATCGAGCCAGCCCCTGCCGCAGGCCTTGAGCTTTTTTTTGAAGGTTCTTGTCTGAGGCCTCTTAGGACCTCCGCGTTGGCGCGCTCAGCTTGGCCGTTGCTCCTTGGGTGTGCCACTGAGGCGTAGCATATCTGCGTTCCAAGGTTAGCACAATATGTTTTGAAGAGATGGCTAGTTAACTGCAAGCCGTTGTCGGTGATGATGCGATTAGGGACTCCGAACCGACTCACGAGGCCCTTGATGAACTTGACCGCCGAGCCGGACGGGATGGTGCAGACTGCTTCCACCTCCGCCCATTTGGTAAACTTGTCGATGGCGACGTAGAGGTAGCGATAGCCCCCGGGCGCTCGAGGGAACGGACCCAAGATGTCCAGCCCCCAGGCCGCAAACGGCCATAAGAGCGGGATGGTCCGGAGGCCCTAGGCAGGCTGGTGGATTTGCTCGGTATGGAACTAGCAGGCTTCACAGGATCTCACCAGCTCGGTCGCGTCGCTGAGCGCCGTGGGCCAGTAGAATCCGCTGCGAAACGCCTTGTCCACGAGGGTGCATGATGATGAGTGATGCCCGCAGTCTCCACCGTGTATGTCGGCTAACAGCTCGCACTCCTGTTCCCTAGAGATGAATCACAAGGAAACATCATTTGGTCATTTTTGGTAGAGCTCGCCGTCCTGAATGTAGTAGGTTGTGGCCTGCCAAGCCATGCGCTCGGTGTCCTCTTCCTTCTCCGGGAGGGTTCCATGAAGCAGGTACGCCTTGAATTCTTCGGTCTAGCACCCCTCCTGAGGCTCGAGCACTAGGAGCAGGTGTGCTCCTGAAGTCAGGCCGCAGGCGGGGGCTCCTCCTGAGGCAGAGCTGGCTCCACAATCGGAGGGGCTACCGAAGGCTTGAAGATCCACTCCTCTAAGACACCGGGATCCTGAGGCTGGTGCTTGGATGCTCTCTTGGCGATGTCGTTGGCTTCCTTGTTCGTGCCATGGGGCACGTGCTACAGCTCCAGGCCCAAGAATTGTTTCTCCATTTTGCGTACCTCCACCAGGTATGCCTCCATGTGCTCGTCCTTCGGCTCGTATACCTTGTTGGAGAAGTTGACGAGGAGCTGGGAGTCGCCCTTGATGGTAAGGCACTTTACCCCCAAGGCCGCCATAGCTTTGAGACCGACGATTAGGCCTTCGTACTCTGCGATATTGTTGGAGACCTTTTTGCCGTGCTGGAAGCAGAGCTGCACGATGTAGTAGAGCTTGTCCTGAGTAGGCGAAACGAGTACAACTACAGCACCCACACCCTCACTACGAAAAAGACACATCCGTGAAAGTGCTAGTTATGGACTAGTGGGGTGTGAATAGGCGATTTTTATGGAAGTCTTCAAAACACGAGGGCTTTGAAGACAAACAGAAGAAATGAACCTATTGATATGCCATGGAAGGTAGACTACACTAGACAGGCCATAGTCAAGTAAGCAAATGAAGTGAAAGCACGAAGACTATCAGCAGCTAGGTAGTATGGATCAAGATGGAAGAATGTATGAAACCAATCAACAATAGTCTTCACATAGTGAAGTCAATCATATCATGCAGGCAGGCAATGACTTCACGAAGACAAACTGTAAGTAAAGAGAGAGGTAAGGATAGAACCAGTTGCTTGGCGAGGACAGGTGTTTGTTGGACCAGTTCCAGTTGCTGTGACAACTGTGCGTCTGGTTAGGGAGGCTGAGATCCAACTCAAAAGACCGCGTCTTCACCTTATTCCCATTGAGCTAAGGACACACAGTCCTCGCCTAATCACTCTGGTAAGTCTTCAAGGTAGACTTCCAAACCTTCACAGACTTCGTTCACCGGCGATCCACAATGACTCTTGGATGCTCAGAACGCGACGCCTAACCGGCTGGAGAATTCACAGTCCTCAAGTGTAACAAGTCTTCAGATCACGCAGACAGAAAGACTTTAGTGATGCCTAACACTCTTTGGCTCTGGGTGTTTAGGGCTTTGTCCTTGCAAGGATTTCTCTCTCAAAGGCTTCGAGGTGGGTTGCTCTCAAACAACAAAAGCCGTGCACTAACTCTGAGCAGCCACCAATTTATGGTGTAGGGGGTGGGCTATTTATAGCCACTAGGCAACCCGACCTGATTTGTTTGAAATGACCCTGGGTCACTAAGGAACTGACACGTGTCTAATGGTCAGATTTCAAACACACGCGGCAGCTTGACTTGGGCTACAAGTAAAGCTGACTTATCCAGCTCTGGATAAGATTTGCTCTCATTGTCTTCGCTCGAAGACATAGGATTTGGTTGATCATCACTTTAGTCACTCTGACTTTGTTCACTTAGACCCCCACTTAACAGTACGGTGGTTCCTATGACTCTACAAAGAAGAAAAGGAAACTACGAAACAACTATGTCTTCGCAATCCATAGTCTTCATACGATGTCTTCTCATGTCATAGTCTTCAATGTGAAACTCTTCACAGACCCCCATTGTCTTCAATGTCTTCACACATTTTTAGGGGTCATCTCCATAGGTAAACCGAATCAATGAGGGACTACTACCTGTGTTATCCTGCAATTCTCACAAACACATTAGTCCCTCAACCGGGTTTGTCGTCAATAATCCAAAACCAACTAGGGGTGGCACTAGATGCATTTACAATCTCCCCCCTTTTGGTGATTGATGACAAACTGGTTGAAGTTTTCATCGGGGATAAAAGTATGTGAAATTGTAAAGGATTAAGTATTGTCTTCATAAGTAGCAAAAGGCTCCCCCTGAAGATGTGCATATATAAGTATTTTGCGTTTGAATGCAAATGCACATGGCAGGTTGTACTTGTGAAGATCCTCTTCAACTTATGAAGACAATTCATCATGCATGAAAAGATATAATGAAGATAATGACATGCATAATGATAAATGGACGTCTGCAAAATGACTTCGTGCGGAATTTATCGTCGCACATGCGGAATTTATCATCGCATCACATAGTTAACAGAAAAGATAGCAGACGACCATCAAGTTTAAGTGTTACAACTCAAAAGAACCAAATGTATCAAAAGCGGGAGTTGTAAGCACTTGGCAAAAGTATAGGAACCACCCTTATGGACCCGCTTGAAGACTATCAACTCATATGCTTCTCCCCCTTTTGTCAGTGAGGACCAAAAAGGTTTGAAGACATAGAGCTCCTACTCATTCCCATGAGGAGTAGGCGAAGCAGCAGGGTCGTCGTTGAGGTCTGGTGGTGCAGAAGAACTTGGGGCAGTGTCGATACGCGGCGACATTGTAGTTGGGGAAGTACCATCATCTTTGTCATTAATGACTCTGGCATTGACAGTTGCCGCTGAGGATGAGTAGTCAGAGTCTTTGAGTGAGGGAGTCCGGCGCAAGTGAGCGTTCCGTGGAGTGGAATCAAACTTGAATCTCTCTGTGAAGCCATCCTGTTGAAGATCATCTTCAGAGCTCAGCAAAGTCAGACTCTTCCACGACTGCCGACAGGTTTCATGAGTGACAAATGCATTCTTGGTGGCAAGGTTGTGAATGCGATTAACATCCACTAAGAGGCTCTACATCTCATGCTTGAGCCAGTCATGATGCTTATCTTGTTTTTGATGCAGGGCGACGAGAAGCTCTCGGTCATTTAGAACACGAGATGGCTTCTGAGGCCCTTGGGTAATTGTGCTTTCAGTGGCTTCAGTATGGGCACGAGGTGCACGTGTATTTCCAGCCAAAGGATAAACACGAGAGGCAGCAAGAACTCCTTCTATGGTTTGAGTGAAGCTTTGGTGATCAGCGTTGTGAAGATAAATTGGCTCCTTGGCAGGCTCTGGGTATATGGCTTTAACAGACAGATCAACCTCGGACAAGAATATGAGATGATTGCGTGCAGAAGGCTAATAGTTGATAGCAGAGTGAAGCTTGATGAGGCGCATTACCCATGGAGCATAGAACTTCAGACCAAATATATCTGAGTGCCACAACCCTAGAATTTGCTTGTAGCTATTTACCTGAGTGAGCATCATGCATCATGTCTAAATTCTAAAAGTTGAATTGAGGTTAGTTGAAACCCTCATAAATCACTTCCAAAATAATCAACATTAAAATCTTTTCAAAGAAGTCCAAGAAAATGTTCCTCTTAGTCTCTGAAAATATTGGCAAGAGGTAAAACTTAAAACAATATTTTTGGAATCTCAGAGATATTTATTTTGGGCCTTTGAATTAATTAAATAACTATTTGCATTGGATATATATATTCTTTATATAATTAATATATGTCCAATAATCCTGGAACATTTTATGTGGTTTGGGATATTTTAATTCTAGTCACATATTTATTTTCAGGATTTTATAAAATGATTTAGTATTTTATTTAAATCAAAACAAATGTCAGAAAATAGAAAACAGAAAACAACACAGAGAGAAAAGCCAACCTGGCCACTTACCTGTGTGGCCCATGAGACGGCCCAGCCCACCAGGGGCTCCACTCTGTCGCCTTCCTCCTCGTGCCAGTAGGCACAGGGCGTGTGCCCGTGGCGCGCCGGCACGCACGCGCCACCTCCACCCTGCTCTGGCCACCTCCTGCTTCCCCGACCCCTTTCAAAGATGCCACGCACCCCCTGGAACCCCCTCGCTCACTCTCTCGTCCCCATCCCCTCCTCTGGCTCCCTCTCTCTCCCACCGAGCGGATCTCATCGCCGGCGCTTGCTGCTGCCGCAGCCACCGCCTCCGCCTCGCTTCTCCGACGTGTCCAAAAGCTTCGCCTCAACCGACTCTTCCTCCCCACCGAGCCGTGACTTGCCGAAGACCCTGCATCGACGCCATCTTCATCACCTTCGTCGCCGGCCGCCGGAGATTCCTCTCGCTGCCCCGCTCGCTCTGGTGCTTCCCCGGGCACGCCGAGGCCATCACTACACTCGCCGTGAGCTCCTGCCCCTTCTCCCCCTCTCCGTTCTCGCTCTCACACGCCATAGCCATTGCCCCCTTGTTGACCGAAACCCGCCGCCGCCGCGCTCGTCGCCGGTGATGCTCCGGTGACCATTTGGTCTCGGGCATGCGCCTATCGTACTCACTGCACCCCTAGACACCGTAGGTGCTAAACACACATCACCACGGCCACTTCAACCACGTCCCCGCTCGTGTCCGAACTCCGGCGCCGCCCCGAGCTCGTTTCCGACGAGCTCCGGCCGCCCTAGCTGCTGCTGCTTGCAGGGATGGATGCGAGCAAGCTCCAGCTCCCCGCGGATGCCCTCTGCCGCTCGTTTCGTCGCCTGTGCCGCGTTTCCGAGCCGCGCCGCCGTCTCGGGCCTCGCCGGCGTCATGTCGCCGGTGGGGTTGTCCCATTTGACCACGTGGGCCCCGCAGTCAAACCTAGATTAGGAGTTAAACTAACACTAATTTAGTTAGGTTAGTCGCTAACCAGTGGGCCCAGCCCAGTTAGTTAGGGCTAACTAACTTGGTTAGTTGACTGGGTCACTGACCAGTGGGTCCCACTGGTCAGGTTTGACCTGGCCAGCCACAGTTGACCTGATGACGTCATTCTTACATCATGCTGACGCAGTAAAGCCTTTTCTGGAATTTAAATAAATCTAAATGATTTATTTATTTCAGAAAATGTCCAAAACTTCTAAAAATCATAGAAAATCAACCGTAACTCCAAATGAAATAAATTATATATGAAACATTATCAGAAAAATTCAAGGAATCTGTTTATGGCATTTTCATGCATGTTAGAACAACTTATGGCTGCTGTTTAGGCCAATTCATATAAATGGAATTTAAACTCTCACATATGGAGTTTGAATTTGAACCTAGGGTTCAAACCAACTTCATTTAACACGTTGCTAGTTGCATTAGCTCAATCAACGGCATATTGCCATGTCATGATCATGCATCATATTGTTGCATCGCATTGATTGTGTTCTTCCTTGTTTGCCGGTAATTGTTCCCTCTCGGTATACGCTGCTCCGACGCTGTGATCGTTGACACTAATGAAGACTCAATGTTATCTTCAGAAGTGCCAGGCAAGCACAACCCCCTTGTTCATTCCGATACAAGCCCACTCTCTCGCTCCTGCTCTCTTTTACTGCATTAGGACAACAACGATTCAACTGTACATGCTGCGGTAGTTGAACCCCTTCCTTTGCATGACCTGTCATTGCCACAGTAAATAGATGAAACCCACTAGCATGAGTAGGAGTTGTTTGAGCCCTGATGTGCCTACTCATTCATGCTTGTTTGTCATGCCTGCTACTGCTTAGAGTTGAGTCAGGTCTGGTTCATCGGGGATGAATCAGAGGTGTGTAAACATGTCCTACTGTTGAGAGCTAAGTGTGTGAACATGATTTGGTAAAGGTAGCGGTGAGAGGCCATGTAGGAGTACATGGTGGGTTGTCTCATTGAAACCGTCCTCAGGAACTGAGTTCTGTGTTTGTGATCCATGAAACAGTTACTACCACGCATTGGGCCCGAAACCAATGGACCATCTCGGCTTCTTGATCACCCTTGTCCTCTGTCCAGGAGTTGCAACTAGTTTCTGGTGTTTATAGGATATGTGTTGGCGGCCGTGCGTAGCGCTGACCCTAGGGGTGGGCTATGATGCGGTAGATACACCATGGCACGGTGTACCGGGCGCCCATTTGGTGTCTCGGGAACCCTGTTCACATCGTTCGGGCCGTATGTGGAACCTCGGCCGGACTCCGTGCGGATGGAACCTGGATAGGCGATAAACCTGGACTACAGACTTGAGTGTTTAGGTAGGCCGTGGCTGACACCCTCGTTGGGCTTCCGCTTGAAGGTTGCCGAGTACATGTCGTGTAAACGGCGGTAAGTGGTGAGAGCGTGTGTGAAGAAGTACACCCCTGCAGTGTTAACATCATCTATTCGAATAGATGTGTCCGTGGTAATGGACTTCTGGGTTGCCTATAACAGTTCATAGACAAGTGAAAGTGGATACTCTAAAACTCGCAAGATAAGTGTGAGTGCTATGGATGGCCTTCTCGTAGGGAGACGGGAGTGGTTCCATAGTGGTGTATTGGATGGTGAATATGTGGACTCGTGTGCGCCACCTCAAAAGAGTTACTTGCAGTCGTAGTTCAGGTTAGCCACTGAGTCAATGCTGGCTTGCTGCAGTTAAACTCCACCACCCCCCCTTGTTGATACCGATGCATATGTAGTTAGTTCTGATGTAAGTCTTGTTGGGTACATTTGTACTCACGTTTGCTTAATTTATGTTTTGCAGAGAGACTTCAGTCTCGCTAGTAGTTTCGCGTGGACTTCGACGTTTAGCTTGATACCTCAGCTACGATCTTGTGCCCTCGGCAGGATCTGGTAGATAGTCAGGCTTCTCAGCCTTTTTCATTTGTAGATGTCTGTACTCAGACATGTTAAGCTTCCGCATGTGTTTGACTTGTATGCTCTGATTGTTGGGTCATGAGACCCATGTTTGTAATATCTCGCTCCTCGGAGCCTAATGAATAATACTTGAGTTGTAGAGTTATGTTGTGATGCCATGTTGTATTTACACATATCGAGCATATTGTGTGTATGATTGAAATGCTTGGTATGTGTGGGATCCGACAATCTAGTTGTTATCCTTGGCAGCCTCTCTTATGGGGAAATGTAGTCTAGTGCTTCCGTGAGCCATAGTAGTCCGCTACAGCCCGGTTCACCGGAGTCCTGCTAGCCCAGCACTACTGTTCAGGACACTTGACTGGCCGGCATGTGTTTCACTTCGTCCCTATGTCTATCCCTTCGGGGAAATGTCACACGGTGACTTCCGGAGTCCTGCCTAGCCTGCTACAGCCCAGGGTTCCCCGGAGTCCTGTTAGCCCAGTGCTACAGCCCGGAATCACTCGTTGATGACCGACATGTTCGATGTGATTCATGTATGCCTGTCTCCATAGGTCTGTGCCGCTTTGGGTTCACGACTAGCCATGTCGGCCCGGGTTCTCTGTCATATGGATGCTAGCGACACTATCATATACGTGAGCCAAAAGGCGCAAACGGTCCCGGGCCATGGTAAGGCGACACCCATGGGATACCGTGCGTGAGGCCGCAAAGTGATATGAGGTGTTACCGGCTAGATTGATGTGACTTGGAATCGGGGTCCTGACAGCATTGGTATCAGAGCCTGACTGCCTCTAGGATTACCAAGCCAAACTGGTCGAAGTCGAGTCTAGAAATGCTTTAGTTATGTAAAGGAATTGATTGTGGAAGTGAACGTAAGGCTCTTTTTACTCCTTTACCCTATGGCCTTCTAATCTGAGTCATCCTCTTCTCTTCTATGGGGATTAAGAACTAGGCTTCTCATCTTTCTATTAGGATGACATGTTACTAATCCATAGACTTATAGAATTGATAGTTTCAAGCCTCAGTTCCGTTCCTACTACTTCTGTATGTTATCAGTTGATCTCGGAACCTTGATATTGTTGTTGAGTGGCTATGCCACCATTTTTGCAGGTTGTCTCAAATCTTTTTGAGCATTTACAGCCGTTATGCTGTCCGAGTCATCCCAGGTTTCTAAGTAGTCTGATGCATTTGCAAACCCCTTCCTCCTGTTCCTGATGTCCTTTTGGGCCAGTTTAATCACACTAATCGGTGAGTTGAGGTACTCTGTTGCCTCGACATATATGTTGGAGCTAGTACTATGACCCTAGGTGTTTTAGGGAGTCACCTAGTGATCTAGCCATGTTTTGTATTCCCAGTGTGTGATTCTAGCCATTATTCTCAAAAGCATCCCGTGATGCCATGTAGTAGTAGGTACTCTATTCATGGGTTCTTGAACCCAAGATTCACCCTACTTACCTCATGTTGATAGTCTTGCTAGTTCCTTTAGGATATTAGTAACCTTTGCGATAGTCCTCGAGGTTCGTGGTACATCCTTCTTCCAACTATCATGAACCATTCTTGGCAGGAGTTCCTTGAACCAAAAGATCACAACCATAGTGCTCTTAATGAGTTATCCATTCTACATTGTGAATCTGCCAGTCCTACCTATCTACATGGGTTGTCCGGAAGAAATGTTGGGCTTTGCTCGACATACTAATCTATGCATCCACAACTCAGAAAATTATATGTTCCTTTGAGTTGTCCCTCTTTAGTTGTGCATTCGTGTTATCGATGCTTATTTTTCTCGTGGTCCGTCGAGCCATTCTATTTCAGAATGACTAGGAGAAACAAACTCCAGTACCTCATCCATATCCAGGATTGGGTCAAAGTAGTTGTGTTCTGCAGATCAAATGCCATCCAGCTTTTGCTCTGTTCTACCCTGGAGTATTACCCCTTTTATGTCAGGACTGTCATGAGAATTGCACCACCTCTTATGAACTCTTGACGCAGTAATGCTTCTTGCCATCATTGTTCATTCCTCAGTTCCGTGTTATTATAACCGGAGTGCCGACAAGTTTACTGTGATGTGTGAAATCAATACTCCTAGCAACTCCGTTGCTTGGTAGTTAATGGACAATACTCTCATTCTTAGTGTGCTGGTAATTAAATCACCATCCTAAGATTGACCGTGCTACCTAGTCCATATTCCCGGGTGCACTCATCGACCAATGAGTTAGGACTGTGAATCCCTCGCTCCTTGATCATATCGTCTTGCCCTAAAAAGCAAGATTGTCTCGAGCTTAATAACATATCGGTGGTTCATGATTTTCCGAATATCCTCTTGGAAGTGCTACCAGGTTGTCACCTGACCGTTATGTTGAGTTCGTGAACAAGTTGGTTTTCCGATAAACCACTTTTCCCCAAGAACCTGTGTTGGATACCCCTGAGCTAGTTGGTTAAGCTTAACAACAACTTGGAGAGTTGGAAGATAAAAGCTTGTCTGACTTAGTTCATGTTAAGGGATATCTTTGTGTTGTGCGTGTGTTGAAGAAAGATGATATCTTCACCAATTGGTCCTCGTGATCAGTTGTTGGATCTATTGTCTTGTCAAAACTTTGACTTGAGTATGGGCTATCAGCAAGTCAAATCAGAACCAACGATGTTCGTAATGTTGTTTTACTTGTGGTTGATCCCTCGAGCATACACCATTACATCCTTTGGTCTGACCAATGCTACCACCGTGTTCACATGATGGTGGAAGTCCAGTGATATGGAAATTCCAATGAGTTGTTGTTGAGCCCATCAGCAGCATGTTGTCTCCCCCATAATTCATGTTGAACATCTAAGTTAGTGTTGGAAACTTTTGTAAGCATTATCTTCATGTCCCGTTCATGAAATACATGTTTGGTGTAAGAAGTGACTTTCTTCAAGTTCATGTGCATTAGGTGCAAGTTGCCGCCGTGAATTCGAGAAAGATTGTTTTTGCTTCCTTTGGAATCATCCCAAGTCAGTCATGCATGTGCGAAGTATTCTATGGTCTGATAGACTGATCATCTACATTCTATACGTATCCCTAGCACACCAAGCCACTGATTGATTTGTTCAAGGAGAAGAAGTTTCTTCTTAAGGGTTAGACCTACGCAAGGACTTTGATATCCTTGTTGATGGTTCCCCCTGAACTCGGTAGTGTTTCATTTTAAGACTACCAGGTGACCATGCTTGTCTAGGACAACATGTTCACATGCTTGTAGCAGAACCGGCTCATGTTTTGGAGCTTACTACCGTAGTTCATTCCCCCGAGAATCTCGCAACGTCGTCTCATCGATTTGTGTTGCAAATCTTCATTTTACTTTCCATGAACTATAATATTGGTCTCTCGATAACCGGTAAAGTGGATGTCGTGGCCAACACATCCAGCCGGAAGACCTATTATTGTAGTATCTCGATTGAAGAAAGATGGCCACCTTCCCATGAGGATTTCGTAGGATTTACCTCCGCAGTTAATCCTTATGGATTCTTGTGCTCCCAAAGTCCGACCTCTTACTTGATGTCCTAGATACCAAACCATATCAATAAATGAGTTATCCTAGCACATCAAGGAGAACATTAGAAGCGGAGTGTTAAATGTCTCTCGGTCGATTATCCAGATTTTGTTTCCTTGGCCTCGCTAAGGTGAAATCCGAGAAAGTGTTATCTTTCTTTGCATCTGCACCTTCCACCATTATTCATCATGGTAGCATGTTGTGTTGCCAGGATCCTTGACACGGATATTGGCAGAACCTTGATGAATATGGAAATGCTCAAGTTCTTGAGAGCATGCTCAGGCACTAGGTTCTGATGTTGTCGTTAACTGGAATGTGCCTCCGTTCTCTCAGTTGTTCGATAGCCATCCAATTGGTGGAATCACCTTTGCCGGTGAACCTTCTCCCCAGTTACTAGAATCATTCCCAACATTTGCATTTTGTTCCCAGCTTACACCTCAGTAGCTGTTGTTCAGGATCATCTTCAAAAGTGGACTTACCATGGGTCTCATCCATTTCTGATGATAAGCAAAAATCATCCATTGCGTTGTCTTCAACAAGGTAGTCCACATCATCCATTCTAGGCCGAGTATGTCATTCTTTCAAACTCCTTCAAAAGATCGATTGTGATTACCTTAGGCTGGTATAAAGAGTTTCAATGATCTATGGGTCAAAAGCAATTCTTTTTGCCACTTAAGGGAATAGCTCTACGAGTCACCTTCACTAAGGTGCCTCGTTATGGTATTATGGGCAACATAACTTCTCGCTACTTTGAAACCCCCTCACCATCTATTAGGCATGGAATTGTGGCCCACCAAATCAAACCCCGTCGTTGTTCTTCCATCCCTCTCGATGTGTTTTGTGTCTCAACTTGAGATGTTTCAACATCTTATTCTGCGAGTTGATATTGTTAGCTCGATCTTCGAGAAGATCAATCCTAGTTGAGTTTCTTTCCGTCATCATCACGTGGATGGAGATCTCAAAAGCGAGGATGTCAAGATTGACATGATGCAATGAATCAACATCTTCGAGAAGGGCAATCGGATCATGAAGATTCTTTATTGGTGTTCCCTCTGTCTTCTTACCTCACGTCTTGAATCTCGGGACGAGATTCTTGTTTAGTGGGGGTGAGTTGTCACAGCCCTAGAATTTGCTTGTAGCTATTTACCTGAGTGAGCATCATGCATCATGTCTAAATTCTGAAAGTTGAATTGAGGTTAGTTGAAACCCTCATAAATCACTTCAAAAATAATCAACATTAAAATCTTTTCAAAGAAGTCCAATAAAATGTTCCTCTTAGTCTCTGAAAATATTGGCAAGAGGTAAAACTTAAAACAATATTTTTGGAATCTCAGAGATATTTATTTTGGGCCTTTGAATTAATTAAATAACTATTTGCATTGGATATATATATTCTTTATATAATTAATATATGTCCAATAATCCTGGAACATTTTATGTGGTTTGGGATATTTTAATTCTAGTCACATATTTATTTTCAGGATTTTATAAAATGATTTAGTATTTTATTTAAATCAAAACAAATGTCAGAAAATAGAAAACAGAAAACAACAGAGAGAGAAAAGCCAACCTGGCCACTTACTTGTGCGGCCCATGAGACGGCCCAGCCCACCAGGGGCTCCACTCTGTCGCCTTCCTCCTCACGCCAGTAGGCAGAGGGCGTGTGCCCGCGGCGCGCCGGCACGCGCGCGCCACCTCCACCCTGCTCTGGCCACCTCCTGCTTCCCCGACCCCTTCCAACGACGCCACGCACCCCCTGGAACCCCCTCGCTCACTCTCTCGTCCCCATCCCCTCCTCTGGCTCCCTCTCTCTCCCACCGAGCGGATCTCATCGCCGGCGCTTGCTGCTGCCGCAGCCACCGCCTCCGCCTCGCTTCTCCGACGTGTCCAAAAGCTTCGCCTCGACCGACTCTTCCTCCCCACCGAGCCGTGACTTGCCGAAGACCCTGCATCGACGCCATCTTCATCACCTTCGTCGCCGGCCGCCGGAGATTCCTCTCGCCGCCCCGCTCGCTCTGGTGCTTCCCCGGGCACGCCGAGGCCATCACTACACTCGTCGTGAGCTCCTGCCCCTTCTCCCCCTCTCCGTTCTCGCTCTCACACGTCGTAGCCGTCACCCCCTTGTTGACCGAAACCCGCCGCCGCCGCGCTCGTCGCCGGTGATGCTCCGGTGACCATTTGGTCTCGGGCATGCGCCCATCGTACTCACTGCACCCCGTAGACACCGTAGGTGCTAAACACACATCACCACGGCCACTTCAACCACGTCCCCGCTCGTGTCCGAACTCCGGCGCCGCCCCGAGCTCGTTTCCGACGAGCTCCGGCCGCCCTAGCTGCTGCTGCTTGCAGGGATGGATGCGAGCGAGCTCCAGCTCCCCGCGGATGCCCTCTGCCGCTCGTTTCGTCGCCTGTGCCGCGTTTCCGAGCCGCGCCGCCGTCTCGGGCCTCGCCGGCGTCATGTCGCCGGTGGGGTTGTCCCATTTGACCACGTGGGCCTCGCCCCTGGTCAAACCTAGATTAGGAGTTAAACTAACACTAATTTAGTTAGGTTAGTCGCTAACCAGTGGGCCCAGCCCAGTTAGTTAGGGCTAACTAACTTGGTTAGTTGACTGGGTCACTGACCAGTGGGTCCCACTGGTCAGGTTTGACCTGGCCAGCCATAGTTGACCTGATGACGTCATTCTTACGTCATGCTGACGCAGTAAAGCCTTTTCTGGAATTTAAATAAATCTAAATGATTTATTTATTTCAGAAAATGTCCAAAACTTCTAAAAATCATAGAAAATCAACCGTAACTCCAAATGAAATAAATTATATATGAAAAATTATCAGAAAAATTCAAGGAATCTGTTTATGGCATTTTCATGCATGTTAGAACAACTTATGGCTGCTGTTTAGGCCAATTCATATAAATGGAATTTAAACTCTCACATATGGAGTTTGAATTTGAACCTAGGGTTCAAACCAACTTCATTTAACACGTTGCTAGTTGCATTAGCTCAATCAATGGCATATTGCCATGTCATGATCATGCATCATATTGTTGCATCGCATTGATTGTGTTCTTCCTTGTTTGCCGGTAATTGTTCCCTCTCGGTATACGCTGCTCCGACGCTGTGATCGTTGACACTGATGAAGACTCAATGTTATCTTCAGAAGTGCCAGGCAAGCACAACCCCCTTGTTCATTTCGATACAAGCCCACTCTCTCGCTCCTGCTCTCTTTTACTGCATTAGGACAACAACGATTCAACTGTACATGCTACGGTAGTTGAACCCCTTCCTTTGCATGACCTGTCATTGCCACAGTAAATAGATGAAACCCACTAGCATGAGTAGGAGTTGTTTGAGCCCTGATGTGCCTACTCATTCATGCTTGTTTGTCATGCCTGCTACTGCTTAGAGTTGAGTCAGGTCTGGTTCATCGGGGATGAATCGGAGGTGTGTAAACATGTCCTACTGTTGAGAGCTAAGTGTGTGAACATGATTTGGTAAAGGTAGTGGTGAGAGGCCATGTAGGAGTACATGGTGGGTTGTCTCATTGAAACCGTCCTTAGGAACTAAGTTCTGTGTTTGTGATCCATGAAACAGTTACTACCACGCATTGGGCCCGAAACCAATGGACCCTCTCGGCTTCTTGATCACCCTTGTCCTCTGTCCAGGAGTTGCAACTAGTTTCTGGTGTTTATAGGATATGTGTTGGCGGCCGTGCATAGCGCTGACCCTAGGGGTGGGCTATGATGCGGTAGATACACCATGGCACGGTGTACCGGGGGCCCATTTGGTGTCTCGGGAACCCTGTTCACATCGTTCGGGGCCGTATGTGGAACCTCGGCCGGACTCCGTGCGGATGGAACCTGGATAGGCGATAAACCTGGACTACAGACTTGAGTGTTTAGGTAGGCCGTGGCTGACACCCTCGTTGGGCTTCCGCTTGAAGGTTGCCGAGTACATGTCGTGTAAACGGCGGTAAGTGGTGAGAGCGTGTGTGAAGAAGTACACCCCTGCAGTGTTAACATCATCTATTCGAATAGATGTGTCCGTGGTAATGGACTTCTGGGTTGCCTATAACAGTTCATAGACAAGTGAAAGTGGATACTCTAAAACTCGCAAGATAAGTGTGAGTGCTATGGATGGCCTTCTCGTAGGGAGACGGGAGTGGTTCCATAGTGGTGTATTGGATGGTGAATATGTGGACTCGTGTGCGCCACCTCAAAAGAGTTACTTGCAGTCGTAGTTCAGGTTAGCCACTGAGTCAATGCTGGCTTGCTGCAGTTAAACTCCACCACCCCCCCTTGTTGATACCGATGCATATGTAGTTAGTTCTGATGTAAGTCTTGTTGGGTACATTTGTACTCACGTTTGCTTAATTTATGTTTTGCAGAGAGACTTCAGTCTCGCTAGTAGTTTCGCGTGGACTTCGACGTTTAGCTTGATACCTCAGCTACGATCTTGTGCCCTCGGCAGGATCTGGTAGATAGTCAGGCTTCTCAGCCTTTTTCATTTGTAGATGTCTGTACTCAGACATGTTAAGCTTCCGCATGTGTTTGACTTGTATGCTCTGATTGTTGGGTCATGAGACCCATGTTTGTAATATCTCGCTCCTTGGAGCCTAATGAATAATACTTGAGTTGTAGAGTTATGTTGTGATGCCATGTTGTATTTACACATATCGAGCATATTGTGTGTATGATTGAAATGCTTGGTATGTGTGGGATCCGACAATCTAGTTGTTATCCTTGGCAGCCTCTCTTATGGGGAAATGTAGTCTAGTGCTTCCATGAGCCATAGTAGTCCGCTACAGCCCGGTTCACCGGAGTCCTGCTAGCCCAACACTATTGTTCAGGACACTTGACTGGCCGGCATGTGTTTCACTTCGTCCCTATGTCTGTCCCTTCGGGGAAATGTCACACGGTGACTTCCGGAGTCCTGCCTAGCCTGCTACATCCCGGGGTTCCCCGGAGTCCTGTTAGCCCAGTGCTACAGCCCGGAATCACTCGTTGATGACCGACATGTTCGATGTGATTCATGTATGCCTGTCTCCATAGGTCTGTGCCGCTTTGGGTTCACGACTAGCCATGTCGGCCCGGGTTCTCTGTCATATGGATGCTAGCGACACTATCATATACGTGAGCCAAAAGGCGCAAATGGTCCCGGGCCATGGTAAGGCGACACCTGTGGGATACCGTGCGTGAGGCCGCAAAGTGATATGAGGTGTTACCGGCTAGATCAATGTGACTTGGAATCGGGGTCCTGACACTAAGCCAGATGCAGCCAATTGCCTAATGAAGAAGTCTTGAGGATTGAAGCTGATGCCATTTAAGATATAGAAAACCAATGTCTTCATTGCTCCTTCAAGCTTCGCTGTAGGAGAATGTCCTTTGACAGGACATAGAGTTCGCCTGATAATATGATAAATAGTGCGGGGCAGATACTCTAGGTCTTCAACAAAGAACTCCTTTGGATATTGAGCGTCTTGGGGCAGTGGCTTCATCATGCTCAGCATTTGGCTCATGTTGGGCTCAGGCTTCTGGAAGATGCTCTCCAAAGCATTATGGTGCAGCTAACAACCCGGTTCATAGTGTTCACCAGGAGTGGGCAGGGTAGTAAGCTCAATTATATCTTGGGCTTTGGCTTCATGGTGTACATCGCGTGTCATCCACTCAAGGACCCAAGTCTTCGGATCCCTATAGTAGCCATGAATGTGGAGAGTCGCATAGAATTGCAGCAGAAGCTCTTCATTCTAATGCTCTTTATTGGTCACAAACTATAGAAGGCCTGCATCTCTGAAGCAGTCAAGGGGGCAGACCAGCCATGGCCATGGCTTCGCAGTCTAGACGCATATGAGGAAAAATGCGCCCTTGATTGTATAGTGTGCAGGAATAGTAACCGCGCTGCTGATAACTCCAGAACCTATCAGATGATATTCTTGGCTTGGAATACGGGTTCTTGGTGCTATCAAAGAAGGTGTTGTGTGCTATGAAGCCATTCACGTTAAACAGTCCTGGTGAAGTTGCAGTACCTGGAAACCTTGGCAGCCTTGCTTTGGCTTCTGGACCTGAGGCCTATGCTCCACATGATAGTCAAATTGAGGTCAGGGAGCAGGCGGAGGAACCAAAATGGGCCAGCGGATGGTGACAAGCTGACCACGATCATATGCTTTCTCAATTGTGTGAGGTCTTGAAGGTAGTACAGGAGCAGAGGCATTGACTTTGAGTTGCAGATTTGCTTCAGGTGCAGCATTGGCTTTAGGCACCATATTTGCTTCAGGTGCCACATTAGCTTCAGCCATGATAACGTCATTGGCTTCAGTAGTGTTGTGGGTGGTCGCCTCAGTGTTTTCAACCTCCACTTGAGTAGCTGGAGGGTCGGGCACAGAATCGTTCTCCTCGAGAACAGTTTCTTGGTTGGTAGGGGGTGTGGCAACTCGCTCTTCTTCTTGACGGGGTTCTGGTGGTTCTTGTTGATCATCGGCTGATGCAGCCGGAATATCTTCATCAGCTTTTGCTTCAGACTCAGACACATTCACAGTTGGAGTGGCGTCAGGGAACACTTGTCGTGCCACTGAGTTATGTTGCTCTTCTCCTTCTGGAACGCTTGATAGAGTGACTTGTGGCCTTGGTCCTTTGTGAAACCTGTGGAGTGCGGGCGACGCCTTTGGAGAGGGAGTCGGCTGGACCACAAAGTCATCATCTTCAGGCACCAGAGTGATGGCTTGAGGTGGGGGAGTACTTGGTGATTCTTGACGGGGGAGTCTTGAGAGCGATCAGCCCATGAATCATCCTGAGCAATTGGCGTCAGAGGACGACCAATGCTGATGAGTTTGCTGTTCGTCCGAACAGGTGATGATACCATTTGGTTCTCAATCTGAGGAAGGACTTCATCATCTTCTACATTGTTGTGGTGACCAATGTCTTCAACTTCAGAAGCTGGAATGTCTTCCGCTTCAGGAGCCTCTGTGGAAGCAGGCTCATGAACTATTAACTGACGCTCTCGCTGTTCGGACGTAGGACGAGCAACTGAGATTGGCTCAACGACAAGGGGCTCTGTGGGAGCAGCCCGATCTTTCTTCTTTGTCTTTCTCTTCTTGGTCGGTGGAGCATCGTCAGTGGTTTTCTTGCTCTTGCGCTTTCGGGCTTCGGCTTTAGCTGCCCTTGTTTTCTTGAGTTCTGAAGCAGCTATGGGGACCTTAGGCTTCATGCCTGTCATGCTGGCGGGGAAGACAATGCGAGGTTCTTCCTGCCTTGATGCTTCAGCTTGGGCCACATCAAGCTTCTTCTTCTTCTTGGCAGCCATTTTGGGGTCGGTGTCAGGGCTCCCCAGTGCCTTACGCTTCTTAGCCTCATTGTGTGCTTGCACACTCTTCTCAGCAAAATATTTCATTCTTTCTCTTGAACCTTTTGCTTCCCAGCGTTTCTGGTGAAACTGCTCCTTGAGTTCATGCAGCATCTGCTTGAAGCTTTGAACATCAGCCACGCTGAGGTTTGCCATGTTCCGCTTGAACTGAGCTTTCTCATAATCAATCTTGTTCTTTAGTTCAACAATCTTCTGAGCCAGAGCCAGCTCAGTAGCAATGGCACTGTGGAAAGAGACACTGATGTCAATTGGAAGCTCAAGGTCATCGAGGTTGATGATGGGGTTTTCAAACCATTCATCAATGAAGTTATTCAAGATATCCACATCAAACAGGGGTAGGTCGTTGAAGATCTCCGCCTCTTCCTTGCTCTTTATCAATAGCTCAAGAGCGTCATCGCCAAGATCATCGTCACTTGACAGATCAATGGCTTCATTTTCGTTCCTCAGAACGGCAGCTGGGGTCAGTGCTTGACCAGAAATCTGGATGGGCTTCTTCTTCTTCTCAGTCTTGGAGATGCGAGAGAGATCTTCAGACTGCACACTGGCTTCAGGAGGTGCAGTGGCCAGAGGCTTCGCACGCGAAGCTTTTGGTGCAGTGGAGGGCTTTGAAGCCTTCGACTTCTGCTTTTGTGGCTTAGGTGGTGCAGGCGCTTCATCAGAATCAGCATCGTCTGCAGAGTGCTCCATGGCAGCCCGCTGAACCGCAATGTGAGTGAGGAGACGGTCGAGGTTTTAGTAAGGTCCGATGATATTGGGTTCGGCATCATGAGTGCCATCATCTCGAGGAGCATATGGACCAGGGTTGAAGTCGAGTCCAAGGTCCTTCTTGTTCTTCTTGGCAGACTCTTTGGCAAACTGGAAGTTGCGCTTAAAGAGATTGTCTTCACGACACCATAACAGAGCAGATGGGTCGGCATTAGCAGGCTGAGGTCCATGGACCATGCAAGGGTAGAAGCCTTGAGCAATGGCTTCAGACTTGGACTTGGGTTGAACACCTTTGTATACAATATCTCCGCAGGGCGCCCTTGATGGCATTCTTTTCATCATATTCGTCAGTGACAAATTTGTACTTGAACCATTCCTCTGCCCAATATATTCGAATCCACTGGATTTAGTTCTTGCGTTCCCCATAGGTCTCTTCAGGATCTGACTTGTATAGTTCATAGAGATCTGGTGGCAGGTCCTTGGCTGTGTTCCCACGACACTGACTACCGCCCTTTCTTGCTGACTTCTTTGTTGCCATGAGGTTCAGACTAAATGGCTTCAGAACTTGCAAAGGCTTCCGTCTGTTGGTCAGACAGGAACTGGCTTCAGGAGAATTGATGTGACGATGTAAGAACTCTGTAAATGAATGCAGACTATGAGAACCAAGGGATTCTCCCACAGACATGTACCTGTGACAACATTAGAGATGCGAGGGAAGGGGAAGAAGTCATATGCATTCTCAGAAGATTTTGAAGATAAATCAGTTTGAAGACATTGACCTCATAGCGCGAAGACATTCACTTATATGATGAGAGTTGGTTCCAGATTTGTACGAATCCAAGAATAAGTACAAGTGAGGAATCTAACTGTGTGTGAAGCATAAGTGAATATACTAGGCATGTTATGAGATGCAGAACATGATAGATCCAAATTTGTAGGGACAGAAACCACTTGTGGTTGAAAAGGATGAATCTATCGGATCAAAAAGACAGTAAAAAGGAGGTTTTATTTACCACACGAAGAACTGCTAGATGGAGGAGAGAGGAAGTCGAGCAGTTCGATCTTCCGTGCCCTAACTTGGCGACGGTGGAGGAGTTGAGGTCCGCGGCCGGCATGAGGACGACATCGATGAGGTCGCGGCAGCTAAGCGCTTCATCGCCGGCGTCGTCAACACTAGCAGTGGCGCTAGGGTTTGTGGAGCGGTGGAAGAAAAGATAATGACTATGATGTGGTGTATATTTACAGGGACAGGTATGGCACAATGATATTACGCAGGTGCCCTGGCAGTTCACATTTGAGGGACACGTGGCGAACATGCAACACATTGGAAGTTGTTCCATGTTCCCACGCACGCCTGGATTGCCGGCTGGTCGTTCCCGCTTCTCCGGTTCTCAGGCAAAATAGATATAACATTAAAACGGATTCAATTTTGTCTCTGTGTCTTCTGCTGACAAGGACTAAGAGAAGACATTCAACAGATTCAATAGAATGCATATGATTTGGATAGATAGAATTTGAGGTAGAAGCATAGAGGGGTTTAGGGTACGATTACATTCACTTAGGTCAAAAGATTCTAACATGAAGACATTGCTATAACTGAATGCTATAGAGGACATAACACTATTATAAGTATATACCAATATGATACCAAATCAACATTGTGAAGATAAACACGAAGACGAATCAATGTTGAAGACAAACCAAATGCGAAGACTATGCAAATGAGACGTCAAAATCAAATAAAAACTTCAAATGGGAGTTTGGTGGTGGCGTTACCCACCGCATAGGAAGTATTAGACCCAGACATGGCACACAATTATCGTGGTGCTCCGAAATCAATTTCCACATTAAAGTATTCACACTTAGAGTGTATGTCTTCATTGTTTGAAGATATATGTTACTTCGTGTTTTGCACATCTAAGTCATCACATGCATAAGCGTTAGGATGTGTGTCCATCTACAGGACATTTGAGGATTCTAAGATATTTAGCTCACACCGCAACTTGCAAAACCTTTTCTCATCCAAGGGCTTTGTGAAGATATCTGCCAATTGCTCTTCATTGTTGACGTGAATGATAGCAATATCTTCCTTCATGATATGATCTCTGAGAAAGTGATGACGGATCTGAATGTGCTTTGTCTTCGAATGCTGAACTGGGTTATTGGCAATCTTGATGGCGCTTTCATTGTCACAGTAGAGTGGCACATCCTTCAGATGGATGCCATAGTCCATGAGAGTTTGCTTCATCCATAGAAGTTGAGCGCAGCAAGATCCAACAACAATGTATTTAGATTCAGCAGTGGAGAGAGATACACAGTTCTGCTTCTTTGAAGACCAATAGATAAGAGATCGTCCAAGAAAGTTACATGTGCCTGATGTAGACTTGCGATCAACCTTGTCACCAGCATAATCAGCATCTGAGAATCTAACTAGATCAAACTCTGAGCCCTTTGGATACCATAATCCTAGTGTTGGGGTGTGTTGGTGTCAAAACCGGAGGATCTCGGGTAGGGGGTCCCGAACTGTGCGTCTAGGTGGATGGTAACAGGAGACAGGGGACATGATGTTTTTACCCAGGTTCGGGCCCTCTCGATGGAGGTAAAACCCTACTCCTTCTTGATTGATCTTGATGATATGAGTATTACAAGAGTTGATCTACCACAAGATCGAAGAGGCTAAACCCTAGAAGGTAGCCTATGGTATGATTATGTGTTGTTGGTCCTACGGACTAAACCCTCCAATTTATATAGACACCGGAGGGGGCTAGGGTTACACATAGTCGGTTACAAGGAAGGAGATCTACATATCCGTACTACCAAGCTTGCCTTCCACGCTAAGGAGAGTCCCATCCGGACACGGGACGAAGTCTTCAATCTTGTATCTTCATAGTCCAATAGTCCGGCCAAAGGATATAGTCCGGCTGTCCGGATAACCCCTAATCCAGGACTCCCTCAGTAGCCCCCGAACTAGGCTTCAATGATGATGAGTCCAGCACGCAGATTGTCTTCAACATTGCAAGGTGGGTTCTTCTTCAAACTCTGAGTACCTGCTAAATAGTGTCCGGCTTCTCGTAAATGTTGCGCTTCTTGGCTTCTGCGTCCAATAATGGCCATCTTCCACGTGTCAAGCGAATGTGAGGAGCCAGGGTGTTTTTACATTTACCACCCCATCTATGTGAATGAACTGTCTATTAAAGAGACGAGGATCCTCAGATCCAAACCACACCATCCTCCCTCAGCGAGCATTCATCGGAGCGCGCCCGAAAAAATCCATCCCAACATGGTCGGCCAGCGCAGCTCCTCCTCTCGCTCCCGTAGCCCCAAGCCCGGAGATTGGGAGAAGTGTTCCGTCCCGCACAGCCAATTAGTGAAGCTACAGACCCAGGGATTCCTCCCTCCAGCGTATATGGTCCCGGTTCGAGCCGGGCTCGCCACCTATAATGGTGGGGAGCAAGCGGAGAGCTTTCCCAACCCATCCGAGGGAGAGCGGGTATGCCTTGTCCCTTATTTGTTAAGGGGACTCGGATTTCCAATCCATCCATTTCTCCGAGGGCTCCTAGAGTTCTACGGCCTCTAGTTGCACAACCTCACCCCTGCCTCCATACTGCACATCACTGGTTACGTAGCCCTTTGCGAGTTGTTTCTGGGTTGCGAAGCTCATGTCGCGCTGTGGAAGAAGTTGTTCTACCTTGTGCCCCGTACACAGAGGGGATCAATATATCAAGTGGGCGGAGCCGAAGTATGGCGCATCGCCGGGACCGGATACCTATCCGGTACCCCGAAGAAGACATCGAGGACTGGCCTTTTGAGTGGTTTTATATGGAGGATGTTCCTCTCCCGGATCCTATCTGGATTGGTCTTCCTGAGTTCAACAACGCATAAGCTAGCGCCCACGGAGCCCACAGGAGGAAGATGATGGAGATGCATTTTATCTGATGGTCCAGATAAAGTTGCTGGCCAAATCAGGACTGACCATAACCGAGGTTATGGCAATATGCATTATGCGAGGGGTGCATCCACTTAAATATCAAGGCCACCCCATGTGGCACTTCAATGGGGAAGATGATGCCACTCGCTGCGGGCGCAAGGGACCGGACTCAGTTATTGTTCTAGCAAAAATTCTATCCGATCTGTATAAGGGGGAAGAAGAGGAATTCCTCCACATCAAGCCACGAGATGGATTCTCCATGAACAACCCTCGAAGGTGGGTGAGCTTCCGCTCTTTTTACTTCCATCCTACCCTTGTTTTCGTGATAAATATTTACCTTGCCGTTTCATCACAGGTACTGCGTAAGGCGGTAGGGGAGATCAATAGCCCACCTCCACAACCGGAGGATCCTGAACAGGTCCTCGACCCCAGCCTCAAAGAGGATCTGGACATATTCATGGAGCTGATTGATAGGATTTTCTATCAGCTAAGCTGTGATGACGCCATGGTGGCCATTATAGCCGACTACCCTGGGCTACTCCCAGCCTCTCAGGTAAATGAGACCGGAGTCCCAACCTTTGAAAAGTATTTCCTTTTATGCACTTCACCTACCGTATACAAATGGTGTTTTATAGGGAAGGCCCTCGGGACGCCATGCCGAGCCTGCGGCGACTCGTCAACAAGGGGTTTCAAAGCCGGATAGGCTAAAAAGGAAGGCGGTCCGGACGGAGATGCCGGCGCAGAGGTATGATGCAACACCTCACTCCGTGGTTGTCGTCTTTAAAAACATAATAACACCCGTGTTTCCTAGAAGGAAGAACACTCACTGACAATATCCGGAGAGGTCGCTGATCACGCCTCTACCAGTTGGGCTCCAGGGCCGGACACAGAGGCGGAAGCTAACACGAGGTACACGCCGGATGCTCCTTCTACAGAGGATGCGGATAAGATATCCGCTACGAATTACGAAGTGGAGAGCTCCATGAATCAGAGGCATCGCCGAGCCGTACTCCGTGATGCTTGTTTCTCCCGAGAGGCGTTTGATGCATTCAACTCGGGAGATGCGTACATCTGTGCTGCTCAAAATGGTCTAGCCAGAGCCATGGACCTATATGTAAAGGATGTACGGGTAAGAAAATTTGATGAGTATATATATCAGTAGCCCCTGAGACTTGAAACAGTTGGCACAACTGATTTAAGGATCATTTATTGTGCAGGTTCTTACAAAGAAGAATACTCGACTGTCACAGGAGCTGGAGGAATGCAAGACCCAACTTCGGGCCACCGTTGCCACATTGAAGGAACCTGAAAAGTCCCCAGCCGGTAACATTTGTTTCAAAGAATGATAGGTACCATATAGTGTCCGGCATGGCTGCAGATCTAATAATAGATATTGCACATGACTCCGGAGAGAATCCAGAGGACCAGCATGTCGTACGACAGCTAAAGGCTGGTGAACACGTGCTGACTAAGGTCATGCGGGAGAAAAACAATCTCCAAGACGCCAATACCAAGCTGAGCGTGGAACTGAAAGATGTTCGAGCCCAGCTTGTGGACTCCGTGAAGGAGAATAAGTGGCTTCGACGCGGCATTTTCAGTAAGTGCTTGAATGAACCCTTAAAAGAGTGCGGCAGAGAAGCCGGCTAACAGAGTTATGTCTGCAGGTATGCTGACGGGTCGTCCCGCGGAGGAGATGCCCGGGTCTGCGGGTGATCTTCTACCCGAGCTCTCACAACTGCACGAACAAGTTCGGCAGGTGATGCAAGGTATTGCCCAGGCCTTGTGGCCATCTGTCTCCCTGCGAGCAGGCATTTGAGAGCTTGCGGAGAAGCTCAAGGGAGCACGGCGGCGCTTTCGATTATGGAAGATATCGGCCTGCCGTCAAGGTGCCAGGGAAGCCTGGGCCATGGTGAAGACGCGGTATACCAAGGCTGGCCCAAACCACATGGCCGAGGTCGGACCTGTGGGGCCCGATGGGAAAGAGATCCCCATTAGCTTACTGTATGGGCAAGTAGAATTAGTCGCAAAGTATTCCCAATAGGATTGTAGGCTAGACATCCTGTTGGATGGTATAGAAGAGGAATTTAGTAAGTCTACATGACTATGTAATTAAAGTGACATGTATAATGCCTTCTAGCCGGATTGTAAATCATTTGTCATGGTGGACCTTTTCGCTTCAACCTCGAGACCCAATAGTCTGGAGTGTATCCGAATACCCGCTCAGTTATATAAGAACCGGGGTATGCGTGGAAACCAGGCGTAGGGGTCATTAGTGCTTGAACAGACAAGTACCCAACTAGTTATGTTATATTACATGGGTAGTAAGAAACATCTTCCAGGGAGAATAGTTCCGTTAAGGGTTCCTTTCCCTGGATACGCATGCCCTAAAGTGCATGTCCGGACTGCGAGAGGAGACGCAGGCAAAAACATGGGGGCACATATGGAAAATAAATAAAAATCATCTTTTGTTCACCGACCGAATATTCCCTTAAGAACGCTAGCTTTCGGCTTCACCCAGTCTGAGGTACACATCCGGCTGACCCGGCAGTAACAATCGCAGAGGTGCTCCCCTTATGCCCTAGCCGAATTAACGGGAACGTAGGGCATAAATACAAGAGCCAGGCAACCCAGCTTGGCCAAAACTTAAGTCATATCGATGCATATAATGGCGAAGAAAAGGTACATGCGGAAGAATAACACATGTGCGGGGCATGAAGCCCAGATAAATAATTAAGCTTCTGTGTAAGAAGCCCCAGGTATAATGAGCGCGGTTAGCGCGTAAATAGTGTGCAAGCAAGGCACAAGTTGGCCCTTGAAGGCCTTGAGAAAGAATAAAAGAAAGAAAGAGAAAAAAGACAGATAATGTATATGCAAAAAATGGACAGAGGAAGGATACGAACATAGAGTCCGGCACTAGGCGTAGAATCTTCGGAGCCTGGCTGCGTTCCATGGGTTCGGCTCAAGTCGATTATTCGATGCATCCCGCAGACAGTACGCTCCACCGGTCAGAACTTGGTCAATAATGAAGGGACCTTCCCATTTGGGCTCGAGCTTGGTCTTTTTCTTCTCCGGTAGGCGTAGAACTAGCTCGCCAATGTTATAAGTTTTGGCCCGTACTTCTCTGCTTTGGTATCTGTGAGCCAGTTGCTAATAGAATGTGGAACGGGCTTTTGCCACGTTGCGATCCTCCTCCAGGGTGTCCAGACTGTCCTGCCGATCGAGCTCGGCTTCTCTTTCTTCGTACATGCGCACTCGTGGTGAGTCATGAATTATGTCGCAGGGCAGAACCGCCTCTGCGCCGTACACCATAAAGAAGGGTGTGTATCAGGTAGTACGATTCGGCATGGTCTGCAGCCCCTAGAGTATGGAGTCGAGCTCCTCTACCCAGTGCGTGTTAGACTCCTTTAAGGACCACACTAATCTGGGTTTGATGCCGCTCATGATAAGACCATTTGCTCGCTCAACTTGGCCGTTAGTTTGTGGGTGATAGACAGAGGCATAATCGAGCTTAATGCCCATGTTGCTGCACCAGAGTTTTACCTCGTCGGCCATGAAGTTCGTGCCATTGTCAGTGATGATGTTGTGGGGGACGCCATAATGATGTACAACCCCGGATATGAAGTCTATCACCGGTCCGGATTCGGCCGTTTTAACAGGTTTGGCTTGTATCCATTTGGTGAATTTATCCACCATGACCAGTAAGTATTTTTTCTTATGGGTTCCCCCTTTAACGGGTCCAACCATGTCAAGCCCCCAGACCGCGAAGGGCCAGGTAATGGGGATTGTTTGGAGGGCGGTGGGTGGCATGTGGCATTGGTTTGCAAAAAGCTGGCAACCGACGCAGCGTTGGACCAAGTCATGTGCATCTACCCGGGCCGTCGGCCAATAAAAACCTGCACGGAAGGCCTTTCTTACAAGGGCCCGGGCTGCGGCGTGGTGGCCACCGAGTCCGGCGTGAATTTCTGCCAAAATCTTCCGCCCTTCCTCTTTGGAGATGCACCTTTGAAGGACTCCGATAGTGCTTTTTTTATACAACTCTCCCTCGTGGACCCTGTAGGCTTTAGATCACCGAACTATGCAGCATGCCTCATTTTGGTCCTCGGGAAGTTCCTGCCTAGTTAGGTAGGCCAGGAATGGTTCTGTCCATGGGGCGATGATGGCCATTATTACGTGGGCTGAAGGTGTTATTTCGGTGGTAGAGCCTCCGATTATGTAAGAGTGTTCGGTATCAGGTATTTTGGCCGGGTCCGGACTATTGTTACCGGTGTGCCCTTCCCATACCACGGATGGCTTAAACAACCTCTCCAAAAAGATGTTGGGGGGGACCGCATCGCGTTTTGCGCTGATGCGGGCGAGGATATCCGCCGCCTGATTGTTTTCCCGAGCCACATGGTGAAATTCGAGCCCCTCGAACCGTGCTGACATCTTTAGGACGGCGTTGCGATAGGCCGCCATCTTTGGATCCTTGGCATCGAAGTCTCCATTTATTTGGGATATTGCGAGGTTCGAATCCCCATGCACCTCCAGGCGTTGAATGCCCATGGAAACTGCCATCCAAAGACCATGTAACAGGGCTTCGTACTCGGCTGCGTTGTTGGAGTCTGTATACAGTATCTGTAGTACGTATTGAACTGTATCTCCGGTTGGGGACGTCAGGACGACGCCAGCCCCCAGACCAGCTAGCATTTTGGAGCCGTCGAAGTGCATGATCCAATTGGAGTATGCGCCGTACTCTTTAGGGAGTTCGGCTTCCGTCCATTCAGCGACAAAGTCGGCCAATACTTGCGATTTAATGGCTCGCCGGGGTTTTTATGTTATGTCGAATGGGAGGAGCTCAATGGCCCATTTGGCAATCTGGCCCGTGGCATCGCGGTTGTTTATAATATCATTAAGTGGCACTTCTGAGGCTACTGTAATTAAACACTCTTGAAAGTTGTGTCGCAGCTTCCGGGATGCCATGAATACTGCATAGGCTATCTTTTGATAATGTGGGTACCGTGATTTGCATGGAGTGAGGACAGTGGATACATAATATACCGGCTTTTGAAGGGGGAATTTATGTCCATCCGTTCCTCGTTCGACGACGAGCACTGCGCTTACAAACTGATGAGTTGCCGCAATGTACAACAGCATTGGTTCACCGATGTTTGGCGCAGCCAGGATTGGGTTGGTTGCTAGTATGGCTTTTATTTCTTCCAATCCGGCTGTGGCAGCGTCCGTCCACTCGAAGTGTTCGATGCGCCGAAGGAGGCAATAAAGGGGTAATGCCTTTTCTCCTAAGCGGGAGATAAAGCGGCTTAGAGCCGCCGCACATCCGGTTAATTTCTGGATTTGTTTGAGGTCCATTGGGATAGCCAACTATGACAGAGCTCAGATTTTGGCCGGATTTGCTTCAATTCCTCTACGGGAGACAATGAAACCCAGGAGCTTTCTGGCTGGTACACCGAAAACACATTTTTCCGGATTGAGCTTGATGTCGTATGTTCGGAGGTTGTCGAATGTGAGCCTCAAGTCCTCTATTAGAAATTCGACGTGTTTGGTTTTGATGACCACATCATCTACGTATGCCTCTACTGTTTTGCCGATCTGTTTCTTCAGACATGTCTGAATCATGCGCTGATATGTTGCACCGGCGTTTTTTAGCCCAAAAGGCATTGTGTTGAAATAGAAGGGGCAGTATGGTGTGATAAATGTCGTTGCGGCTTGGTCGGACTCCGCCATCTTGGTTTGGTGGTAGCCGGAGTATGCGTCGAGGAAACACAATGAATCGTGTGCTGCGGTAGCATCAATAATTTGATCGATGCGGGGGAGGGGGAAGGGATCCTTTGGGCAAGCCTTGTTGAGGTCCTTGAAATCGACACATAGGTGCCAGGATTTGTCCTTATTTGGTACCATCACCAGGTTTGCTAACCAGTCCGGGTGTTTTATTTCTCTAATGAATCCGGCCTCCAATAACTTGGCTAGTTCCTCTCCCATAGCTTGTCTCTTAGGTTCAGAGAAACGCCAAAGAGTCTGCTTGACCGGCTTGAATCCCTTTAGAATATTAAGGCTGTGCTCGGCTAGCCTGCGTGGGATTCCTGGCATGTCTGAGGGGTGCCAGGCGAATATGTCCCAATTCTCGCGCAGGAACTCTCGGAGTGCGGCGTCCATGGCGGGGTTTAACTGTGCCCCGATGGAGGCTGTTTTTGTAGGGTCCGTTGAGCCATCCCTCCAATACGGTTCCACTCCTTGTAGAGGGTTTTTGCTTCTTTGTAATTAACTCGGGTGTCTTATGATAGTGCACCCTTTTACTTCGGACTGGGTGTATATTTGGAGTCGGATTGTCCCAAAATTTCGTTTCGGTTTTCCAGGAGCTTTCCATCGCACAATACTTTCGTACTATGGGCACCAAGTCAGCGAAGCGTGATATGTCACGGCGACTTATGGCGTTAAGGATTCCCTTGTCCGTGCAATTATTGCGGAAAAATGAGACTGCGTCTTCCTCGCGACAGTCCTTGACCTTGTTCATCACAAGGAGGAATCTGGCCCAATAATGATGTACTGTTTCCTAGGGCGCTTGCCTGATGTGGGAAAGATCGTTTATGTTTGGGTGGGTGGATGGATTTGAGTCCAAACCCTTACCTGATCTGAGACCCAGGGGCCGAGGAGTTTCCAATCTTGGAAGTTCGGGTTTCGGGATGTTGCCCGATAAGTCTGGCCCGCCGCCTGACTCTAGGTTCAGGGCTTGGGTGATGTCCTCCCGTAAACGGGTATCCGGCTCGGAGAGCTCAGGAATCCGGACATAGTTAGTCCTCAAGATAGAGGAAGAATCGCCGCATTGTTCCTCCACCACCGCAATATGATGGGTGACCGGTGGAGAGTTAATCTCCCTTTGATCGGGTTTAAGACCAATCCGATCATTGTCCGTAGCGACTCCCAAGGCAGGGATGCGATCCAAGAGCTCGTTTAGGGATGAGAGCTCCATTGAATCCATCTGCTCGGCAAATTCCGAGCGGACTTGGAGGCTGTTTTCGATGACCCGAGAAGTCATCGTCGGTGCAGCAGCCGAATGGGCGGTCATGATGAAACTGCCTAGCCGAAGAGTTTGGCCGACAGCCAGGGCTCCCCTGGCGGTAATGTTTTTTTAACAACGAGACGAGGCATCCTTCCTTATGGTGACGGCACAGTGGAACTCTCAATGAAAGCACCAATGTCGGTGTCAAAACCGGCGGATCTCGGGTAGGGGGTCCCGAACTGTGCGTCTAGGCGGATGGTAACAGGAGACGGGGGACATGATGTTTTTACCCAGGTTCGGGCCCTCTTGATGGAGGTAAAACCCTACTCCTGCTTCATTGATCTTGATGATATGAGTATTACAAGAGTTGATCTACCACGAGATCGAAGAGGCTAAACCCTAGAAGCTAGCCTATGGTATGATTGTGTGTTGTTGGTCCTATGGACTAAACCCTCCGGTTTATATAGACACCGGAGGGGGCTAGGGTTACACAGAGTCAGTTACAAGGAAGGAGATCTACATATCCGTACTGCCAAGCTTGCCTTCCACGCCAAGGAGAGTCCCATCCGGACACGGGACGAAGTCTTTAATCTTGTATCTTCATGGTCCAACAGCCCGGCCAAAGGATATAGTCCGTCTGTCCGGATACCAACTAATCCAGGACTCCCTCAGGGTGTAAGCCAAATATCGAAGAATTCGCTTCACAGCTAAGTGATGCGACTCCTTTGGTGCCGCTTGGAATCGGGCACACATGCAAATGCTAAGCATGATATCTGGCCTAGATGCACATAAATAGAGTAAAGAACCAATCATGGAGCGGTATGCCTTTTGATCGAACTCTTTACCATTGTCGTCAGGGCCCAGATGACTTGTGGTTGGCATTGGAATCGTGTATCCCTTACAGTCTTGCATTCCAAACTTCTTCAGGCAGTCTTTGAGGTATTTCTCTTGAGATATGAAGATGTCATTGCTTTGCTGACGAATTTGAAGACCAAGAAAGAACTTTAGCTCACCCATCATGGACATCTGATATTGCTCTTGCATCATGTGTCCAAACTCATCACTGTATCTTTTGTCAGTGCAGCCGAAGATAATGTCATCCACATAGATCTGGCACACAAACAGTTCACCGTCGTATGTCTTCGTGAAGAGAGTGGGATCCAGTGAACCAGGTTTGAAGCCTTTGCTCTTTAGGAAGTCTTTGAGTGTGTCATACCAAGCACGAGGGGCTTGTTTGAGGCCATACAGTGCCTTGTTGAGCTTGTAAACCATGTCAGGATGTTTTGGATCTTCAAAGTCAGGTGGTTGTGCAACATACACTTCTTCTTCAATCTTGCCATTGAGAAAAGCACTCTTCACATCCATTTGATACAGGAGGATGTTGTGATGGTTGGCATAGGCTAGCAGAATGCGGATGGCTTCAAGCATAGCCACCAGAGCGAATGTTTCATCAAAGTCAATTCCTTCCACTTGAGTATATCCTTGAGCAACGAGATGAGCCTTGTTTCTGACGACTTGACCATGCTCATCTTGTTTGTTGCAATAGATCCATTTTCTGCCTATGATATTGTGCTTGCGAGGATCAGGACGCTTGACCAATTCCCACACATTGTTTTGTTCGAACTGTTGAAGCTCTTCTTGCATGGCTTGAATCCACTCAAATTCCATGAAAGCTTCAACAACTTTCTTGGGTTCAAATATAGAGACAATGCAAAGTGCCCACAAAAATTTGCCAGTTGCGTTGCTCTTGACCGAGTAAGGGGACCCGGTGCATTGATGCTATCAATTATCTTCTCAATCTATACTTCATTCGCAACACGAGGATGAACTGGATGAAGACTTTGCTCTTGCTGATCATTGTCTTCATCTTCAGTATTGGCTTCAGGCTGAGCAGAGTCTTCAGGTTGATTTGGTGCAGAAAATGATAAGTTCCTCTTCAACCTGTGCCTCTGAAGGTATGATTTCTCCAATACCCATAAGCTTGATGGATTTACTAGGTGGAACTTCATCTAGCACATTTGGCAGGTGCTCTCTTTGCGAGCCGTTAGTCTCATTGAACCGCACATCCACAGTTTCAACCACTTTATAGTGAAAGAGGTTGAAGACTCTGTAGGAATGTGAATCCTTCCCGTAACCAAGCATAAAACCTTCATGTGCTTTCGGTGCAAATTTTGAAGTGTGATGTGGATCCTTGATCCAGCACCTTGCACCAAATACTTTGAAGTAGCTGACGTTTGGCTTCTTACCAATTAGTAGTTCATATGATGTCTTCTTTAGAAGCTTGTGAAGATAAACACGGTTGATGACATGGCATGCAGCATCAATAGCTTCAGGCCAGAACTTCCTTGGAGTCTTGTATTCATCAAGCATCGTCCGAGCCATCTCAATGAGTGTTCTGGTCTTGCACTCCATGATGTCATTCTGCTGTGGTGTGTATGGAGCTGAGAATTCATGAGTGATGCCCAATGTATCAAGATAAGTGTCGAGGCCGGTGTTCTTGAACTCTGTGCCGTTGTCACTTCTTATGTGCTTGATCTTGATGCCATAGTTTGTCATGGCATGATTGACGAATCGTCTGAAGACATCCTACACTTCAGTCTTGTAGAGAATTATATGCACCCAGGTATATCTAGAGTAATCATCAACAATAATGAAGCCATAGAGACAAGCAGTAGTAGTAAGAGTGGAGTAATGAGTAGGGCCGAATAGGTCCATGTGAAGCAGCTCGAAGGGACGTGATGTAGTCATGATTGTCTTTGAAGGATGCTTGGCCCTAGTCATCTTCCTGGCTTCGCAGGCACCGCACAGATGATCCTTTTTGAACTTGACGCCCTCGATGCCTACGACATGCTTCTTCTTCGCGAGAGTGTACAAGTTCCTCATGCCAGCATGCCCTAGCCACCGATGCGAGAGCCAGCACTCTGAAGCTTTTTCTAGAAGACATACTACCAACTGTGGTCCTGCTAAGAAATCTACCATGTATAGATCACCTTTTCGGTACCCTTCAAAGACTAGAGACTTGTCAGATTCCATTAGCACAAGGCAACGATATTTTCCAAATATCACAATCATGTTCAAGTAACAAAGCATTGAGACATACATTAAGTTGAAACCAAGGTGAGGGAGTCCTGGATTAGGGGGTCTCCGGACAGCCGGACTGTTAGACTATGAAGATGCAAGATTGAAGACTTCGTCTCATGTTCGGATGGGACTCTACTTGGCGTGGAAGGCAAGCTAGGCAATACGGATATGTATATCACTACAGGAAACTGTTAGTTTGCCGTCAGTGAGCGGCTTTGCCGTCAGCATTTCGTCGGGGTAGACGGCAAAGAAAACTTTGCCGTCATGAGCTTACGGCAAAGTATGACTAACAGCAAATCTGCTCTTTGCTGTCTGTGAGCGCACTGGCTGACGGCAAACCTAGAGAAAGGATGACGGCAAAGAAACCAAGACGGCAAACTGGCTCTTCGCCGTCTGTTGTTTCACTGAGTGACGGCAAAGGATGGACACGTGTCTAGTTTGACGGTAGGTAACGGTGCCCCAGTTTTGCCGTCTGTGTTTGTTATCCACTGACGGCAAAGGAAGTTGCTTTGTCGTCTGCCTGCTGTCCTACTGACGGCGAACTAATAGAAAAAAACTGGCACCGAGCCTTGCTTTGTCGTCTCCTTTTGGTCCCACTGACGGCAAAATAATGGAAACTAAGAAAAGAAAATCCCCCACCCGACCGCATCTCCCCGATTGCTCTGTCTCGACCGCACGCTAGGTTATCCCCGCCCGTCCCCAGCTCGACCGCGCCGCCGCCACCGCCCATCCCCGGCTCCACCGCGCCGCCGCCGCCCGTCTCCACCTCCACCGCGCCGCCGCAGCTGGTCCCCGCCTCCACCGCGCCGCCGTCGGGACCCTTGTCCACTGCGCCCCCCACCCGTCCTCCTCCAATGGCGCGACCGCCACCGGGCCGTCCTCCCCTGCCCTAGCGGCACGGCTGCCGTGGGCAGCACCGCCGCCGGCTCCCTCCTACGCATCCACCGCCGCTGGTTACCACCGAAGCGGGGCAGCACCTCCCCCTCTGCCCCACCCCACGGTGAGCACCGCTCCCATCTCTGTTCATATTCTTTTAGATGGATAGATGTATGGATTGCAGTATATGTGGATGGATTTATAGATGTATGCAAGGATGGATGCGTAGATGGATGTATGGATGATTGGCTGATGGATGTATCCCTTTCCATTTTCTTCTGCCTAAATTTTTTAGTATAAGGCAGCCTTGTGCTTGTCCATGCTGATTTGCTGATGGATGTATGGATGATTTGCTGATGGATGTATGGATTATTTGCTGACGGTTGTTCTGCAAGGCAAAATTTCAACTTTTGATTAATGCTCGTAGGAAATTAAATGCTCAGTTTTTTGCAACATGCTTAGATTGGAGAAGACAAGCCAGAGAGTCTAGTCTTGCTACACATATATATAGTTGTCAACTATGAGATGATGTTGATAATGTTTTTATCAGATTGTTTCACGAGTGCTAATGTTGGTTGTGCCGGTGTTTTTCATGTGCAGGGATTTTCTCTTCACCTCGAGGAGCATTGTCCGTCCCGCTGCCATTGCCATCATTGTTCGACTACCGCCTCTACGGTCTCGGGGTGAGCTTGACTGTCATCTCCTCCCCCTCCCCTATTTGCTTCGTTCCGGTCGTCGTGCCGATGCCACTAGATTTTATTTTCTTGTCAAGTCTCGTAACCTAGGCGTCTCCCGTTCGAAAGGGTGGCATCTATAAATATGCATGTCTTTGCATATTTATAACCGTCGTCCTTTCGAATTGTCCATGTTATACCACATGAGGCATTCTTTGAGCTCTGCTGATTAACCTGCAGATATCTAACTTGAATAAAAATCTGTGACATGGATACTTTGCTGTAAATCTTGGTTCGACCTCTAGTTATTAATATATGAATTCCTAGAAAGAGTACATATTCAGTACTGGAGCTCCCTATGTTGGAAAACTAGTGCGTACTGTATTTCTTAATTGTGTTATTTGTATCTAGAGTATATTTCTAGAACCTGGGTGCATATATATATACCTGATTTTTGGACCTGTCAATTCAAAGAAATATGTGCATCTGATCATCTTTATTGAATGAAATTTCTGAGCAACAATGTTTAAAGGAGCCCATCTCTGGGCCATAGTGCTTGGGTGAATGGCTGGGCACAATTTTTTTCACAGGATATAATTTCTGCGATTTGTGGCTGTACAGAGTACTTTTGTGTAGTAAAGCTGGGTTGAAAATATGTTGATCGCTTGAAGCTGGGTTGAAAATATTTCTGCGATTTGTGGCTGTACAGAGTGCTTGGGTGAATGGCTGTGTATAGAGTACATAGTGCTTGGAGCTCACTGACGCTGCAACCTGAATCCACATGTTCATCGCTTGACATGTAGTTTTTTCGTCAGTTGACACTATCTTCCTTCAGATGCATTCTGCACAAATCACATCCATCCTCACATGTACTAGATCATATAGCTAATATGTTAGCAGTACACGTACTACACTGCACCAAACAAATTCAGTTTCCATAACCAGTACACGTACTACTAGCAGATTTTACTTTATTTAGATTTTATAAGAAACCTCAGACTTAAAGGTTTGAAAATTACTGCACCAAACTAATTTTCTCTATATTTGCAGGATTTCTATAGATGCGAGGATGGAAAGTTGGAGGAGGCACGAGCAGTTGTCAACAAACATTGCCCGAAGCTTGTGCATAATCTGATGCATGAGGCGCGCCCTTTAGCCATCCGCAAATATATGGCAACTCAAGGCTATAAGAGTCTTGATAAGAAAGCTGGTAGGAGATTCCGTCTTGAGAAGGACAAGTACATGGAGGTAAAGCATATTCATGCTTGTTATTTCCTCAACAGGCTGGCACTCAATTTCTTTTTGACATATATGAGATGCAATTGATCAATTAGGTTACTCCGAGATGGTGCGTCGATAAGGGGGAGTGTTGGGAGCGGATCATGGACTATTGGTGTTCCAAAGAGTACAGGGTGAAAAACAAAGATTATAGAAATCGGCGAGCCGCAATGCTGGATCCACCACATCATCAAGGCAACTTGAACGTTATGGAGTTCAGTGAATGTTGGGTATATCTTATGGAGTTCTTCATAAGCTTTTTCTTGTCATACATGTTGCCAATCCTTGTGATGAAATCTTAATCATGTTGCTTTGGTTGCAGGCGTCTCACCATAATGCTCCACTGCCCAACCTTTTCGTCTCGTATGCTTTGGCCCATAAGGCACCGTACAGAACAGCCACGCCTTACGATGAGAATGACACAGCGTCCGCGTACTCCAGCAAGACCGCCTACGATCGGATGGAGAAATTTAAAGGGATGGCAAAAGAGTTGAAAGAGCCCGAGTATGATGTGACAACAGAGCCTCTTTACCACGCGTTGGTCATGATCTCTGGAGAAGGCAGGAAACATGGCAAGGAAGCAATTGCAGGAGGCATGTTCCCTAGTTCCTCCCGTAGCTCTCTCCCTGAATACAAAGCTCGGTTAGGTATCTCAAAATCTTCTACATGTAAACGCTCGACTCCAGCTATGGTTGAGATGGAGGTATTCTATACAAGTCCTTCTATATATGTTTGTTTCTTACTTACTGTTGGATTGAAGATGCGATTGCCATGCCATATTTTGCAGGCCCGACTGGCGGAGTTGAGGCGAGTGGCGGCGGAGGAGAGGGCGGAGGAGAGGCGACTGGCTGATGAGAGGACGCAGCAAGCGGTGCAGCAGGCGGTGCAGCAGGCAGTGTTGGCACAAACTAGTCAATGCTTTGCAATGTTTGTGGTTAGTTCCTTAATTGCCAAAGACATACATGAACTCTTCTACCACCAGTACTTAATCTTCACTCAAACATAATTTGCAGGCTTATTGTACCCAGAATGGTATGCCCGCTATGACGATGCCTCATCAATCAGGCCATGGATCTAATACTGATGGATCTTCACATGCACGAGGCCCAAGCGACAACAACCTTGGTGGTTCTCCGAATGTATGAGATCAAGTATGGTTGGTGGTTCTTTTGTCTGTTTGGCATATTGATGATTTCAAGCATGTTATTTGTTCTTGTGCCAAAACGTGACAGTCACCATTCAATCTTGTATGCTATGGAACTTTGTCCTGGGACTATATGCTATGGCACTTTGTTCATTGTTGCTTATATTTGCTATGGAACTATATGCTGTCCTGTTATGGTACTGTGCTGTGAGGATCTTTGGTTATGGATCAAGGCAATTACTATATTGTGTATTAAACTGTTTAATTGTGTATTAAAATTTGAGATTATAAAAAAAAGCTTTGCCGTCTAGTGACAGACGGCAAAACTGCCACATGTCGCTAGCCTGTGCTTCTGCTGGAATGTTGCCGTCTGGCCAACAAGACGGTTGACGACAAAGAGGTGACTATTTGCCGTCTGGGACAGCCCTACCAGACGGCAAAGTATGCATCTTTGCCCACTGGGGATCGATCGACAGACGGCAAAGTCCAACTATTTTGCCCACTGGCCGAAGAACGACAGACGGCAAAGTATGAGTTTTTCCCGTCTGCCTGCCGCGATAGTTGACGGCAAAGTTAATAGACTTTGCCGTCTGCCTGGACGGCCGGTAGACGGCAAAACACTTGACGCCATCCGTCAGTCCATCTGTTCCATCTGCTGCAATATTTTGCCGTCTGGCTTTACCCGCTGACGGCAGAAGGTATAGACTGACGGCAAAGTCTTTGCCGTCAAGCAGAAAAAATAGTAGATGGCAAAGTATTCTTTGCCGATTATTCTTCGCCGTCTGACTTTGCCATCTACTTCCTGACGGCAAACTCTTTGCCGTCTGGATTTACGTCTTTGCCGTCTGTTATCCACAGACGGCAAACTAGCAGTTTCCTGTAGTGCCTATACTAAGCGAGAATACTGCTTGTGCATCCAATCCCATAAACCCCAAAGTTATTCCATATGAGTCCACTATACCTTCCTATATACGGTATCTACTTGTCGTTCCAAGTAAATTTGTATGTGCCAAACTCTAAACCTTCAAATAAACATTCTGTTTTGTATGCTCGAATAGCTCATGTATCAACTAGGGTTGTTCGTATCTTCCATGTTAGGCGGGTTATTCTCAAGAGGAGTGGACTCCGCTCCTCATTCACGAGAAAATGGCTGGTCACCGGGATGCCCAGCCCCATGCTTTATGCAAATCAAATCAAAATAATTTCAAACAAAACTCCCCCGGGACTGTTGTTAGTTGGAGGCACTCATTGTTTTGAGCAAGCCATGGATTGATGCTTGTTGGTGGAGGGGGGGGTATAAACTTTACCATTCTGTTTGGGAACCACCTATAATGTGTGTAGCATGGAATATATCGCCATCTCTTGGTTGTTATGTTGACAATGAAAGTATACCACTCAAAATATTATTTATCTCTATTTCAAAATCGAGCTCTGGCACCTCTACAAATCCCTGCTTCCCTCTGCGAAGGGTCTATCTATTTACTTTTATGTTGATTCATCATCCTCTTATTAAAAAGCACTAGTTGGAGAGCACCGCTGTCATTTGCATTCATTACTGTTAGTTTACATTGAGTATGACTTGATTGGATCTCTTTTACCATGAATTACAATGTCTAGTCAGTCCTTGATCTTTAAAGGTGCTCTGCATTTATGTTTCCCGGTCTCAGAAAGGGCTAGCGAGATACCATCTTGTTATATCATATTACGATTGTTTTGAGAAAGTGTTGTCATCCGAGATTTATTATTATTGCTCGCTAGTTGATTATGCCATTGATATGAGTAAACATGAGACCAAAGTGTTATTGTGAATGTGGTTAGTTCATAATCTTTGCTGAAAACTTGAATGCTGGCTTTACATATTTACAACAACAACAAGAGCAAACAGAGTTTGTAAAAGTTTTTCTTTATCACTTTCAGTTTGTCAACTGAATTGCTTGAGGACAAGCAAAGGTTTAAGCTTGGGGGAGTTGATACGTCTTCGTCGTATCTACTTTTCCAAACACTTTTGCCCTTGTTTTGGACTCTAACATGCATGATTTGAATGGAACTAACCCGGACTGACGTTGTTTTCAGTAGAATTGTCATGGTGTTATTTATGTGCAGAAACAAAAGTTCTCGGAATGACCTGAAACTCCACGGAGATTATTTTTGGAAATAATAAAAAATACTGGCAAAGAATCAAGGCTAGGGGGCCCACACCCTAGCCACAAGGGTGGGGGGCGCGCCCCCTACCTCATGGGCCCCCTGGAGATCCACCGACCTCAACTCCAACCCCATATATTCGTGTTCGGGGAGAAAAAATAAAGGAGAAGGATTCATCACATTTTACGATACGGAGCCGCCGTCAAGCCTTAAACTCTCTCGGGAGGGATGATCTGGAGTCCGTTCGGGGCTTCAGAGAGGGGAATTCGTCGTCGTCATCATCACCAACCATCCTCCATCACCAATTTCATGATGCTCACCGTCGTGCCTGAGTAATTCCATCGTAGGCTTGTTGGACGGTGATGGGTTGGATGAGATTTATCATGTAATAGAGTTAGTTTTGTTAGGGTTTGATCCCTAGTATCCACTATGTTCTAAGATTGATGTTGCTATGACTTTTCTATGCTTAATGCTTGTCACTAGGGCCCGAGTGCCATGATTTCATATCTGAACCTATTATGTTTTCATGAATATATGTGAGTTCTTGATCCTATCTTGCAAGTCTATAGTCACCTACTATGTGTTATGACCCGGCAACCCCGAAATGACAATAATCGGAACCACTCCCGGTGATGACCATAGTTTGAGGAGTTCATGTATTCACTATGTGTTAATGCTTTGGTCCGGTACTCTATTAAAAGAAGGCCTTAATATCCCTTAGTTTCTGTTAGGACCCCGCTGCCATGGGAGGGTAGGACAAAAGATGTCATGCAAGTTCTTTTCCGTAAGCATGTATGACTATATTCGGAATACATGCCTACATTACATTGATGAATTGGAGCTAGTTATGTGTCACCCTATGTTATGACTGTTACATGATGAACCACATCCGACATAATTCTCCATCACTGATCCATTGCCTACGAGCTTTCCATATATTGTTCTTCACTTATTTACTTTTTCGTTGCTATTGTTATCATCACTACAAAATACCAAAAACATTACTTTTGCTATTGTTACCTCTACTACCATATTACTTTGCTACTAAACACTATGCTGCAAATATTAAGTTTCCAGGTGTGGTTGAATTGACAACTCAGCTGCTAATACTTGAGAATATTCTTTGGCTCCCCTTGTGTCAAATCAATAAATTTGGGTTGAATACTCTACCCTCGAAAACTGTTGTGATCCCCTATACTTGTGGGTTATCAGATATCAGTCAAGCGAGTATGCAAAAGACTGGCCTCAGCATTTCAGCAAAGCATTCAAATTCTTCATCATCATTCTTTTTAGTTGACTTAGGTGGAAAAGGCATAGGTTTTTGAACCCATGGTTCTCTTTCTTTACCGTGTTTTCTAGCCACAAAGTCTATTTTACCATACCTTTTATTCTTAGCTTGTGGGTTATCAAGATCAACAGGTGGTTCTATCTCAACATCATTGTCTGGTTCTTTATTATTTGGTTGGGTATCTTCATGAATATTAGCATTATATTTTTCATTATCACTAGGTGAGTGTTCATTACCAGACTGGGTTTCAACATTAGAGATAGAAACTTCATTATCATTGTCAGGAGGTTTTTCTATTTCGGGTTCACTAGGAGCATGTAGAGTCCTATCATTCTTATTTTCCTTTTTATTTTTAGAAGGACTAGGTGCACTAGTGTTGGCTCTTTGTGAATCTTGTTCAATTATTTTTGGGTGCCCCTCAGGATAAAGTGGTTCCTGAGTCATTTTCCCTCCTCTAGTTGCAACTCTAACAGCAAAGTCATGCATATTATGATTCATTTCATCAAGTAATTCTCTTTGAGATTTAGCAACTTGTTCTAACTGAGTTTGAACCATAGAATCATGCTTTCCAACACCTCTAACATCATTTGATATTCTAAATAACAAGTCACTCAAGCGAGCAATCGTATCAGAATTGTATTTCAATTGTTTCATAACATTTGCATTGAGGTGATCTTGTTTTCTAATATAGTTTTCAAACTCATAAAGACATTGACTAGGATGCATATTGTGAGAATTGTTATTATCATTGAACTTCATAAGAGAATTTACCTCTACCACCTTAGGCAGTGGTGGTGTATTAAGCCCGTGTATTTCTTCAATAGGAGGTAAAAAATTTAACATCCCCAACTTTAATACATTTTTCCTTCATAGATTCCTTTGCCTCTTGCATATCTTCAGGACTGAGATATAATATACCCCTTTTCTTTGGAGTAGGTTTAGCCGGTGGTTTAGGAAGAATCCAATCATCATAATTTTTCGATCTATTATTCAATAATTCTTCAGCTTGTCCAACAGTTCGTTCCCTGAAAACACAACCAGCACAACTATCTAGGAAGTCCCTAGAAGCATCGATTAGTCCATTATAGAAGATATCAAGTATTTCATTTTTTTAAGTGGATGATCAGGCAAAGCATTAAGTAATTGGCAAAGCCTCCCCCAAGCTTGTGGGAGACTATCTTCTTTAATTTGCAAAAAGTTAAATATTTCCTATAAGGCAGCTTGTTTCTTATGAGCGAGAAAATATTTTTGAGAGAAGTGATAAATCATATCCTGGGGACTACGCACACAACCAGGAGCAAGAGTATTGTACCAAGCTTTAGCATCACCCTTTAATGAGAATGGAAATAATTTGAGAATGATGTAATGGCAAGTTTTCTCATCATGAGTAAAAAGGGTGGCTATGTCATTCAACTTAGTAAGATGTGCCACAACAGTTTCAGTTTCATAACCATGGAAAGGATCGAATTCAACCAAAGTAATTAACTGTGGGTCGATGGAGAATTCATAATCCTTATCATCAATAAAGATAGGTGAAGTAGCAAACTTAGAATCACATTTCATTCTAGCATTCAGAGATTTTTCTTTATACTTGCATAGTAATTTCTCTAGATCATCTCTATCATTGCAAGCAAGAATATCTCTAGTTGTTTCTTAACTCATAACATAACCTTCCGGTGCCTTAGGCAATTCATATCTAGGAGGGCTAGTTCTAGTAGGTGTTTCAGGAGTTTCAGTTTCAAGCTCATCATCAGATTCAACAACATCATGTTGTATAACTCTAGCAATTTCTTTATCAAGAAATTCACCAAGTGGCACATCATCATTATCAAGCAAGGTACTAGCATCATCATAAGCATCATTCATAGTAGAAGTAGCATCATCAATAACTTGCGACATATCAGAATTAATAGCATGTGGTGGTGTTGCAAGTTTACTCATAACAGAAGGTGAATCTAAAGCAGAACTGGATGGCAGTTCCTTACCTCCCCACGTCTTTTAGGGAAATATCTTAGTATTAGCATCCTTCAGATTCTCCATAGTGATAATATGATAATAATCCCAAGTGACTCAACAAATATAGCTATGCTCCCCGGCAACGGTGCCAGAAAAAGGTCTTGATAACCCACAAGTATAGGGGATCGCAACAGTTTTCGAGGGTAGAGTATTCAACCCAAATTTATAGATTCAACACAAGGGGAGCCAAAGAATATTTGAAGGTATTAGCAGCTGAGTTGTCAATTCAACCACACATGGAGATTAATTATCTGCAGCAAAGTGATCAGTAGCAAAGTAGTATGATAGTTTTGATAATAGTAGCATTAGTACCAGTAACGGTAGAAGTGATAGCAGTACTTTTGTAGCAAGTGTAACAGTGATGATAGCAGTAGTAACTTAGCAGAAACAATATAAGATAAATTCGTAGGCATTGGATCGGCAGCTTGTTGGATGATATTCATCATGTGGCAGTTATAACCTAGGGCGATACGGCACTAGCTCCAGTTCATCGATATAATGTAGGCATGTATTCCATAAATAGTCATACGTGCTTTATTAAAAGAACTTGCATGGCATCTTTTGTCCTACCCTCCTGTGGCAGCGGGGTCCATATTGGAAACTAAGGGATATTAAGGCCTCCTTTTAATAGAGAACCGTAACAAAGCATTAACACATAGTGAATACATGAACTCCTCAAACTACGATAATCACAGGAAGAAGTCTCGGTTATTGTCACTCCGGGGTTACGGGATCATAACACGTAGTAGGTGACTATAACTTGCAAGATCGTATCTAGAACATGAATATAATGGTGATAACATAAACGGTTCAGATCTGAAATCATGGCACCCAGGCCCAATGTGACAAGCATTAAGCATGGCAAAGTCATAGCAACATCAATCTAAGAACATAGTGGATACTAGGGATCAAGCCCTAACAAAACTAACTCGACTACATGATGAATCTCATCCAACTCCTCACCGACCAGCGAGCCTACGAAGGAATTACTCACTCCCGGTGGGGAGCATCATGGAATTGGCGATGGAGAAGGGTTGGTGATGATGAAGAACAAAGATCCCACTCTCCGGAGCCCCTAACAGACTCTAGATCTGCCCTCCCGAGGAAGAACATGGCTTGGCGGCGGCTCCGTCTCGTGGATCGTGATAATTCTTTCTCCCTAATTTTTTCTCCGAAAATAGGAATTTATAGCGTTGGTTTCAGTGTCAGCGGGGCCACCAGGTGGGGACAACCCACCTGGGCGCGCCAGGAGAGGGGGCGCGCCCTGGTGGGTTGTGCCCATCCAAGGGCCCCTCTCCGGTAGGTCTTGGCTCTAGAAATTCTTATATATTATATAAAAATTCCTTGCAAAGTTTCGTTCCATTCCGAGAACTTTTATTTCTGCACAAAAACAACACCATGGTAGTTCTGCTGAAAACAGCGTCAGTCCGGGGTTAGTTTCATTCAAATCATGCAAATTAGAGTCGAAAACAAGAGGAAAAGTGTTAGGAAAAGTAGATACGTTTGAGACGTATCAATCCTCGATGAGGGTCCTTGCCTCCCGAGACTTCACCAGTATGTCGTCGATGTAGGCCTCAGCGATCCTCCCGAGTTGTTGGCCCAGAGCAATGTGCATCAGCCGCTGGAAGGTTGCTCCGGTGTTACACAACCCAAAGGGCATGCAGGTGTAGCAGTACACCCCGCACGGGGTCAGGAAGGCCGTCTTCTCGACATCTTGTACTGCCATCTTGAATTGGTGGTACCCTGAGAATGCGTCCAAGAAGCACAACAGGTCGCACTCATCCGTGGAGTTGACGATCTGGTCGATGCGTGGTAGAGGAAAGGGGTCTTGAGAGGCACACCTTGTTGAGGTTGGTGAAATCGACGCACATGCACTCCTTCCCCCCTTTCCTGGGCATGACGACCGAGTTTTCCAGCCACTCCGGATACCGCACTTTGTGGATGACACCAGCTTCTTGCTGTTTGCGGGTCTCCTCAACAATGAAGGACTGCTTCTCCGTGGACTGCGTCGCGCCTTCTGCTTTACTGGGCATACATTGGGGCACACATTCAGGTGATGCTCAATCACTCCCCTTGGGACTCCAACCAGGTCCTTGGGCTCCCATGCGAACACCTCCTTGTTCACGCGCAAGAAATTGACCAGTGCCTTTTCTTGGTCTGGGGCAAGGTTGGCACCTATGGTGAAGGTGGCTCCTGATGCCCCATCTTGGTCGGCCAACACCTGCTTCGTCTCGGCCTGGTCTTGAGAGAACAACTGCTTATTTTTTGCTGGCGTAGCCCCCGGAGCCCCCGGGATTCCTTCCTCCACCGGCCGCGCGGCAGCCGCAGTCCTGAAGGCGAGCTTGAGAGCCGCCAGCGCTCCCTTGGTGTCCCCGACCATCGTGAGGACGCCGTTGCTTCCTGACATCTTCATGAGGTTGTAGGCAGGGTGAGTTGCCGCCATGAACTTGGCTAAGGCCGGGTACCCGAGGATGGTGTTGTACGGGAGGCCGATGCGAGCGATGTCGAAGTTGATGAGCTCGGTGCGGTAGTTGTCGCGGGTGCCAAAGGTGACTGGGAGGCGGATTTGTCCCGGGGGGCTGGTGGAGCCATCGACGACCCCGGAGAACGGCTTCGTGGGGTGGAGCCAGCCGTGTGATACGTGAAGCAAACCAAAAGCTTCCACGGAGAGCACATTGAGCCCGGCCCCTCCGTCAATGAGAGTCTTAGTTACCGCCACGTTACAGATGGTGGGGGTGCAAAGCATCGGGAGCGCGCTTGTGCCCGTGGTGGTCACGGGATGGTCTCTTGAGTCGAAGGTGAGGTCGGCCTCAGATGCCGCCCATCCCGAAGGAGCTCCTTGCTACATGCACGCGACACACGCTTGGTGAAAGAACTGCTTGATATGGCGGTCCGAGGGCGGCGCCTGAGAACCGCCAAGGAGGGCTGCAATGGCGTGGGGCGCCGGTGCCGCGAAGTGCGCGAGAAGAGGCCGCACAACTCCTCCCAGGAGGCCACAGAAGACTCTGGAAGGTGATACGTCTATGTTGTATCTATAATTTTTGATTGTTTCATGCCAATATTATATCACTTTCACATACTTTTGGCAACTTTTTATATGATTTATTGGACAAACCTATTGATCCAGTGCCCAATGTCAGTTCCTGTTTTCTGCATGTTTTTTGTATCGCGGAGTATCCATATCAAACAAAGTCCAAATGCAATAAAATTTCACAAAGAATTATTTTGGAATATATGTGATTTTTTAGAGTTGGAATCACCGCAAACGGAGGCCCACACAGCCCACAAGACACCAGGGCGCGCCAGAGGCCCCTGGCGCGCGGTGGTGGGTTGTGACCACCTCGTACGTTGGTTGGAGCTCTACTTCGGGTGCAAGTAAGCTTATATCCGGGAAAAAATCGTGTTAAAATCTCAGCGCAATCGGAGTTACTGATCTCCGGGAATATAAGAAACGGTTTTCAGCCAGATCTGAGGAACGCGGAACAGAAGAGAACAGAGAGGGAGATCCAATCTCGGAGGGGCTCCCGCCCCTCCGCCGCCATGGAGACCAAGGACCGGAGGGGGAACCCTTCTCCCACCTAGGGAGGAGGCCAAGGAAGAATAAGAAGGAGGGGGGCTCTCTCCCCCTCGCTTCCGGTGGTGCCAGAGTGCCACCGGGGCAATGATCGGGACGGCGATCTACATCAACAATCTTGCTACCGTCAACACCAACTCCCCCCCTATCTATGCAGTGGTGTAACACCTCTTCCCCCACTGTAGTCTCTACTTAAACATGGTGTTCAACTCCATATATTATTTCCCAATGATCTATGGTTATCCTATGATGTTTGAGTAGATCTCTTTTGTCTTGTGGGTTAATCGTGATCTTGGTTGGTATGATTGTATATTTTATTTATGGTGTCATCCTATGGCACCCTCCGTTCTCGCGCAAATGTGAGGGGCCCCCGCTATAGGGTGTTGCAATATGTTCATGATTTGCTTACGGTGGGTTGCGAGAGTGACAGAAACTTAAACCCGAGTAGGTGGGTTATGGCGTATGGGAGTAAAGAGGACTTGATACTTAATGCTATGGTTGGGTTTCATGACCTTAATGATCTTTAGTAGTTGTGGATTCTTGCTAGAGTTCCAATCATAAGTGCATATGATCCAAGTAGAGAAAGTATGTTAGCTCATGCCTCTCCCTCATATAAAATTACAAGAATGATTACTAGTACTTATTATCGATTGCCTAGGGACAAATAACTTTCTTGTTGTCACAGATCCTTTTACAAAACACCTAACTTTTATTATCTTGCAAAGTACTTCTAGTTTTATTCTTGGAAAGTAGTTCTAGCATCACACCTACGAAATAGTTTCATACTTGTTTCCGATAAAGCATACTTCAAGTGTGTGTAGAGTTGTATCAGTGGTCGATAGAACTTGAGGGAATATTTGTTCTGCTTTTAGCTCCTCGTTGGGTTCGACACTCTTATTTATCAAAAAAGGCTACAAACGATCCCCTATACTTGTGAGTTATCAAGACCTTTTTCTGGCGCCGTTGCCGGGGAGCAATAGCGTGGGGTGATTATTCTCGTGTGTGCTTGTTTGCTTTATCACTAAGTAGTTTTTTATTTCCTGATCTAAGTTGTTCTCTATCTTTAGTTATGGATATGGAACACGAAATACCAAAAAAATTAGTTGTACTTGCTACTCATGGAGATGGGGAACCTCCTAAAACCCTCGATGCTCATTATGTGAAAGATATTATGCACTACTTTGATAATCCTGAGAAAACCCCATTCAACTATATAATGGGAGTAAGTTTGGATCAACGTGAATACTTTAGGGATTATCACTTGACTCATAAAGCGAAATTGTTATGGGATCAAATTCATATGTTGCATTGGTATGCTCGGGAGCTATGCTTGAGATATGATTATACTTGTTTCTCTATGATGAAGGCTCCACATCTTCCCTTTTCATGTGAATTTAATGATAATGAAACATTGGCTTCTTATGCTAATGGTATATATGATTATTATGATGTGGAACGAATAGAAGAATTTGTTGCTTTTAAGGGTGCTTATGAAATTGAATCTTTGTTTGAAAAGTATGAAGCTTTTGATGATGATGTTTATAGACCTGAAAATTCTGCCATCCTTAAATATTTCTATGATAATTATAAATTCAATTCCGATATTGATGAATTTATTGAGAAAATCTCCGTTGTCCAAGAAGAGACTAATATTTTGCAGGAGTCTATGGAAGAAGGAATTGATGAAACTGTGAGCTCATTGGATGAAAAAGATGATGAGGAGAGCGAAGAACAAGTGAAGGAAGAGTGGATTGATCACCCATGCCTACCTTCTAATGAGAGTAACCCTCCAACTCATACATTGTTTAATGTTCCTTCGTTCTTACCGAAGGATGAATGCTATGATAATTGCTATGAGCCCGTTGATTCATTTGAAATATCCCTTTTTGATGAACTTGATGCTTGCTATGCTTGTGGCCAAGATGCCAATATGAATTATGCTTATGGAGATGAACTTGCCATAATTCCTTATATTAAGAATGAAATTATTGCTATTGCACCCAGACATGATAGTCCTATTATCTTTTTGAATTCTCCAAGCTACACTATATCAGAGAAGTTTGCACTTATTAAGGATTATATTAATGGGTTGCCTTTTACTATTTCACATGATAATTTTGATGAATATAATATGCATGTGCTTGCTGCTCCTACTTGCAATTATTATGAGAGAGGAACTACATCTCCTCCTCTTTATGTTTCCAACACGAAAGAATTGCAAGAAACTGCTTATGCTATGTATTGGCCTTTACTTGATGTGCATGAATTGTTCTTGTATGACATGCCGATGCATAGGAAGAGAGTTAGACTTTGTCATTGCATGATATATGTTGCTTTGTGCTCACTACTAAATGCCAAATCATTGTTAATTAAAATTGGCTTTGATATACCTTGGGATCCGGGTGGATCCATTACTTGAGCACTTTATGCCTAGCTTAATGGTTTTAAAGAAAGCGCTGCCAGGGAGACAACCCGGAAGTTTTAGAGGGTCATTTATTCCTGTTGAGTGCTTTTATAAAGTTTAAAAACAAAAAAATATAGAGGGGAACTTAAAAACTTTTTCACAAAAGAGAAGCGATTCGAAGTTATGCATTGGAGAAGTGAGGGTCGACCTTGAACACTTGTCTTCATGCTCATGGAAAAAATGTAGAATTTTCCATGAAGATTATCACAAAAATAATTGTCCCCTTGTAAAATTCCATTGTATTATAAAAATAATGTGCCAAGATTTGCCTTTAGGATGTTTAGATTGCTTGTTGGTTTGTGCGGTGCAAAACAGAAACTTTGGCTGTAGTGCTCGATTTTACATTTTTACTGGAACGTCAAATTGTTCTGAAACTTTTTGCACTATCTTTATATAAAAATTGTTTATTTTTTGTAATTTTTTCAGAATTTTTGGAGTATCATAAGTATAGTTAATGTTCAGATTGCTACAGACTGTCCTGTTTAAGACAGTTTCTGTTTTTATGCATTGTTTGCTTGTTTTGATGAAACTATCAATTTCTATCAGTGGATTAAGCAATGGAAAAGTTATATTATAGTAGCTACAATGCAAAAACAAAATATGAATGGGTTTGCAATTGTACTTAGAGTAGTGATTTGCTTTATTATACTAACGGGTCTTACCGAACTTTCTGTTGAGTTTTGCATGGATGAAGTGATCAAAGATCGAGGAGTTCTCGATGTGAGGAGAAGGAGGAGAGGCAAGAGCTCAAGCTTGGGGATTCCAAGGCACCCAAAGTAAATATTCAAGGAGACTCAAGTGTCTAAGCTTGGGCATGCCCCGGAAAGCATCCCATCTTTCTTCAACAAGTATCAATATGTTTTCGGTTTCGTTTCGTTCATGTGATATGTGCAAATCTTGGAGCGTCTTTTGCATTTATTTTTCACTTTTCTTTTATGCACCATGCTGGTATGAGATAGTCCATGGTTGATTTATATAATGCTCATTGCACTTCACTTATATCTTTTGAGTATGGCTTTATAGAATGCTTCATGTGCTTCACTTATATATCATTTGAAGTTTGGATTGCCTGTTTCTCTTCACATAGAAAACCATTGTTTGAAGAATGCTCTTTTTCTTCACTTATATTTATTAGAGCATGATCTTTTGTAGAAAGAATTAAACTCACATGCTTCACTTATATCTATTTAGAGAGTTAAAAGGAATTGGTCAATTGCATGGTTAGTCATAAAATCCTACATAAAACTTATGGATCACTGAATATGATATATTTGATTCCTTATAATAGTTTTGCGATATAGAGATGGAATATGTGGGAGGTACTAGTAAATGGTTGGGGTTAGTAGGAATATTGGTGTTAAGGTTTGTGATTCCCAAAGCATGCACGTATAGTCTCTCGTTATGCTATGAAGTTGGAGCATGATTTATTATTGATTGTATTCCTTATGAGTGGCAGTCGGGGACGAGCGATGGTCTTTTCCTACCAATCTATCCCCATAGGGGCATGCATAGTAGTACTTTGCTTCGAGGGCTAATAAACTTTTGTAATAAGTATATGAGTTCTTTATGACTAATGTGAGTCCATGGATTATACGCACTCTTACTTTTCCACAATTTGCTAGCCTCTACGGTACCGTGCATTGCCATTTCTCACATCAAAATGTGGTGCAAACTTCACAGGTGCATCCAAACCCTGTGATATGATACGCTCTATCACACATAAGCCTTATTATATCTTCCTCAAAACAGCCACCATACCTACCTATTATGGCTTTTTCATGGCCATTCCGAGATATATTTCCATGCAACTTCCACCGCATCCATTTGATGACTTGAGCATTTATTTTCATATTGCTTTGCATGATCATATAGTTGACATAGTAGTTGTAGCTTAGCCACCATTCATCATTTTTCATACATGTTACGCTAGATCATTGCCAGAGGCATTCATATGGAGTCATACTTTGTCATAGGTATCGAGTTGTAATTTTTGTTTCTTTTGAGTTATAAGTAAGTAGAAGTGTGATGATCATTATTCATTTTTAGAGCAGTGCCCCAGTGAGAAAGGATGATGGAGACTATGATTCCCCCACAAGTCGGGATGAGACTCCGGACAATGAGAGAAGAAAAATATTAAAAAAGAAAAAAAGAAAAAAAAAAGAAAGAAAAAAAAGAAAAAGGAAATAAACAAAGAGAGAAGAGGCAATGTCAGTATCCTTTACCACACTTGTGCTTTAAAGTAGCACCATCTTTTTCATATGGGGAGTCTCCTATGTTTTCACTTTCATATACTAGTGGGAATTTTTCATTATAGGATTAGATGCACACCCACTTAGTTTCATATTGATCTTTCATACACTTATAGCTCTTAGTGCATCCGTTGCATGGCAATCCCTACTCCTCACATTGATATCAGTTGATGGGCATCTCCATAGCCCGTTGGTTAGCCACATCGATGTGATACTTTCTTACTTTTTTGTCTTCTTTATACTTACCCATATCATCATACTCTATTCCACCCATAGTGCTATATCCATGGCTTGCGCTCATGTGTTGCGTGAGGGTTGAAAAAGCTGAAGTGCGTTAAAAAGTATGAACCAAGCTCGGCTTGTCATCGTGGTTGTGCATGATAAATACTTTGTGTTAAGAAGACAGAGCATGACAAGACTATATGATTTTGTAGGGATAGCTTTCTTTAGCGTTGATATTTTGAAAGATATGATTGTTTGTTGGGATGCTTGAGTATTGATGTCTTTATGTCAAATTATAGACTATTGCTTTGAATCACTTATGTCTTAATATTCATGCCATGATTATATATATGATCAAGTTTATGCTAGGTAGCATTCCACATCAAAAATTATCTTTTTTATCATTTACCTGCTTGAGGACGAGCAGGAATTAAGCTTGGGGATGTTGATACGTCTCCGCCATATCTATAATTTTTGATTGTTTCATGCCAATATTATATCACTTTCACAATCTTTTGGCAACTTTTTATATGATTTATTGGACTAACCTATTGATCCAGTGCCTAGTGCCAGTTCCTGTTTTCTGCATGTTTTTTGTATCGCAGAGTATCGATATTAAATGAAGTCCAAATGCAATAAAATTTCACGAAGAATTATTTTGGAATATATGTGATTTTTTAGAGTTGGAATCACCGCAAATGGAGGACCACACATCCCACAAGACACCAGGGCGCGCCAGAGGCCCCTGGTGTGCGGTGGTGGGTTGTGCCCACCTCATACGTCGGCTGGAGCTCTACTTCGGGTGCAAGGAAGCTTATATCCAGAAAAAAAATCGTGTTAAAATCTCAGCGCAATCGGAGTTACGGATCTCCAGGAATATAAGAAACGGTTTTCAGCCAGATCTGGGGAACGCGAAACAGAAGAGAACAGAGAGGGAGATCCAATCTCGGAAGGGCTCCCGCCCCTACGCCGCCATGGAGACCAAGGACCAGAGGGGGAACCCTTCTCCCACCTAGGGAGGAGGCCAAGGAAGAAGAAGAAGGAGGGGGGCTCTCTCCCCCTCGCTTCCGGTGGTGCCGGAGTGCCACCGGGGCAACAATCGGGACGGCGATCTACATCAACAATCTTGCTACCATCAACACCAACTCTCTTCCCCTCTATGAAGCGGTGTAACACCTCTTCCCCCCGCTGTAATCTCTACCTAAACATGGTGCTCAACTCCATATATTATTTCCCAATGATCTATGGTTACCCTATGATGTTTGAGTAGATTCGTTTTGTCCTGTGGGTTAATCGTGATCTTGGTTGGTATGATTGTATATTTTATTTATGGTGCTGTCCTACGGTGCCCTCCGTTCTTGCGCAAACGTGAGGGGCCCTTGTTGTAGGATGTTGCAATATGTTCATGATTTGCTTACGGTGGGTTGCGAGAGTGACAGAAACTTAAACCCGAGTAGGTGCGTTATGGCGTATGGGAGTAAAGAGGACTTGATACTTAATGCTATGGTTGGGTTTCACGACCTTAATGGTCTTTAGTAGTTGCGGATGCTTGCTAGAGTTCCAACCATAAGTGCAGATGATCCAAGTAGCGAAAGTATGTTAGCTCATGCCTCTCCCTCATATAAAATTACAAGAATGATTACCGGTACTTGTTATCGATTGCCTAGGGGCAAATAACTTTCTTGTTGTCACAAACCCTTTTACTAAACACCTAACTTTTATTATCTTGCAAAGTACTTCTAGTTTTATTCTTGCAAAGTAGTTCTAGCATCACACCTACAAAATAGTTTCATACTTGTTTCCGATAAAGCAAACGTCAAGTGTGCGTAGAGTTGTATCGGTGGTCGATAGAACTTGAGGGAATATTTTTTCTGCCTTTAGCTCTTCGTTGGGTTCGACACTCTTATTTATCAAAAAAATCTACAAACGATCCCCTATACTTGTGGGTTATCAGCAGGCTCAGAATCCAGGCATGCGGTACGCCAGCGAGGGTCATGGTGAACCAGTTTGCCATGACCTTGTCGTCGCCGCCTTCCACCCAGACGGCCTCCTCATACGCCTGGAGGAAGCCTGCCGGGTCCGCTGCACCGTCGTACCATGGCGGCAGGTCTGGCCTAAACTTGGGTGGCAACCGCACTCGTCGCAAAGTAGGGGTGAAGGCTCGAAGGCCCTCAGCGCCACTGCGCGCGGCGGTCGATCCAGCCGGAGGGGCGACGCCTGCCATGAGAGCCGAACGAAGAGACGAAGCAAGCGGGGAGACGGAGCGAATGGAGAGGCGGAGCTTCGACACATCCCTACGGTCGGTGCCAAATGTCGGATTCGGGGTTCTGCAGACCCTTGAGAGGTTCGAACACTGGGGTGCGTGTGAAGAACTCTCCCATCCCAGTCTGCCCGCTCGATGATTCCACGGCCTAGCTTGACGAACCCAAGGGACAAGAGACACAACGGTTTATCCTGGTTCGGGCCACCTTGCAGTGTAATACCCTACTTCATCTTTGTGGTGGATTGCCTCGAGGGGCTGAGGATGAACTAGTACAGTGGTGGAACAGCCTCAGGAGGTGAGGTGTTCTTGAGCTCGATGAGCTAGTGGATAAGAGGATGGTCTCAATCCCCCTCTCTATGGTGGAGGCTAAGTCCTATTTATAGTGGCCTTGGTCCTCTTTCCAAATGTAGGCGGGAAGGGATCCCGCAACGGCCAAATTTGAAGGGGGACAACTAGTACAAACTATCCTGACAAAAGTAGTCTTCGCCTGCAAAAGGCTCTGGTGGTGACGCTGCGGTGGGCTCTGCGATGACCTCCGTCCTGCCGTCCTGGCGGTCTTGGTCTTGTTGCACCGATATGGAAACCTTTGCTTGATTCCTCAGGACTCTGCGCCTGCGCTTTCCTCCTTAGCGCCAAAGAGGAAACTGGTACACTGCGCCCACTGGCGCCCGCCTGGCCTTGATCGTGATGGCTCACGTCACATGAACCTCGCGAGGTGCACCTTGCCTTGATATCTCCGCTCCTGGGGAGTCAGCCTAGCGAGCCCCCCCCCAGGGAGGTCTTGGTGTCGTCCGCCTCGCGAGGGTCTTGAGTTGTTGTTGCTGATGCTAGGCCATACTAAGCCGTTGACGGAGCAATGCCATGGGCCGCAGGCAGGCAAGTCTGGGTACCCCCGTTCCCAGGACGCCGACATAGTCGGCCTAACTAAATCAAAGATTCAAAAAAGAAATACGAGGCTATAAGTAATCATGCATATAAGAGATCAAAAAAAACTCAAATAACTTTCATGGATAAAAATATAGATCTGATCATATACTCAAAGTTCATCAAATCCCAACAAACACACCGCAAAAAGAGATACATCAAATAGATCTCCAAGAGACCATTGTATTGAGAATCAAAAGAGAGACAGGAAGCCATCTAGCTACTAACTACGGACCCGTAGGTCTACAGTGAACTACTCACGCATCATCGAAGAGGCACCAATGAGGATGATGAACCCCTCTGTGATGGTGTCTAGATTGGATCTGTGGGTTTCTGGAACTTGCGGTGGTTGGAATTGATTTTCGTCCACTCCCCTAGGGTTTTTGGTCTATTGGGGTATTTATAGAGCAAAGAGGCGGTGCGGGAGGCCACCGAGGTGGGCACAACCCACCAGGGCGCGCCTGGCCCCCCAGACACGCCCAGGTGGGTTGTGCACCCCCTCGGGGGCACCCCTCTGGTATTTCTTTGGCCCATCCCGTGTCTTCTGGCCCAGAAAAATTCTCCAAAAAGTTTCGCTGCGTTTGGACTCCGTTTGGTATTGATTTTCTGCGAAGCAAAAAACAGCAACTGGTACTGGGCACTATGTAAACAGGTTAGTCCCAAAAAATGACATAAAGTTGCTATAAAATAATTGTAAAACATCCAAGAATGATAATATAATAGCATGGGACAATAAAAAATTATAGATACGTTGGAGACGTATCAGGGCATCAGTGCACTCTATATAAGCCGCACCCCTCTCCATAGCCAGGCATCGAGTAATCTTTGTAACCATACCCATGCAGTCAAAGCACCGAGAGGGGCTTGAACTCGTTAAACACCGAGTAATCGAGACGTTGGGCATTCACCTCCGCCGAGAGGGGCCTGAACTCGTTAAACACCGAGTGTTACACCTGCCCTTTATTCGTACCCCTAGTACGCATTGTCAGGATCATAACCCCGACATCAGTGTCTCTTCCTCCTGTTCTTCTCCTCCTTTCTGACTTCCTTCTCCTTCCTCTTGTTCTGCCCACGCCGCCACTCCTTCACGCGGCCATGGCCGTCGGCCATGCTGCTGCCCATGCCGCCACCCTATGGCACGTCTGTCCACCTCCTTAGTGCGACCATGGCTTCTGATCCTCGCTGCTGCCCACGCCGCTCCCTTCTGCGCGGCCATAGCCGTCGGCCACGCCGTTGCCCATGCCGCCGCCCTATGGCACATCCGACCGCCTCCTTTGCGCGGCCATGGCTGCCGGCCCTCGCTGCTGCCCATGCCGCCCCCTTCTGCGCGGGCATGGTCGCTGTCTCCGCGCCGAGGCCGGCCACACCACCACCACCTCGAGTCAGCGCCGCCATGGACCGACGCGTCGAGCTGCTCCACCGCTAGCCACGCTGCCTCCCGTGACCTGTAGTCGGCGAGCCGCCGGCGTGTCGTGCTGCTCCACCGACGGCCACGCTGCTGTCGCGACCTGGACGCTGCAGAGCTGCCGGCGCCATTTGTCATGGCGGATGGGGCTTCTCCTAGGGACCCGATTGCTTTTTTCAAAAACTTTTAGGGACTCTATCGCTTTTGAAAAAATGAAGGGGTTATCCTGTAAAAAATGAGGCCATATATTTTGAGATTTTTTATTGGTGTGTAAGAGACACTAACGTGTGGGACCCACACGTCAGGTAATGGTCAATGTAAACAGTCAAACAGATGGTTTCTTTAGGTCATAACCGCGATCAATTGCAAAGCACTCGGTGATTTGGGTTTTTTGAGACAGCCGACGCTGATTCTGATAGTTATCAGTCACAAACAAATTTGTGGTAGTTTTTTGAAACCTTAACACAAATTGTGGTAGTTTTATGCTATTTATTCCCGAACTTTCGGATGTGGCTCAACGAAATATTGTATCTCACACATGTAACATGAAAATCACAAACTTGATTGTTCAATCATTACATTTGAAAAAACATGGAGGGAAAAAAAGTAGCCTGTTACACCGAGCAACGCCTGGATTTCCAACGTTGCCCTACACGACTATCGATTGACTAACACACAACGACACGACATCACCAGCGGTTATTTATTCTGAAATGCGGAGCTACTACCGATAATGTAGTGTAGCAGCAGCGAGCACGTAGACGTGTATGGGCACACTTACGAGGGTAACGAAGCAAAATCAGCTCGCGATACCACATCACTTCTTGCAGACCAGCCCGGCGCTGCCCTTGCCGCTGCCGCACATGGTGTCGGCCGGCTCGTCGATCATGTCGACCGCCCCGACGCGGACGACGTCCTCTCCGGCGAAGCGCGCCACCTCGCAGTCCGTCCCGAAGATGTCCGACACCTGGTACTTTGCGGCACCCCCCATCACCGGGATCTTGGCGCCCATGTCAACCCCGGCGCTGACGTAGTCCGGGCGGTAGGTCTGGCCGAGCACGCCGTGCACGTCGGCGCTGATGGAGTTGAACTTGAATGCGACGTTGAGGTGCGCGAGGCTGTCGTCGGCGGTGAGGCCGTAGTCGTGGACCCTCGAGTCCTCCTCAGTCACCGGCACCGCGTTGGCGACGATGCGGAACCGGCCGTCGAGGCGCACCACCACGCCGTTGGCCGCGCCGATGCGGAAGACGGACAGCGCGGGCGCGGAGGCCGGGCTCCAGCTGGCGGCCGGCGCCGCGTCCAGCTCGACGGGCACGCCGTCGAAGGTGATGACGAGGCGGTCGACGGCGTTGTCCCAGGTGACCGTCCTCTTGACGCCGAGGTAGAGGCGGTGGCCACCGAAGCGGACGCCGAGCGCCTGCACCCATGTGAAGTCACGCGCCGCCTTCACGTTGCGCTTGCCGATGAAGTGCGCGTTGATGTGCAGGTTGGCGTCGGAGAGCAGGCAGAAGTCGGCGTCCCTGCGGCCGTGGAAGAGGAACTTGTTGCCGTCGCCACCCACGAAGCGCGGGTCGTAGCACTCCGTGCCGGCCAGTTCACACACTGTTGGGTTCCAATGATGCGCCAAGCACACGATCGATCAGCAACTTCAACTGTGAAATGAATGCAAAAAAAAAACATGGACGTGTATGTGCGTGGTGTTCTTACTGCAGACGAGCTTGCAGCTGGGGCAGTGCACGTAGCAGAGGTCGCGGCAGCCGGCGGGGCACCGGCGCACCGGAATCATGCACTCTGGGGCCTGCGACGGGCTGCTCTGGTTGTAGCAGCTCACCACGGTGGGCTGCGCGCCGGGGCTCATGTAGATGGGGACCACGTTGGGGTCCGACAAAATGGGGTTGTCCTTCGGCTGGGCACCGACCGTCACGAGGAATGCGGCGGCGCAGGCGAGCAGCGCCACCGCGCACGGGCGCCGGACGGACGCCATCGATCACTGCTAGTCGGTCTCTAGGTGATCTTCACTGCGAGTTGAGTGAAGCTGTTGCGAGTGCTCGATCGTGATGGTGTGATGGTGCAAGGCGTGGAACGCCTTCTTTTATGGCCCGGGATGATCTGACTAAACGAGTGTCGTCGGAACCACGCACGGCTTTTAGTCCCGGCAAGTCAACTGCCGCTCGATAGATCGCTCGGCTAGCTCCCCCGCGCGCCACATGAAACGATTCCACGCTTGCCGTCCCGGCGAACGGTTGATTCAAATCCGGGGCGCTTGGTCTCGATCTTTGTGTCAAGTGTCATCTGCTCTACGTTATGGCTAAGCAGAATCTACATGCCCCGCTAGGACAAAATTTTCTTCTCATTTCTTAGAGAAAGAAACCAAGATTCAGATATAGCATGGTCGACAGAAATTGCACTATGTACTATATGTGCAGGATTATATATAGGCGAACTTGGAAGTAATCAAGAAGAGGACCATGAGTAGGGTACATACAATCTTCAGGGAAAAGGCGCCTTAGAGGAACATGGTTAGTGTTCATCTTAACAGAGCACAAGGTGTCAAGTTGTTATCTTGCTTCAGAAAGTTGCTCCAGACTACGCTCTAGACCATATTAATCGCACAGTTGGATGAAGCTTGCATATTCCACAATATTAAACCCTATTGCTATGCTACACATAGCAGCTTCTACAGCACCACTATGCGGGTTGAGTGCATCGGCCAATTTACTCCACCGATAACAAAAACAATCCATACTGTCCGTGTATGTGCGCAAGAGCCAGGAGAGGGGAAGAGTTGCGTATCATCATTTCGATGGTAATTCAAATGGTAAGTTCAAGGTTTACAACAGCTGTGGCGAACCACTGTTAGCAAACACAGCACAGTAGTTGCTTTGGAAGTAGAAACACCAAACCAAGAAATGAGTGGATGACATTGCCATTAACACAGCATTAGTTACAATGTTTTGCAAGTCGGAAAAAAAAATGCGCTAACGCACTAAAAGAACCACCTCTTCTTAACTGCAGGTGTTGTGCCTTCGCCTGGAGGACTTGGGCTCTCTCTTTTTGCCATCCCACGGTTCAGCGCCTCCAACCTTTTCCTGCAGAAAAAATAGTAACATAAATAAATAAAAACACTAGCTGGACAAATAAAAAATAGAATAATTAAGTTCATTTTGCTCTGGAAATACTGAGAATTTTATTTGGACTAAACATCGAAACAGTTTCCTAATCACTAATGATTTGCCATCCCACTACGGATATAGACTATGGAGTCCATTGAGATATGATGTGTATTAGTTTGTTGGATACTAACGTTTGAAAATCACCCCCCTTCACAATACTGAGCAGAGGAAGCCACAATGAAACAGACACAGACCAATTAATACACTGTCAAGTTTACTTTTAAGGAGACAACAGCGAAGCAGAACTCCCGTTTTGACAGCAGCATGAAAACATAATAGATAGATTACCGATGAATACTCTTATCTCCTAAACTGCAAAACTAGAAAATTTTCCTCCTTGGCTACAATGCAAATGAGAAAAGCAATAAGGGTATGTTAGGTTTATAGCCAACATGTACCTTACCGATTTGGTGATACTCTAGTTTGGATGGTTGCCAATATTTTGGCATGCCAATGGCTCCTTACCAACTGTACTTCATATTTTTGGCCAAAGTTGGCCAACTCACGGGCACACAAAACCTTGACCAATATTTTGGCTAGCCAAATATTTGGTGGGGCAAACCTAGGATCAAAGCAAACACACTTTTTTTTTTATGTTTTCATTCTGGTACTTAAACAATTACCTTGTATCGCCGAGCTGTCCATGCAAGCTCCATCGTTGGCGAAATCCTTCCATACCCGGAAGACCACTAGCAAGAATCATGCGCCTAAAATAGAGTAAAGATCAGATTGGGGCAAACCTTTCCATATATAATTATGAAAAGAATTATGTGAGTAAACTGCCTGATGCTTCCTTTTGTATATATATATTGGGAACAACAAAGTGGTCTTTCAAACAAAAAGCTGTAAATCCATTTAGTACTGCCCTGAAGAATGGTCACGAGGCAATCTAGAAGTACCTTCCTTTTGGAGAACTAGTACTGCTCATAAGCAGTGGACCACCAGAAATGGAGGAGGCCTACCAAACTACTGCCGGCAGAACCATGTGCTATCTCAATTCTCTAATGTCACATAATACCTCTGGCAGCTTCCGGCTGGGGGGAATACCAAATGCTATAACTAATTAATATGGGAGTACTGATGTGTACATGAAAGTCTTTTGCATGAACTTTCCAAGAAAATCATAACCCTTTGATCTCACCAAGCTCTAGCCTCTAGGTAGTCAAAAGAACACCATGGCCTAAATTACAATGTTAGGCACATGATGACTAAGAAATTAAGAATTAACCCTGCGCGACCAGGAGCTTGTTTCAGTTCGTACACTGACACTGGGAGCTTGCTAACTGGGTCTGACACCCTCAGTCCATCCCTCTCTCTCAACAAGCCCAAGCAGTAGGTACAACAGCTCAGGCTTGAAGATAACAAATATTTATTCAGTGTGTTAACACCAAATGACTTCCAACAGACAAATTTTAAACTAAAATAACCTTAGCTGCCGAGGAATCACAATCAATGGAGGCAAGCTTAGACAATCCGATAAGTATTTTCTAGTTTGTCACAATCAATGGAGCAAGCTTATTACACCATTCAGTACTTATGGACACTATCATGGCAACAGTATGTAAAAGTGTACAAAGTGATCCTTTAGCGATAATGAAATGAGAAAACAAGATCTAAATATGAAGGCTGAATGCTTGTGAAGCTTTTAAAATCATTATCCACTTTAAATAGTTGAGATACGAAGGAGGTTGGATAAGAAATCTCCCTACATTTCTCGACGCCCATAAGTCTTAATCTAGTTGCTGATGCAGATTGGCAGGTATCCCTGAGGGAATTTGATGTATGTACATTTTACCAACAACAACAACAACAATGAAGCCTTTAGTCCCAAACAAGTTGGGGTAGGCTAGAGGTGAAACCCATAAGATCTCGCGACCAACTCATGGTTCTGGCACATGGATAGCAAGCTTTCACGTACCCCTGTCCATAGCTAGGTCTTTGGTGATACTCTAGTCCTTCAGATCTCTCTTTACGGACTCGCCCCATGTCAAATTCCGTCTACCCCAACCTCTCTTGGCATTACCCACACGCTTTAGCCGTCCGCTATGCACTGGAGCTTCTGGAGGCCTGCGCTGAATATGCCCAAACCATCTCAGACGATGTTGGACAAGCTCCTCTTCAATTGGTGCTACCCCAACTCTATCTCGTATATCATCATTCCGGACTCAATCCTTCCTTGTGTGGCCACACATCCACCTCAACATGCGCATCTCCGCCACACGTAACTGTTGAACATGTCGCCTTTTAGTCAGCCAACACTCAGCGCCATACAACATTGCGGGTCGAACCACCGTCCTGTAGAACTCGCCTTTTAGCTTTTGTGGCACTCTCTTGTCACAGAGAATGCGAGAAGCTTGGTGCCACTTCATCCATCCGGCTTTGATGCGATGATTCACATCTTCATCAATACCTCCATCCTTCTGCAGCATTGACCCCAAATATCGAAAGGTGTCCTTCTGAGGCACCACCTGTCCATCCAGGCTAACCTCCTCCTCGCCCCTAGTAGTACTGAAACCGCACCTCATGTAGTCGGTTTTAGTTCTACTAAGCCTAAAACCTTTCGATTCCAAGGTTTGTCTCCATAACTCTAACTTCCTATTGACCCCCGTCCGACTATCGTCAACTAGCACCACATCATCCGCAAAGAGCATACACCATGGGATATCTCCTTGTATATTTTACCACAGTCTATAAAATTCTAAAGGAAAAATGACGCTTGGAGGTTAATCTATGAAGTTGAACATAAGTCTATTAACCCGTTTCACATCTATAGGAATGTATCTATGATAAAGAGCACCAGCACTAAGGCTACCTTTCGAGCAGTGTGAGTTCTGATTGGAGTTGAGTGACTCTTTCCTTTGCATCTTCGAGGGGCATCGAGAAACCCAATTTATATTCACTATCCTGCAGTCGTTCCCTTATTTCCTTATCCTGGAAAAATAAGTCAGAAAATGGCACAATTGGTTAAACAGGAAAAGGAATGAAGCTGCAGCCCCAAATAGTTTTAATATAACTGACCCTTTTCTCAGCGCATTGTTTGTATAGTACAATTTCGTCTTGACAAAATGGCTCAATATCATTGATTTGCAAGCCTGGACAGCAGAAATAGGATTCATTTTATCCATACTTATTTACATATGGAAAACGACAAACATATAGAGATGTCAGAGTAAACAGTTACTCACATAGGAAAAGATTCTTCAGGATACCATCACAGAGCTCAACACCTTCAAGGACATGGGATGCAATCTCTTTCGGTACGACAGGGGAAGGTGGCCCACGCATAAGATCATCACCGACGAGAATAGTCTCTTCCATCGTTTCTTGTCGATCGACTATTGACAAAAATAGGCATTCCCCACAAAAGAAGAAAATGAAAAAAGGCAGGAGCACGAGCAGTAGCAAACTGAAGAAATTAGAATCTAATTCTCGCACAAATAAGCGCAAGTGCATCCTTTTATTACTGACAGCTTTTTTCAATCTTTCCATTTATTATTGTTTCTAGAAATGAAAAACGCAATTCAATGTGCTGAGACAAAATGTGGACGCAGTTCCCTCTTCTTTTCTCGTTGTGAAGCGTTACTAGGATGCAGCTGTAACATCAACGTCCCTGGATTTGTGGTTCCTACCTTCAAGATCAACTAGGCTCACCTCGAAGATAAACACAATGCCACAAGGGGGCCAATCAAGGAATCATCCCAGGTCTACTAAACATATTACTAAATGCTCATTCGTATTAAACCACGATCCACCACTAAAACTGACACGAGTTATGCACGGCGAGTAACGATAACATAAATCAATGGGTGGGAGAGGCAGTACGCGCATACCATCCATGGTGACCTAGCAACTTTTCACACCGGCCAGAAGCCTGAAGCAGCTAATGCTGACCAACTTCCTGCAGCCAACCAAGAGGAAAAAGGAACAGTTAGGCTTGTTTCACTCTGCGGGAAGGGAAGCGAAGCAGCAGATATGCCTACCAGCTCCAGCGGTTGCCGGTGAAATAGATCAGAGACGGTGGCGTCGTCGGCAGAGGGGCCCGCTGTCGGAGTTGGCCGTCCACCTCAAGCACCCTGACTCAAGCGCACTCTCACCCAGCCTTGTACGTCGCCGCGAGCTCCCACTGCACAGACCAATCAGCACCCACAGCCACCATTCCATCAAACACCTCACGTGCACGAACACACATGTCCCAAATTGGGGCAAATCATCTCAGCCAAACCAGGGGAAATTGGAGAGGACACTCACCGCCTTGCCGCCGTCGGCTCACCACCGGCTGGAATGTCCGGCGCCGGACCTCGTCCGATGGGTGGGTCCGCCCCTCGTCGTGGCAACCAACTGCGCCGGAGGCCGACGGGGAGGAAACAAGAGGAACAGGGGGTTTATGCCTCAGTAACACTCGTGGGCTTTCTCGTTGAAACACAGAGTAACGGTTGCTGGGCCTAGTAAACGACTCAAAAGCCTCTATAAAAGTTGCAACTGGGCCGAATATTTTAGTCGACGAGGTAAGCAGCACACAAAGCCCATTACTACTCCTTTACCGGGGGCGTCGATCGGCTGGGATCAACGGCTGGAACGCCAGGGCGGGAGCTAGGGCAGGAACTGAATGGCACACGGACGGCTCAGATCGCAGTGCGACCTGGCCTTGGTCTATATAAATATGCAACCCCGCCGCAGCCACGGAGCCCCTTACTCGCAGAAACCCTAGCAGATCGCTCGAGCCCTCCGCCGCCGCCGCGCCTTCAGCTCTCTCCTTCCTTCACCGATTCAAGTAACGTGTCGTTCATTCCTTTGCGCTTCTGTACTTCCGTCCGTCGATATGATCTTCTTACTGCATAGTGTTGTTCGTATGCTGCACTCCATTAGATGTTGAAGAAATGGGATTTTAGTTGGGCCATGTGCTAGGAAGTTACATTTTTTGCTTGCGTGTCCGGGGTTGTTCTTGTTGCTGACAGCTTTGTAGGTGCACCTTGTCACGATGCTCTGGTTTCAGTAAAACATCTCGGTATAGTTGCAAGTTAGCTAGTCGGTTTCGTAGATCCAAAAATGAATGAATGCGATGCTAAGATTTCACTGCCATAGAAATATGTATGTACTACGTGGTTCTTACTGGAATGTAGATAACTTTCTTTGTCCTCGTAAAAGGAATTTATCATCTATTATTGTTGCACTTAAATGCCCTTAGTTGTCTTGATTTGTAAGAAAAGCTAATGAGATTTGATGTAGGTTAATAGTTTGCATTCATAACTGATGCTTCGTTGATTGTGACTTCTCGAATTTAGTTGGCTGTAATGTTGAGGTCACACAGGCTTAATTTGTTCCTTTGCTATCTGTCCAGGATGAAGTTCATCGCTGCCTATCTGCTTGCTTACCTCTCTGGCAACGCCAGCCCCTCTGCAGAGGACCTGACATCCATTCTTGAGTCAGGTAATTTTGTCTTACTGGGCGGCCTACATTAGTTTTCGTCCTACTGTTTTCTTCTACTGCAAAAGACATCTGTGGTTCCTACATTTTATGCTACTATTTGTTATTATCATTATGTAATGTTTAGCAATAGTTACCTACACCTGAAATGTGTCTTACCAATGAAAGCAACCTCTATGGCTTTAGTTGTACTGATATAGGGTAGAATGTGCTTAGTTCTGACAGATGGGAGATTGTATCTGTAGTAACGGTCACTGGTATGTAATGTGTTGTTCTTCTTTGTTTTCTAGTGTTAGCTTGTAATCTTACCGTTACACTGTTGCAGTTGGTTGTGAAATCGACAATGAGAAGATGGAACTCATGCTGTCCCAAGTGAAGGGCAAGGACATCACTGAGCTCTTGGCTGCTGGTAGGGAGAAGTTTGCTGCGGTTCCATCTGGTGGTGGTGGTGTGGCTGTTTCAGCCGCTGCTCCTGCTGCTGGTGGTGCTGCTGCCCCTGCAGCTGAGTCGAAGAAAGAAGAGAAGGTCGTGGAGAAGGAAGAGAGTGATGATGTAAGATCACTATTCCCACCTGTCCCCTTGTTACGAACTTGTATCATCTCTATAATAACTGGCCTTGCAGATTATGAACCTGATAATGTTCTTGTTTTGATGTTGTTTTCATTCATTTTTTAAGATAATGTACTAACTGTTTGTGCGTCTGCTTCTACTTGCAGGACATGGGCTTCAGTCTGTTCGACTAAGTCGTGGGGCATCTTGTGTCTGCAGTATCTATCCTTGGCCAGGAAACTAGAGTCAATGATGTTTTAGCCTTTATTTAGCTGAGTTGTGAAACGCTGGCAAGACAATGTTTTGATATGTAATTCAGCCCCTGGTTGCTGGTTGATTTACTGGTGAACCATACCTTTGCTATCCAATTTTGGTGCTTTAACAATGCATTGTTTTGATATGTTCTGCCTGTTCCATGTATCCTCTATGGCTTCCCCATTTTCTTAAGTGTTTGGTCGACCTAATTCAGATTTCTTTGTAAATCGGCACATCCTTGAGTGTTAAGTGCCATGGTCGTTACAGCAAAGCAAATCTCATTCTGCTTAGTACACCAAAGGATTTTCATAGGAACTTTGGAGTTTGATTCATGGGATTGAATCCCATAGAAGTTTGTTTTTTCTACTTGCTAGGATTTTTGACACCCACTCAAACCTCTAAAAGAATTTGTACGTTTTTCCTATGATGCAATCAAACAAACAATAATCCTGTAGGTTTCTGTATGTACTAATCTCTAGAAGGACATATATTTAGGAACTAGGGTTGTAGATTAGTAATATTGGGAACGTAGGTTAGTGCAATATTGGTTCATCAATGAGGTAGCACAAGTTAATTCATGTGAGAGCATGACCTATTTTCATTTTGGAAGAAATTTCACCATAAAAAGATTTCATCGAGGCCTGTCAATGGTATCTGAAATTCAGTGATAAAACGATTTGTGATTTGGACACACAAGATATTTCATTTTGAAAAACAGGATCAATGAAAAAAAAACACAAACAGCCTTCTTGAGTGTCCCATTTCTGAAACTGCATGGCCATGCTTATGATTAAAGAGTTAATCATATTTGGAAGACTTTGATGCAAGTACCGAGAAAGAGGTGGAACATGGATGAGTACCTCGTCTTGAGCTTGAAATATCGTGAGGAAAAAGGATTAGATAAAGGGAAATGATAGATAAAATAGCTTCTTAAATATTTGCCCGGGTCCGGTGTCGATTATTGACGTGAAAGTAATCTTGGGCATGACCATATATGTACATGTACTTGTAGGATCAAACACTCAAGGGGTGAGAACTATTATAGTGACCGAGCCGAAAATGGTGTCTCGCTCTTCCTCTCGCCCCTTCCCTCATCCTCGCGCGAAGCAACGAAGCCGCCATTAAAACCCAACCCCCAGCTTCCCACCCACCCCCGCATCTCACCGAGCTCTCCCCATTCCAAATCCCCATATGAGAAACCACATGGCTGAAGCGCGTCGCCGCGGCGTGCGGGTGCGTCGACTTGCGCCGGTGGCACGGGTAGCGGAGCCGCGGGCTCTTCCACCCCCTGCACCGGTGCCGCTGCCCGAGATCGACCTGCACTCGCCGCGAGATGTGACGGGTGGTGCTGGAACGCTTCCCCGACCGCGACGAGTGGAGGGAGATCCACCTCCACATCCTCCACCACGCGAACTTCGTCGAGCGGGCGCGCTTCATCGGAGACGACGGCTGCGAGGATGTGGGGCTCCTCTTCTGGGCAATCCAGGAGGCGGAGTCGTCAGATCCGCGACATGCTGCCCGCTGGGAGAACTCCAGGACGGCGGATCCTTCAAGGCTCAACATCCGCCCGCCGTCAAGGGCATCGCCAACATTCCGCCGGAGTTTCTCCCACCGGGGACCGTCTGGCGCCCGCGCCGACAATAGATCGACTGCCCGACTGGTTCAGACACAGCGACGACCCATCGACCCCCCCCCCCCCCGCCCTGGCCTGGTGAGTTAGGTATGCATCTGCGCATTGATTTAAATCTTAAGGCTAGATTGCGGGATTTTCGGTTGCGTCATCGAGGGATGCGAGATTATGCTACTCTCTCCTTCCATCTATATAGGGCCTAATGCGTTTTTCAAGGCTAATTTTGACCAAATATTAGAGCAATAATATATGACATGCAACTTACACAAAGCACATCGGGAAATTCGTGTGTGAAAGGAGCTTTCAATGATATAATTTTCACATTGTGCATGTCATGTACTATTAATCTTGTCAATAATCAAAGGCGGTCTTAAAAAATGCATTAGGCCCTATATAGATGGAAGGAGGGAGTATTTCGAATCCTCATTCACATGAACAAGAGTCGCTGGTAGAGTCGAGGGTTTTCCCTCCGGGTTCTAGTAATGATAAGGAATGTGTGACTGCTTCTGGAGCCGGTGAGACCTCGTCGGAGTTGGTTTTCGGCGAGGGGCTCGGCCATAGTTTCAAATCTGACATCAAAACAGGGGCGGCGACTCCCTGTCGTTCCTCCCTTGTGTCTCCAGCTTTGCCTGGCCCCACACTCAGTTTACGTGTTGTTGGGAAGAAAGCGGGTAGGGCGAGAGGGTTACGTAAAGTCGAATCCCTAGAAAACATGGAGGAACACTTTGGCCAACTCTGGCTCGTTCCTCCCCCCCCCCCCGCCGTCCACATAGAAACCCTACCCAGCAGCCACCAGATCCTCCAAAAACCGGATTCCTTTGCTGGATCTGGAGAGATTTGGTCGAGAACAAGTCCTTTTCGGCCGCGGATTGCTTTCCTGCATCCCATCGACCATTTGACCCGCCTCCAAAGCAAGTCAAGGTGGTTCGCGAGGGGATTGGGCCTGGTTCAATCTCCTTTGCGGAGGCTGTCAAGAGAGGGTTGAAGATGGCCGATCGCCATGCAGGAGGGGGCAACAATCTTGCTGCTGGCTAGTCAAAAGGGGCAGGCCAGAAATAAACTACGTTCGTTGGGTGGAAGCCAGTTGCGCCTGCAGTTAAAGAACAAGCTCCTACCCCCAAGCCCACCAAATCTACAGCCTCAACTGCTGGTTCCGCTCAGGTACAATCATCCCAGTCTATAGAGGTTGAAATGGAACAAGTCCTTGATCCTAGGTATAAGGATACTGCGTGAAGCCGAAGGCCTGTTTTATTTGTCAGCAGAATCACAATATGAACAACTACGCAGCATGGTCTAAGATTCAACCTACTGGTGCCTTTTTTGGTAGTGGAACTCAAGGCCTTGGTTTTTACCATGTGGATGTCCCTGTTGCTAATGAATCTAAGTGGTTAAATTTCCAGAACTGTGCGGTGGTTAATATCTTAAAAGGAGAAGTAGATTGTGCTAAACTGATGGAACTACTGTCTGCTACCTTTTGCAAAACTAAACACTGGGCTTGGCAAATCAGGGGGCTCTCCAGCAAGACCTTTTTGGTCAGACCCCCCCTCTGGAAGAAAGTGGAAGACCTCATCGAGATGCCTGGATTCTCCCTCCCACAAGATGTGAATGTGACATTAACTGAATGGAAGGGTGGATGTGAACCTTTTGGAGAGTTGATTGAAGCCTGGGTACTGATTGAGGGGATTCCCCCAAAGTGGTGCACTTGGAAAGTGTTTGCCCAGATTGCTTCACTATTTGGGGTGCTTACAGATGTGGATTGGAATGGGATGTTTAGAACTTTTTTTGAGAATGTCAGAATCAAAATAGCCTGCAGAGATCCAACCAAGATCCCTTTTGAGAGACTGATTGAGATGAAGAAAAAAGTATTCCTACTTGGCTTCACTGTTGAGGGGTTTGAACAAACTGGGGGTGCTGACTCTGTCATTGATATAGATGAGGATGATGATGGTAATGAGGAGGATGAGGGAGCTGAAGAAGAATAAGTTGAAAAAGATACTGGAACTCAAGGAGAACATGCTTCTGAAGGGTCAGGTGGTGATCTGGCCATTAATGAGCTTGACAGAGCAAATTTCTCAGCTAAACATGTGTCCTCAAAAAAATATGGTGCTCAAAAGTTGGTGGTTACACCTACGGAATATGAACATGATGCTGATCAGGAGAATTTCATTATGGAATGTGCTTTGGTGGCTGTTGATCTTGATGGTGCATCTTCTGATGGATACAAACTTAAGTCTGGTTGTGTTGGTAACTTTACAGAACAGAACCAAAAAACTGATGGGGAGGGGAAGGGGGATGAAGGAGTGGTGACCAAGAAACCCCTTCTCCTCTTAGAAAGAAGGCTACACATAAAACTCCTAATCAAAGTGCTGGTAGTATGGAATACTGTGAGGGTCTATTAAGATCAGTGGACATATCTGATTCTGATAATGAGGGACCAAAAGAAGAAGAGTTGGGGGTTCTCCCTCATGAGGCTGTACAAATCCTACAAAGTGAGACCTAGAAGAGGTCCCTGCTGGAGTCACTTAACCAAACCCAAAAAGATGAGGCCATTCATGAGAAGAAACCAAGATGGGGCCCTATGCTAGCTCAAAGGCCTGCTATGGGAGGACATGTCAATATGAACATCATGGAGAAAGCTGATGCATACAAAAGGAAGAAGAACCTGGAAATCCCACAAACTTTTAAAGGTAAATCCTTTTCTACTATGGATAAATTTGTCCTTGCTAATCAAATGAATCAAATGAACTTGATAATGGGGGGGTGATATTCAAAAGAGTCTCACCATTGATGAGATGATAGGTGTGGAGAAAGAGAGATGTTTGGTGTTTGCCAATAATAACCCTGAAATAGTCCTTCCTGATAATCTTGATATTGACTCTAGTGAGTTAGTTAGTACACCTGAGGGTGCTCTCCCCCTGGAGCCAGTTAGCACTTCTGATGCTACTAGGGGGACACCTGCTGTTCTAACTAAAGCTAGGCCTTGTGGCCTATCCCATCCTTTCAAAATTAATTAATTATGATAGGTCTCATTTGGAATATTAGAGGTCTAGGGCAACATGGAAAGATACAGTGCATGTGTGATGCTATTGCTAAGTCTGATCCTGATTTTATTGGTTTTCAAGAAACAAAGAGGGAGAATATTTCGGAGGGTCTCCTCAAAGCTATTGATAGATTTGATAATTTTGTGTGGCATTTTTTGCCAGCTGATAATACTACTGGGGGAATCCTTGTGGGTTTTAAGAAACTGATGTTTGAGGTAGTGGGTTTTATTAACCAAAGATTTTCTATTATTGCTACTGTTAAAGATAAATCTGATGGTTTTGTCTGGCAGATGGTATTAGTGTATGGATCTGCTTACCCTGAATTAAAGGTAGATTTTATAGCCGAGCTACATGATACTTTATCAAATGCTTCTTATCCTATCATGATTTTTGGTGATTTCAACCTGATTAGGAATGACAAAGAGAAAAGTAGTGGCTTAGTGAATCAACAGACTGCTTTCTTGTTTAATGATTGGATCAACAGATGGGCCTTGATGGAGATTTCTGTCTCTAACAGGATGTTTACCTGGTCTAATAACCAGGCTTCCTGTATGTTTGCTGTGCTAGATAGAGTGTTCATTTCTTTGAACTGGGACACCCATTTCCCTTTTTCTACCTTGTCTGCCCTTCCTAGAGTAGGGAGTGATCATGCTCCTTTGGTCCTGGATACTGGTGCTAGAGCCCCATCCAACCCCAAACCTTTTAGGTTTGAGAAATGGTGGCTCTCCCAACCAGGTTTTCATCAAATGGTCTCAGAAGCCTGGAATTCCGTGTCATCATCTAAATCCTCAGCTGATAACTGGATGCTTAAGACTAGAATTCTTAGGAAGAAAACTAAGGGGTGGAGTATTAATAGAGATGCAGTGTTGAAGAAAAAGAAGAGGGCACTCCTTTTGGAGTTTGACACTCTTGATGTCTTGTCTGAAACTCAACAACTATCTGTGCTTGACTATGACAGAATGAAAGAGATTAAAAAAGAACTGGAAGAAGTGTGGAAGAAAGAGGAGACAGCTCTTTGGCAGAGATCTAGGGATAGGAAAATTTTAGAAGGGGATAGAAATAATGCTTATTTCCAAGCCCTGGCTAACCACAGACACAGGAAGAATCATCTTTCTGAACTAAACAGTCCTAGTGGTGTGGTGTGGTCACTTCGACCAAAGAGATGCTTGAGGTTGCTACCTCTTTTTACAAAGATCTGTTTGCCTTTGAACCCAAACCTGACACCCATCTAGATGCTAACTTTTGGTATGAGGATGAATTAGTTAGTAATGATGAGAGAGAGCATCTAGAGAGACCTTTTTCTGAAGAGGAAATCAAACAAGTTGTGATGAGCTCTTATGCTAGTGGTGCCCCTGGCCCTGAAGGCCTATCCTTTTTATTTTATCAAACCTTTTGGGAGTTGATCAAAAAAGATTTTATGTGGATGGTTAGAGACTTTGAGAATGGTAATCTTGATATATATAAGTTGAATCATGCCATTATTACCCTCATTCCAAAAATTCCTATGGCTAGAGATATGAAGAACTTTAGGCCTATCAGCCTTAGCGATTGTGCTATTAATTTTTTTTCTAAAGCTATGACTACCAGGGTCTCCCCCCTATGTGACAAGCTTATCTCTTCCAACCAAACTGCTTTCATTAAGGGCAGATTCATTTTGGAAAGTGTGGTTATGGCTCATGAGGTCATTCATGAAATTCATAGGTCTGGTTCAGCTGGTTTAATTCTTAAACTTGATTATGAAAAAGCATATGATAGAGTTAGTTGGGAATTCTTGAAGGAAATGCTTCTTTCTAGAGGCTTTGGTAGTAAATGGGTGGAGTGGGTGATGTCTACTATTTATCAAGGGACCTTTCAGGTCAGGATTAATGACTCTAATGGTCCCCAGTTCTCTGGGGGAAAGGCTTGAAACAGGGTGATCCCCACTCACTCCTCCTGTTCAATTTGGTAGCTGATGTTTTCTCTAAAATGCTTCACAAAGCTGCCAATAATGGTTTAGTCTGTGGACTGTTACCTTAGACTTTTCCAGGTGGGGTCATCAGTCTACAGTATGCTGATGATACCGTTCTATTCTTGGATAACTCATTGGAGTATGCCAATAATTTGAAATGGATTCTATCCTGTTTTGAAAACTTATCTGGTTTGAAAATTAATTTTCATAAAAGTGATCTTCATGCTATTAATATTTCTGAGCAGATATCTAATGACTTTGCCTAGGTTTTCTGCTGCCAGCTTGGGGATTTCCCCTTTAAATATTTAGGTGTCCCCTCCACTTTAAAAAACTTAGAAGGGAGGACATCCAACCCATTATTGATAGAATTATCAAGAACATCTCTGGGTGGTTAGGGAGATTTCTCTCATATGGGGGTAAACTGATTCTGCTCACTACTTGCATTGCCAGCATTCCTGCGTACCTAATGTCTATTATGAAATTTCCCAAGTGGGCTATTGACATGATCACGTCGCAATTGTCTCAGTTCTTCTGGGAAAATATGGGTGATAATCATAAATATCACCTTGCTAACCGGGGGTTGATCTCCGGAAGGAAAGAGTTTGGGGGTATGGGGGTTCCCAACCTTAGAGAATTCAACCTGGCCCTTCTGGCCTCTTGGGGGAAGAGGTTTTATGATGAGAGTGATAGTGATTGGAAGAAGATGTTGACCTACAAATACAACACTGCTTGTATCTCTTTAACACTAGGGTGGCCTTGGGGTCTCCATTTATGAAAAGTCTATCTTGGGCTCTTACAGCCTCTAAGAACTTTTATAGATGGACCCTTGGAGATGGTAAAAGCATTGCCTTCTGGCATGACATATGGACTGTGGATTGCTCTCTTAAAACTGCCTTTTGGGATTTGTTTACTATTTTTCAACAACAAGATGCTACCCTTGCGCAGGTATGGGTGAATGGCGAATTACGTCTGACTTTTAGGAGATGTGTTGAGGAAAGCACCTTAATTAGATGGAAGGAACTTATTAAGATTGTTGAGCTAGTGTGTCTATCTGATTCCCCAGACCAGCCTATCTGGATGCTAGAATCTTCTAGCAAGTACTCTGTTAAGTCCTTTTACAAGCTAATTAACTTGGGGGGGGGGGGGGTAGTTTCTACTATCCGAGATGATATCTGGAAAATCAAAGTCCCACCCAATATACATGTTTTTCTTTGGTTGATTTACTATAATAAGAGCTTAACTAGAGATAATCTTGCCAAACGCAGGCATGTAGACGACATGTCCTGTGTCTTCTGCAGTGAGCCTGAAACTATTCAGCATCTATTTTTTGATTGCATTGTTGCTAGACATGTTGGGATTTAGTACCTGATAGCTTTAATGTTATTGCACCTGATTCCTTTGTTCTGTTGGCTTCCTTCTGGAAGAAGAGAAAAAGTTGTGAAGCTTTAAACATTGTTACTGTTGCTACCTTGTGGAGCTTATGGCGTTTCCGAAATGACTTTGTCTTTCAGGGGCGAAGATGGCAAAGTATACGATGTGTTATGGACCTGTTGGGGGCAACGATCAGACAGTGGAAAATCCTATGTTTAGAGGCTCAGGGTGCGCTTCTCCTCCGGTGCTTAAGGCTATTGGACAACCGAAGAGGGGAATTGCTTAGAATTGCATCGCGCTAAAATGCTGCTTATCCAAGGGGCATCGCTGGGTTGTGTCTCTGTCAGCTTGCATATCTTAGCTTTGATCTTGTAAAGTAGGCTGGCATGTCACCGCCTTGTTATGTATCCTGCTTAGTTTCTGCCTCAAACTTGTAATAGGGCAGTTTAAAATCTTGCTTTCCGTCTGTGGCAGCTACTCTCCGGTTGCCGCCGAGCGCTGTTAACAGTTTGTGTGACGTTTGCCTTGGCTTTAATATAAAGTTGGGGAAGGAGGAAGCCCCTTTTGGTTCAATAAAAAGAACTATTATAGTGAAAGAAGAGTGATAAAGAGAGGAAATCGGGCCAGAAAGAGTTTACTAGTTGCATCGGTCCGAAAGAGGCGTTTCGGTGCCCAGGCTCATCTGCACCCGGTTAGAAAAAAATTCGTAAAAAAATTCAAAGCAAATTAAAAAAATTCCATTTTTTTGTGTGGTACAAAATTTGATGCGTGAAACCCGCTCCAAATTTCACGTTATTTGGACATCTAAGCGCTCTCAGCAAAAAAAGACAAATCGGGTCAAAACAGTAAACATTTTTACAGACCCTCAATTTATCATTTTTGCTGAGAGCAGCTCATATATTCAAATGACTTGAAATTTGGAGTGGGTCTCACGCAACAGATTGTCTACCACACATAAAAAATTTGGATTTTTTCAAAATTTTCTAGTATTTGTTTTGATTTTTTTTCGTCAGTGCTGGTACAGATGAGCTCGAGTGCAAAGATGAATTTTCGCATCGGTCCACCATATATTATTGAGTACGAAACTTTATAGATGACATACTCAATATATTTGCCTCAACCTTCTCTACACTATTCCATTTTAATACATCAACTGCATCTTTCCAAATTAGATTTTTTTAAATGTAAGAAAAGTACTACCTCCGTCCGTGTTTAAAGGTCTGCTGGTCACGAAGCTCTGTCCGGAAAATTAGACCGCTAGAGCTAAGCCTGCACCAATGAATGCGCTTTTATTTTCTTATTCCTAGGCTGCACACCTTGTTTCCCGTGCATACTGATGAGGTTCGTTCCTGGCCGCGCATGATGTGCCTCATTTTTTGCGTGTGTAGTAAATCTTTGCATGCAAGCATTGCAGAGCAAAAACCTTATTATTTTTTCACTTACCCTCTGCTGGATTGAAGGTGGCTGATTGACGTGTTTAAGCTTTAATTTTCAGACATATGTTTCAGTAGTGCCTTTGGTCCTGCCAAAGTGGTCCTTGGTCCTAATAAACCTGTACGGAGGTGATATTTCTTTCACAATGGTACCAATGCGGTAAATATAATTACAATAAAATAACATTCTTTAATTTCATGTGCAACACAAAGAATTAGCCTGGGGCTTATGTGCGTTTAACAGATAGCCCGATGACTAATCTATTACAAGGGTGAAGCAGCAATACAACTTAGTCAGAGAATTTAACTGCAAAGGAATCAAAGGGATAAGGCTCCCATCTTTTTATGTACGTGATGCCGCTTTGAGGATGCACTCTTAGAACCGATTTACTTGTCACATGAGCTAAAATATACATCGACGCCTCCTAAAAATGTTTAAAAATTCCTGGTTTAGTGCAGGGTAGACCAGGCACGGAGCATTGGAGTTTTTCTAAACTTTTTGCAGGGTCAAAAGGACGTTCAAGTGCAGATTCAAGCCTCCACCCCGATCACACAATATCCTCTTCAAGCTGAAGCCCTTGCTCTTCTTCTTGCAGCCAAAGTGGCTCATATTTTGCAGGTGGATCAATCAACCTTTCTCACTGTCTGTCTATCTGCCGCGAAGGTGGCTGCGACCAAAAGTATTTCATAAGACTGTATTCGATGGACTACCAGAACTACTCTTGTTGATTTGTTCAGAACAACGAACGATCTTCATGCACATATATAGGGAGATCAATGGGATTGCGCATAATGTTGCTCATTAGGTTCTCACTTATGCATCGGAACCTGTTTTTAGTTGCTTTGGTTCCGCTCATAGGAACATATCCTGCCCTGTAATCTCTCTTCTTTGTAACCTCAATCTACATGGTTTTGTACTACATGTTGTACACTGTTATTGAGCTGAATGAAATTTGGCGTTGTGGGCGCCTTTCCTTGTTAAAAAAAAAGAATGTTACTCCTTCTTTTTTGTTCTTAAAAAGGCCCGTGTGTACCTTTAGATAGACAATTTGACCAATACAATATAAAATATATGCCACGAAAGTTATGGCACTAGAAAATATAATATTTAAAGTTTCTTTTAGGATGAAGCGGCAATACAACGAACTTGGAGGACTTGATAAGGAACCAAAGGGATAAGGCTCCCATCGTTCTCACCGTTCTAATTTGAAGTTTCTAATGTCAATCCCTATTGGCACTTAAGGCACTCCTTCCTACTATTTTTGCAAAATCAATAGGGGTATAATCAAGCTTTATTCATCAAGGCCGGGGAATGTCGGGATACAGTTCTAGTCATGGGATTGGCTGAACCAGACGTGGCGTCCCAGACCTAATGAAAGAGATAAGTTGGCTAACATATGTGCTTGTTGGAAGACAAATCAATATTTTTTATTTCTGTTTTTATGAGTATACACATTATTACCTCTGTAGTAATTGTGTTTTGATGTTTTAATTAGTGTTTGAGCCAAGTAAGACCTTTGAGATGGTCTACAGTGATAGGTGATTTGATCTTGCTGAAAAACAGAAACTTTTGCGCTCATTGAGAGAATTTTAAAAAGATCCACAGAAATGTGATTTTGATCTGACTTTTTTTACACAAGATTGATATACAAATTGCCTAGATTGTCCTAATTTTTCAGTATTTTCCGAGTTACAGAAGTATACAAAGTTTTCAGATTGCTATAGTCTGTTTTGTTTTTGACAGATTCTGTTTTCTATGTGTTATTTGCTTATCTTGATGAATCTATGGATAGTATCGGGGTGGGGGGGGGGGGGCTGTTCGAACCATGGAGAAGTTGGAATACAATAGATATTATGCCATTATAAATTTAGAATGAGTTCACAACAACACCTAAAGTGGTGATTTACTTTATTATACTAACGGATCTCATGAGTTTTCTCTTGAGTTTTGTGTTGTGAAGTTTTCAAGTTTTTGGTAAAGATTTGATGGACTATGGAATAAGGGGTGGAAAGAGCCTAAGATTGGGGATGACCAAGGCACCCCAAGGTAATATTTAATGACAACCAAGTATCTAAGCTTGGGGATTCCCCGGATGGCATCCCCGCTTTCGTCTTTGTTTCATCGGTAAATTTACTTGAGGCTATATTTTTATTCACCACATGATATGTGTTTTGCTTGGAGCATCTTGTATGATATGAGTCTTTGCTTTTTAGTTTGCCACAATAATCCTTACTGTACACATCTTTTGAGAGGGACACACTTTAATCGTGAATTTATTAGAATACTCTATGTGCTTCACTTATATCTTTTGAGCTAGGCAGTCTGCTCTAGTGCTTCACTTATACTCCCTCCATTCCTAAATATTTGTCTTTCTAGATATTTGAGCAAGTGACTGCATACGGAGCAAAATGAGTGAATCTACAATCTAAAATATGTCTACATACATCCGTATGTGGTAGCCATTTGAAATATCTAGAAAGACAATTATTTAGGAACGGAGGGAGTATCTTTTTAGAGCACATCGTTGGCTTTATTTTATAGAAATTGTTGAACTCTCATTCTCCACTTATATTATTTTGAGAGTCTTTAAATAGCATGGTAATTTGCTTGGGTTATGAATTTAGTCCTAATATGATGGGCATCCAAGAGGGATATAATAAAAACTTCCATATAAAGAGCATTGAATACTATGAGAAGTTTGATTCCTTGCATATTGTTTTGAGATATAAAGATGGTGATGTTAGAGTCATCCTTGTGAGTAATTGTGTATTGATAGAAATACTTGTGTTGAAGTTTGTGATTCCCATAACATGCATGTATGGTGAACCGTTATGTGATGAAGTCAGAGCATGATCTATTTTTTGATTGCCATCCTTCGTGTGGAGGTCGGGAGCGCGCGATGGTTAACTCCTACCAACCTCTCCCCTAGGAGCATGCGTGTAGTACTTTGTTTTGATGGCTAATAAATTTTTTGCAATAAGTATATGAGTTTTTTATGACTATTGTTGAGTCCATGGATTATACACACTCTCACCCTTCCACCATTGCTAGCCTCTCTAGTACCGCGCAACTTTCGTTGGTGCATTAAACCCACCATATACCCTTCCTCAAAACAACCACCATACCTACCTATTATGGCATTTCCATAGCCATTACAAGATATATTGCCATGCAACTTCCATCGTTCCGTGTACTATGACAACCACCATCATTATCATATTGCTTTGCATGATCGTAAGATAGCTAGCATGATGTTTTCATGGCTTGTCCGTTTTATGTCATTTTCTATGATAGATCATTGCACATCCTGGTACACCGCCGGAGGCATTCATATAGTCATATTTTGTTCTAGTATTGAGTTGTAATTCTTGAGTTGTAAGTAAATAAAAGTGTCATCATTATTAGAGCATTGTCCCATATGAGGAAAGGGTGATGCAAGCTATGATCCCATCACAAGTTGGGATGGGTCTCCAGACTTTATAAAAAATAAAAGAGGTCAAAGAATCCCAAATAAAAGAAAAGAGGCCAAAGAAGCCCAAACAAAAAAATGAGAGAAAAGATAGAAGGGACAATGTTACTATCCTTTTTCCACACTTGTGCTTCAAAGTAGCACCATGTTCTTGATGATAGAGAGTCTTATTTTGTCACTTTCATATACTAGTGGGAATTTTTCATTATAGAACTTGGCTTGTATATTCCAATGATGAGCTCCCCCTAGGCTTGCCCTAGGTCTTCAAGGGAAAGCGAGTTGGATGCACACCCGCTTAGTTTCTTTTGAGCTTTCATACACTTATAGCTCTAGTGCATCTGTTGCATGGCAATCCCTACTCACTCACATTGATATCTATTGATGGGCATCTTCATAGCCCATTAATACGCCTAGTTGATGTGAGACTTTCTCCTTCTTTTTGTCTTCTCCACAACCACCATATTCGATTCCACCTATAAGGTATATCCATGTCTCACGCTCACGTATTGCATGAAAGTTGAAAAAAGGTTGAAAAAACTAAAAGAATGAAACAATTGCTTGGCTTGTCATCGGGGTTATGCATGATGAAATACTTTGTGTGATGAAGATGGATCATAGCCAAGCTATATGATTTTGTAGGGATAACTTACTTTGGCCATGTTATTTTGAGAAGACATGATTGCTTTATTAGTATGCTTGAAGTATTATTATTTTTCTGACAATATTGAACTTTTGTTTTGAATCTTATGGATCTGAATATTGATACGTCTCCAACCTATCTATAATTTTTTTATCGTTCTATGCTGTTATATTATCATTCTTGGATGTTTTATAATCATTTTATAGTAAGTTTATATCATTTTTTTGGGACTAACCTATTGACATAGTGCCCAGTGCCAGTTGCTATTTTTGCTTGTTTTTTACTTCGCAAAAATCAATACCAACGGAGTCCAAACGCAGCGAAACTTTTTGGAGAATTTTTCTGGGCCAGAAGACACATGATGGGCCAAAGAAGTACTAGAGGAGTGCCCCGAGGGGGGGGGGCACAACCCACCTGGGCGCGCCTGGGGGCCCATGCGCGCCATGGTGGGTTGTGCCCACCTCGGTGGCCTCCTGCACCGCCTCTTCGCTCTATAAACACCTCAATATTCCAGAAACCCTAGGGGAGTGGACGAAAACACAATTCCAGCTGCCACAAGTTCCAGAAACCACCGATCCAATCTAAACACCATCATGGAGGGGTTCATCATCCTCATTGGGGCCTCTCCGATTATGCGTGAGTAGTTCATTGTAGACGTACGGGTCCATAGTTAGTAGCTAGATGGCTTCTTCTCTCTCTTTTGATTCTCAATACAATGGTCTCTTGGAGATCTATTTGATGTAACTCTTTTTGCGGTGTGTTTGTTGGGATCCGATGAATTTCGAGTTTATGATCAGATCTATGTTTTTATCCATGAAAGTTATTTGAGTCTCTTGATCTCTTATATGCATGATTACTTATAGCCTCGTATTTCTTCTTCGAATCTTTGGTTTAGTTAGGCAGACTAGATCGATTTTTCTTGCCATGGGAAGAGGTGCTTTGTGATGGATTCGATCTTATGGTGCTCAATCCCACTGACAGAAGGGGAAATGACACGCATGTATCATTGCTATTAAGGATAAAAAGATGGGGTCTATTCCTACATGAATAGATCTTGTCTACATCATGTCATCGTTCTTATTGAATTACTCCGTTTCTCCATGAACTTAATACACTAGATGCATGCTGGATAGCGGTCGATGTGTGGAGTAATAGTAGTAGATGCAGTCAGGAGTCGGTCTACTAATCTTGGATGCGATGCCTATATAATTATCATTGCCTGGATATCGTCATAATTATTTGAAGTTCTATCAATTGCCCAACGGTAATTTGTTTACCCATCGTATGCTATTTTCTCGAGAGAAGCCACTAGTGAAATCTACGGCACCCGGGTCTCTTCTTTATCATATTTTCCTCCGAGATCTATTTTTATTTGCTTTTATTTTCAGATCTATTAATCCAACAACCCCAAAATACCTTGCTGCAATTTTTTGTTATTTATTTTATCTCGCGTTCCCGCGAGATATATTTATCCAATCTACCACAATTTTATCTATCTTTTTACCCGAGAGGGATTGACAACCCCTCTTTTACGTCGGGTTGCAAGTATTTGTTCTTTGTGTGCAGGTACCATTCACGTAGTGTTGCGTGGTTCTCCTACTGGTTTGATAACCTTGGTCTCACCGCTGAGGGAAATACCTACAGTAGATGTGCTGCATCATCCCTTCCTCTTTGGGGAAATACCGACGTAGTTCAAGCCGCATCAAAAGGAATTTCCGGCGCCGTTGCTGGGGAGGATCTAGTCAAGATAGTCTTCCGACAACTCGCTAATTTCTGGCGCCGTTGCCGAGGAGGATCCAGTCAAGATAGTCCCCCGACAACTCATGAATTTCTGGCGCCGTTGCCGCGGAGACATTGTCAACATCTACCAGGTTCCTAATCACAAATCTCATCTCCTTGCAATTTACATTATTTTCCATTTGTCTCTCTTTTCCATCTCCCTCACTTCACAAACAATTGTCGTTTTATTCACCCTCTTTTTCGTTTGCCTTTTTCTTGTTTGATCTTTTGTTTGCTTGTGTTTCCATGTGCCATCGATATGCTTGCATCTTCGCTTGCTAAAAATCTATTGATATGGATCCTCATCCACTTGCTAATGTTTTTTTAAAAGATCCAATCATGATGAACCAATTGCTAGTGATTTGAGTGCGCTAGATTATCTTTATGAAGTTTTGATTGAGATTCGTGAATCTGAAAATTGTGATGAAGAAATTTATGAAGTGATTCATGATAGCTCCTTGAATGAAAATCATGATTGTAATGATTTTTCTATAAATTCTATTAATGTCAATTGTGCTAATAATATGCAAAGCCCCAAGCTTGGGGATGCTAATTTTGCTATGACCACTACTTATTGCAATGATCATGATTGGGGTGATTCTTCTTATGATCTTGAAAATTTATTTAATCCTCATGATTAATATGATATTGATAGTAAATTTTGCAATAATATTGAAATTGGGTTTGGAAGAGCTTCAAATTTAGGTAAAAATAATCCCACATATTTGGAGAGTGTTCAATCTTGCATTTTTTTTGATGAAAGTGGGTTTGGAGAGGTCATGACTTTGTTTGATGATAATCCCACTATTTTGGAAGAGTGTCAACTTTGCATGCATGTGGATCATTGTCACATCCCTAGCTTCTGGCATTGCACTAGTACTAGCCTTTGGTGATGCATCATGTTTACTTTTACAGAAAGTTGAAATGGGGATTGTCCAAACCCTAGCATTTTAAGAATTCACCAGGTTCACCTAAAATATTTTCAGTCAATCCAAGTGGCTTTCAAAAATGTTCATCATCTTTGGAAAAATGCTGGAAACAGTAACCAGAGATGATGCACATTTTTCCATGTCATTTTGGATCTTTGAACTAATATATATTGTATTTGAGTTGGAGCAAATATATGTTATATATATTTTTAATGCTTCAATAATTCTGATATTTTGTGAGGGGCTCTAGAATATTACTTTCAGTCCCTGCAAAAATTATTGGAAGAAACAAAAATGATTTAGTGTCTGAACTAAATCAAAACAGATTGAAACAAATAGAAAACAATGATTAAAAAATAAAACAGAGCAAAAATAAAAAGGGAGACGGCCACCTGGGCCACTTACCTGCTTACCTGCCCGGCCCAGCTCCTTCCGCTGGCCCAGCCCGCCACCGCTACCCCCCTGTCGTCTTCTTCCCTCGCCAGAAGGACGCGGGCACGCGCCCGGCGCGCGCGGCCACGCGCCCCGGCCACCTCCTCCCTGCCTGGCTGCCTCCTCCTCCCCTGGTTCCCTCCCGCGACGCCACGCAGCCCCCTCGGACCCCTCTCACTCTTCCTCGAGGCCCCGCCCCTCTGCTCTTTCTCTCTCGCCCGAACCCGAACACAGCCGTCGCCACCGACGCCGTTCGCCGCGGCCACCATCCCCCTCTCGCCTCCCCGACGCCTCCTAGAGCTCCGCAAGTCCTCCCTCGTCCTCCTCGTCGTCTCACGCGACCAGAAGAGCCCCGGAACGCCGCCCCCGATGTTTTCCCCCTCGCCGGCCGCCGAGGATCTTCTCCGTCGAATTCGGCCACTCCGGCGCGCCCCCGAGCTCGCTGACCCTCCCTGCACGATCCCCGTGAGTCCCTGCTCCGTTTCCCCCTAACCCCAAGTTCGATTTCGAGCTCTAGCCGCCCCCTCTACCGGAGCCGAGATGCTCCGCCGCACGGGCTCGTCGCCGGTGAAGCTCCGGTGACCTTTTGGTCCCACGCCTGCGTCCGTTGCACTCGTTGCGTCCCGTAGAGTAAAACTAGCGCGACCACCGTCTTGTTTGCACACCGTAGCACCGGTCCGGCGAACACCTGAGCTCCGGCAGCCGCAAAAGAGGTCGCCGCCGGCAGCTCCGGCCACCCCAGCCTCCGCCACCACCACCGTTGGATGCGCCACTCCACCCTCTCCCCGTAATTGCTCCCTGCGCGCCAAAAGAGCCCCTGTAGCTGGTTTTCCGACGCGCACCACCGCGTCTGGCCTCGCCGGCGTCAAGCCGCCGGTGGGTCTGACCACGTTGACCACGGCGGGCCCCCCCCCTCTGGGTCGATGACAGGTGGGGCCAGCCCCCCTGTTAATTAGTTTAATTATTTTATCTTAACTACCCCCTCTGCTGACACTGACAGGTGGGCCCCCGCTATCAGGTGATTAGCCTAAGCTAATCACCACCTAATCTAACCCCAGAGCCACTGACATGTGGGCCCTAGTGCCCTAATCCTTAATTAAACTAAAATAAACCCCCCTGTTAACCTGTGACGCTGACTAATGGGACCCCCTGGTCAGGTTTGACCCGGGGCAGCCCTGTTGACTTGCTGATGCAAGCATGACGCACTGCTGATGTCATAAAGTATTTTCTGGATTTAATTATATTCAGGAAATTCCAGAAAATGCCTAAAACTTCAATAAATCATAGAAAATTAACCGTAACTCCAAATTAAATAATTTATATATGAAAAATTATCAGAAAAATTCAAGGAATCCATCTGTACCATTTTCATGCATGTTAGAACAACTTATAGATGCTGTTTAGCACAAATCATATAAATGGCATTTGAATAATCACATATGGAGTTTGAATTTGAATTTTATATTCAAACCAACTTCATTTAATCTGTTGCTAGTTGCATTAGCCCAAAACACATTCATTTTGCCATGTCATGATCATGCATCATGTTGTGCATTGCATTGATTGTGTTCCTTTCTGTGTTGCCGGTATTTGTCCCCTCTCGATAGACGTGATACCGATGATGTGATCGTTGACACTGATGAAGACCCAATGTTATCTTCAGAAGTGCCAGGCAAGCAAAACCCCCTTGTTCATTCCGATAAAATCCCACTCTCTCGCTCCTGCTCTCTTTTACTGCATTAGGACAACAACGACATATTTGATACTTGCTGCGGTAGTTGAACCCTTTATCCTTTGCATGACCTGTCATTGCCACAGTAAATAGATGAAACCCACTAGCATGAGTAGGAGTTGTTTGAGCCCTATTGTGCCTACTCATTCATGCTTGTTTGTCATGCCTGCTACTGCTTAGAGTTGAGTCAGGTCTGATTCATCGGGGATGAATCAGAGGCGTGTGAACATGTCCTACTGTGTGTGAGCTAAGTGTGTGAACACGATTTGGTAAAGGTAGCGGTGAGAGGCCATGTAGGAGTACATGGTGGGTTGTCTCATTGCAGCCGTCCTCAGGAACTGAGTTCTGTGTTTGTGATCCATGACCAGCTGCTACCACACATTGGAATGCTTAAGTGCCCCTCTCGACTTATTAATCAACATGATCTCTGTCCAGGAGTTGCAATTAGTTTCTGGTGTTTGTAGGTAGTGTTAGTAGTCTACCAAGTGGCACCCGGTACAGGTGGGCTTGGGACAGACTAGGCACAGTGGCCCGGTGTACCAAGTGGCACCCGGTTGGTGGGCTTGGGAACCCTGCACACATCGTTTGGGGCCGTAAGCGACACCCCGGCCGGATCTCCTTGCGGATGGAACCCGAATAGGCGATAAACCTGGACTAGAGACTTGTTCGGTTAGTCAGGTCGTGGCCGACTCCCTCGCCCGGTTTCCGCTTGAAGGTTGCCGAGGTACATGACGTGTACATGGCGATAAGTGGCGGGAGCGTGTGTGAAGAAGTACACCCCTGCAGGGTTAACATCATCTATTCGAATAGCCGGATTCCTCGGATATGGAAGCGTGGACCCCTTGTACAGTTCATAGACAAGTGAAAGTGGATACTCTAAAATACGCAAGATAAGCGTGAGTGCTATGGATGGCGTTCTCGTAGGGAGACGGGAGCGGATCCATAGTAGTGTATTGATATGGTGAATATGTGGACTCGTGTGCGCCACCTCAAAAGAGTCGCTTGCAGTCATAGTTTAGGATAGCCACCGAGTCAAAGCTGGCTTGCTGCAGTTAAACCCCACCACCCCTTTGTTGATAATGATGCATATGTAGTTAGTTCTGATGTAAGTCTTGCTGGGTACATTTGTACTCACGTTTGCCTATTTTATGTTTTTGCAGAGAGACTTCAGTCTCACTAGTAGTTCCACGTGGACTTCGACGTTTAGCTTGATACCTCAGCTACGATCTTGTGCCCTCGGCAGGATCTGATAGATAGTCAGGCTTCTCAGCCTTTTTCATTTATAGATGTCTGTACTCAGACATGATAGCTTCCGCTTGTGCTTTGACTTGTATGCTCTGATTGTTGGGTCATGAGACCCATGTTTGTAATATCTCGCTCCCCGGAGCTTATTGAATAACTACTTGAGTCGTAGAGTCATTTTGTGATGCCATGTTGTATTGCACATATCGAGCATATTGTGTGTATGATATTGAAATGCTTGGTATGTGTGGGATCTGACTATCTAGTTGTTTATCTTTAGTAGCCTCTCTTACCGGGAAATGTCTCCTAGTGTTTCCACCGAGCCATGGTAGCTTGCTACTGCTCCGGAACACTTAGGCTGGCCGGCATGTGTCCTTCTTCGTTCCTGTGTCTGTCCCTTCGGGGAAATGTCACGCTTTGAGTACCGGAGTCCTGTTAGCCCGCTACAGCCCGGTTTACCGGAGTCCTGCTAGCCCAGTGCTACAGCCCGGACTCACTTGCTGATGACCGACACGTTCGAAGCTGGGTCATGGATGCCTGTCCCTGTAAGTCTGTGCCACTTTGGGTTTACGACTAGTCATGTCAGCCCGGGCTCTTTATCATATGGATGCTAGCGACACTATCATATACGTGAGCCAAAAGGCGCAAACGGTCCCGGGCAAAGGTAAGGCGACACCCGTGGGGATACCATGCGTGAGGCCGCAAAGTGATATGAGGTGTTACCGGCTAGATCGATGTGACATCGAGTCGGGGTCCTGACAGCGTTGGTATCAAAGCTTGACTGCCTGTAGGATTACCAAGCCAAACTGGTCGAAGTTGAGTCTAGAAATTCTTTAGTTATGTAAGGGAATTGATTGTGGGATGGAACGTAAGGCTCTTTTTACTCCTTATACCTTATGCCCTTCTGATCTGAGTCATCATCTTATCTTCTACGGGGATTAAGAACTAGGCTATCTCTTCTTTCTATCAGGATCACGTGTTACTAATCCGTAGACTTATAAGATTGTTGATTCAAGCCTCAGTTCAGCTCCTAGTACTTCTGTATGTTAATTATTGATCTCGAGACCTTGATATTGTGCTTCTGAGTGGTTATGCCACCATTTTTGTGAATGTCTCAAATCTTTTCTGAGCATTTACAGCCGTTATGCTGTCCGAGTCATTCCAGGTTTCTAAATAGTCTGATGCATTTGCAAAATCCTTTCCCTCTGGTTTCGATGCTCCTTTATGCCAGCTCAATCACACTAATTGTTGAGTTGAGGTATTCTATTGCCTTGACTTTATGTTGGAGTTACTATTATGGCCCTAGGTGTTTAGTGAGTCACCTAGTAATCTAGCAATGTTTTGTGATCCCAGTGTGATGATTCTGGCTTTTATTCTCGAAAGCATCCCGTGATGTTATTAGTTAGTAGGCATTCTGTTCCTGGGTTTTTGAACCCGAGATCCACCCTACTTTTTCATGTTGATAGTGTTTGCTAGTTCCTTTAGGATATTAGTAACCTTTGCGATAGTCCTCGATGTTCGTGGTATTCCTTTCTTCCAAATACTATGAACCGCTTATGGCAGATGTTCCTCGCTGATCGAAAGATCACAATCAGAGTGCTCTCGATGGGTTCTCGATTCTACATTGTGACTCTGCCAGTTCTACCTTTCTGCATGGGTTATCCAGAAGAAATATGCTGAACTTGGTTCGACATACTAATCTATGCATCCACAACTCAGAAAGTTATATGTTCCTTTGAGCTGTTCTCTTTAGTTGCATTCTGACCCTCGTCTATCAATTGATAGTCAAGAGTATGCGTGCGTTCGTTCATCGATGCCTATGACTCTTGTGGTCTGTCAAGCCATTCCATTTCGGGATGACTAGGAGAAACAAACTCCAGTACCTCTTCCATATCTAGGATTGGGTCAAAGAAGTTGTGCTCCGCAGATCAAATTGCTAATCCAGCCTTTGATCCTGTTCTACCCTGAAGTATTACCATCTTTATATCGGGATTGTTATAGGAATTGCACACCATCCTATGAACTCCTGGTACAGTGATACTTCTTGTCGTCATTAGTCATTCCTCGGTCTTCGAGTTGATGCAACCGGAATACCGACAAATGAATTGTGATGCGTGAAATCAATACTCCTAGCAACCTCGTTGCTTGGTAGTTAAAAGACAATAATTTTATTCTTAGTGTGTTGGTTATTGAATCATCATTCTAAGATTGATCGTGCTACCTAGTCCATTCTCCTGGTTCACTCCTCGATCGATGAGTTAGGATTATTTCAAATTCTTGCTCTATTGATCATATCGTCTTGCCCTGAAAAGCAAGATTGTTCTCGAGCTTAGTAACATACCGGTGGCTCGTGATTTTCTGAATATCTTCTCAGAAGTATTACCAGGTTGTCACCTGACCGCTATGTTGAGCTCGTGATCAAGTTGGTTTTTTGTGAACCATCCTTCTCCAAGAATCTGTGTTGGATATCCCTGAGCTAGTTGGTTAAGCTAAACGACAACTTGGAGGTTTGGAAGATAAAAGCTTGCCTGACTTAGTTCGTTCCAAAGGGATATTCTTGTGTAGTGTGTGTTGAAGAAAGATGATATCTTCATCGATTGGTCCCTGTGATCAGTTGCTGGACCTATCGTCTTATCAATCCTTTGATTTGAGTGTGGGCTATCGTCAAATCAAGTCAGAACCAATGATGTTCGTAATGTTGTCTTACTCGTGGTTGATCCCTCGAGCATACACCATTATATCTTTTGGGTCTGATCAATGCTATCACCGTGTTCACATGATGGTGGAAGTCCAGTGATATGGAAATTCCGATGAGTTGTTGTTGAGCCCATTGACAACATCCTTATCTCCTCCATGATGTTGTTGAACATTAAGTTAGTGTTGGAAACTTTTGAAAGCATTTTCTTCATGCTAGCTCATGAAGTACTTGTTTGATGAAAGGAGTGACTTCCTTTGATTCACGTGCATTTTGATGTAAGTTGCCGCCGTGAATTCGAGAAAGCATGTTTTTACCTCCTTTGGAATCGTCCCAAGTCAGTCATGCACGTGCGAAGAATTCTGTGGTCTGTTAGACTGATCATCTTTATTCCATATGTATATCCTAGCACACCAAGCCACTGGTTGACTTGTTCAAGGAAAAGAAGTCTATGCTTGGGATCTAATCCATGGACTTGCGTAAAGACTTCGATATCCTCGATGATGGCTCCCAACCAGAACTCGGTAGTGTTTTATTGTAAGACTACCATGTGGGCATGCTTGTCTGGAACAACGTGTTCACATGTTTGTAGCAGAACCAGCTCATGTTTTGGAGCTTGCTATCGTAGTTCATTTCCCGAGAATCTCGCAACGTCATCTCGTCGATTTGTGTTACAAACTTTCATTTTTCTTCCTAGACTCGATGAGTCTGGAATATCCTGACACCAACCAGATCTGAGTCTCAGGCAGATATGATGGTTGGAACATTTCCCAAGAACTATAATATTGGTCCCTCGATAACCGGTAAAGTGGATGTCGTGGCCAACACACCCAGCCGGAAGGCCTATTATTGTAGTATCTTGTTTGAGGAAGTTGGCCACCTCCACATAAGGATTTCGTAGGATTTACCTCCGTAACTGTTTCTTATGGATTCTATTGCTCCCGAAGTCCGACCTTTTACTTGATGTTCTAGATATCAAACCATATCTATGGGTGTATTACACTAGCACGTCAAGGAGAACATTAGAAGCGGGGTGCTAAATGTCTCTCGGTCGATCATCCAGATTTTATTTTCCTTGGCCTCGCTAAGGTGAAATCTGAGAAAGTGTTATCTTCCTTTGCATCTGCATCATCCATCATCATTCATCATGGTAGCAAGTTGTGTTGCCAGGATCCTTGACACGGATGTTGGTAAAACTTTGATGAATATGGGAATGCTCAAGTTCTTGAGAGCACGCACAAGCGCTAGGTGTTATCATCGGCACTAACTGGGTTTGCTCTCAGTTTCCTCGGCAATGCTATGATCTTTTCAAACAGTGAATTCACTCTTTGTTGTTGGGTTCTTCCCCAATTACCAGAATCATTCCCAGCATTTTCATTCTGTTCCCAGCTTGCACCACCAATGTGCCATTCTACCATGGGTCTCTTCCATCTCCGGTGATAAGGAAATTCATCCATTACGTTGTCTTTAACAAGGTAATCCACATCATCCAAGTCCGGGTATGCCATTCTACCAACCCCTCCAAACGATCGCTCGAGAATTGTATTAGTCTGGTTTAAAGAGTTTCAATGATCTCCGAATCAAAAGTAATTCTTTTTGCCACTTAAGGAAATATCTCTACGAGTCACCTTCCCTAAGGTGTATCGTTATGGTATTAAGGCAACTCAACTCCTCGCTACGTGGACAATCGTTCACCACCTTCTTAAGCGTGAAATCGTTGTCTACCTAGTGAACCTTCGTCATCTGTTCCACTCCATTTCTTCAAATCTGTGCTTCGTCTCCCAGCTCAAGAGATGTTGCTATGTCTCATTCCGTGAGTTGTTCGATCTTCGAGAAGATCGACCCTTCTAGAGTCTCTTTCCCTCCAGGTCATGTTGGCAGGATTTCTCAGAGCAAGACGACAAGACAAAGATGGTGATCGAATCAACGTTTCTATGAAGTGCAACCTGGATCGTGAAGATTATACTAGTTGCGTTTACCTTTCACCTTACCATACGCTTGAATCTCGAGACGAGATTCTGGTTTAGTGGGGGTGAGTTGTCACATCCCTAGCTTCTGGCATTGCACTAGTACTAGCCTTTGGTGATGCATCATGTTTACTTTTACAGAAAGTTGAAATGGGGATTGTCCAAACCCTAGCATTTTAAGAATTCACCAGGTTCACCTAAAATATTTTCAGTCAATCCAAGTGGCTTTCAAAAATGTTCATCATCTTTGGAAAAATGCTGGAAACAGTAACCAGAGATGATGCACATTTTTCCATGTCATTTTGGATCTTTGAACTAATATATATTGTATTTGAGTTGGAGCAAATATATGTTATATATATTTTTAATGCTTCAATAATTCTGATATTTTGTGAGGGGCTCTAGAATATTACTTTCAGTCCCTGCAAAAATTATTGGAAGAAACAAAAATGATTTAGTGTCTGAACTAAATCAAAACAGATTGAAACAAATAGAAAACAATGATTAAAAAATAAAACAGAGCAAAAATAAAAAGGGAGACGGCCACCTGGGCCACTTACCTGCTTACCTGCCCGGCCCAGCTCCTTCCGCTGGCCCAGCCCGCCACCGCTACCCCCCTGTCGTCTTCTTCCCTCGCCAGAAGGACGCGGGCACGCGCCCGGCGCGCGCGGCCACGCGCCCCGGCCACCTCCTCCCTGCCTGGCTGCCTCCTCCTCCCCTGGTTCCCTCCCGCGACGCCACGCAGCCCCCTCGGACCCCTCTCACTCTTCCTCGAGGCCCCGCCCCTCTGCTCTTTCTCTCTCGCCCGAACCCGAACACAGCCGTCGCCACCGACGCCGTTCGCCGCGGCCACCATCCCCCTCTCGCCTCCCCGACGCCTCCTAGAGCTCCGCAAGTCCTCCCTCGTCCTCCTCGTCGTCTCACGCGACCAGAAGAGCCCCGGAACGCCGCCCCCGATGTTTTCCCCCTCGCCGGCCGCCGAGGATCTTCTCCGTCGAATTCGGCCACTCCGGCGCGCCCCCGAGCTCGCTGACCCTCCCTGCACGATCCCCGTGAGTCCCTGCTCCGTTTCCCCCTAACCCCAAGTTCGATTTCGAGCTCTAGCCGCCCCCTCTACCGGAGCCGAGATGCTCCGCCGCACGGGCTCGTCGCTGGTGAAGCTCCGGTGACCTTTTGGTCCCACGCCTGCGTCCGTTGCACTCGTTGCGTCCCGTAGAGTAAAACTAGCGCGACCACCGTCTTGTTTGCACACCGTAGCACCGGTCCGGCGAACACCTGAGCTCCGGCAGCCGCAAAAGAGGTCGCCGCCGGCAGCTCCGGCCACCCCAGCCTCCGCCACCACCACCGTTGGATGCGCCACTCCACCCTCTCCCCGTAATTGCTCCCTGCGCGCCAAAAGAGCCCCTGTAGCTGGTTTCCGACGCGCACCACCGCGTCTGGCCTCGCCGGCGTCAAGCCGCCGGTGGGTCTGACCACGTTGACCACGGCGGGCCCCCCCCCTCTGGGTCGATGACAGGTGGGGCCAGCCCCCCCTGTTAATTAGTTTAATTATTTTATCTTAACTACCCCCTCTGCTGACACTGACAGGTGGGCCCCCGCTATCAGGTGATTAGCCTAAGCTAATCACCACCTAATCTAACCCCAGAGCCACTGACATGTGGGCCCTAGTGCCCTAATCCTTAATTAAACTAAAATAAACCCCCCTGTTAACCTGTGACGCTGACTAATGGGACCCCCTGGTCAGGTTTGACCCGGGGCAGCCCTGTTGACTTGCTGATGCAAGCATGACGCACTGCTGATGTCATAAAGTATTTTCTGGATTTAATTATATTCAGGAAATTCCAGAAAATGCCTAAAACTTCAATAAATCATAGAAAATTAACCGTAACTCCAAATTAAATAATTTATATATGAAAAATTATCAGAAAAATTCAAGGAATCCATCTGTACCATTTTCATGCATGTTAGAACAACTTATAGATGCTGTTTAGCACAAATCATATAAATGGCATTTGAATAATCACATATGGAGTTTGAATTTGAATTTTATATTCAAACCAACTTCATTTAATCTGTTGCTAGTTGCATTAGCCCAAAACACATTCATTTTGCCATGTCATGATCATGCATCATGTTGTGCATTGCATTGATTGTGTTCCTTTCTGTGTTGCCGGTATTTGTCCCCTCTCGATAGACGTGATACCGATGATGTGATCGTTGACACTGATGAAGACCCAATGTTATCTTCAGAAGTGCCAGGCAAGCAAAACCCCCTTGTTCATTCCGATAAAATCCCACTCTCTCGCTCCTGCTCTCTTTTACTGCATTAGGACAACAACGACATATTTGATACTTGCTGCGGTAGTTGAACCCTTTATCCTTTGCATGACCTGTCATTGCCACAGTAAATAGATGAAACCCACTAGCATGAGTAGGAGTTGTTTGAGCCCTATTGTGCCTACTCATTCATGCTTGTTTGTCATGCCTGCTACTGCTTAGAGTTGAGTCAGGTCTGATTCATCGGGGATGAATCAGAGGCGTGTGAACATGTCCTACTGTGTGTGAGCTAAGTGTGTGAACACGATTTGGTAAAGGTAGCGGTGAGAGGCCATGTAGGAGTACATGGTGGGTTGTCTCATTGCAGCCGTCCTCAGGAACTGAGTTCTGTGTTTGTGATCCATGACCAGCTGCTACCACACATTGGAATGCTTAAGTGCCCCTCTCGACTTATTAATCAACATGATCTCTGTCCAGGAGTTGCAATTAGTTTCTGGTGTTTGTAGGTAGTGTTAGTAGTCTACCAAGTGGCACCCGGTACAGGTGGGCTTGGGACAGACTAGGCACAGTGGCCCGGTGTACCAAGTGGCACCCGGTTGGTGGGCTTGGGAACCCTGCACACATCGTTTGGGGCCGTAAGCGACACCCCGGCCGGATCTCCTTGCGGATGGAACCCGAATAGGCGATAAACCTGGACTAGAGACTTGTTCGGTTAGTCAGGTCGTGGCCGACTCCCTCGCCCGGTTTCCGCTTGAAGGTTGCCGAGGTACATGACGTGTACAGGGCGATAAGTGGCGGGAGCGTGTGTGAAGAAGTACACCCCTGCAGGGTTAACATCATCTATTCGAATAGCCGGATTCCTCGGATATGGAAGCGTGGACCCCTTGTACAGTTCATAGACAAGTGAAAGTGGATACTCTAAAATACGCAAGATAAGCGTGAGTGCTATGGATGGCGTTCTCGTAGGGAGACGGGAGCGGATCCATAGTAGTGTATTGATATGGTGAATATGTGGACTCGTGTGCGCCACCTCAAAAGAGTCGCTTGCAGTCGTAGTTTAGGATAGCCACCGAGTCAAAGCTGGCTTGCTGCAGTTAAACCCCACCACCCCTTTGTTGATAATGATGCATATGTAGTTAGTTCTGATGTAAGTCTTGCTGGGTACATTTGTACTCACGTTTGCCTATTTTATGTTTTTGCAGAGAGACTTCAGTCTCACTAGTAGTTCCACGTGGACTTCGACGTTTAGCTTGATACCTCAGCTACGATCTTGTGCCCTCGGCAGGATCTGATAGATAGTCAGGCTTCTCAGCCTTTTTCATTTATAGATGTCTGTACTCAGACATGATAGCTTCCGCTTGTGCTTTGACTTGTATGCTCTGATTGTTGGGTCATGCGACCCATGTTTGTAATATCTCGCTCCCCGGAGCTTATTGAATAACTACTTGAGTCGTAGAGTCATTTTGTGATGCCATGTTGTATTGCACATATCGAGCATATTGTGTGTATGATATTGAAATGCTTGGTATGTGTGGGATCTGACTATCTAGTTGTTTATCTTTAGTAGCCTCTCTTACCGGGAAATGTCTCCTAGTGTTTCCACCGAGCCATGGTAGCTTGCTACTGCTCCGGAACACTTAGGCTGGCCGGCATGTGTCCTTCTTCGTTCTTGTGTCTGTCCCTTCGGGGAAATGTCACGCTTTGAGTACCGGAGTCCTGTTAGCCCGCTACAGCCCGGTTTACCGGAGTCCTGCTAGCCCAGTGCTACAGCCCGGACTCACTTGCTGATGACCCACACATTCGAAGCTGGGTCATGGATGCCTGTCCCTGTAAGTCTGTGCCACTTTGGGTTTACGACTAGTCATGTCAGCCCGGGCTCTTTATCATATGGATGCTAGCGACACTATCATATACGTGAGCCAAAAGGCGCAAACGGTCCCGGGCAAAGGTAAGGCGACACCCGTGGGGATACCGTGCGTGAGGCCGCAAAGTGATATGAGGTGTTACCGGCTAGATCGATGTGACATCGAGTCGGGGTCCTGACAATCATGAAGATAATATTTTATGTGATAGTTATATTGTTGAATTTGATTATGATCCTACATGTAATTATTATGAGAGAGGAAAATACGCAAAAATGCTCTTTAGAGCTCGGGCTCCATGGAGCCTGAGTTTGACTTGGTCAAAATTCAAACTTTCATGTTTCATTTTTTTTGAAAAAATACACACATACTTAGAGACATAAAGCATATGTGTGTAAATTTTCAGGACGAAACACCTTAAAACGAGTGCTACACAAAAAGAACAAATCTGAGGCTTTTTAGTAAATGCACTATTCATCCTCAAAGTCCATGAATTTTTCTTTTTGCACAGATCGCATTTTAGGGTATTTCATCCTCAAATTTTACATACATACACATAACATCCTTGTTTACTTGTATGATTTTTTTTTCCAGATTTTTTGAAATTAAAAAGTGCGAATTTTGAATTTTTCAAAAAATCTGGCCACCATGGAGGCTGAGCTCCAAAATGCCCTACTCGAAAATATGGTTGTAGAAATTTTCATGTTACTAAATCACCTCTCGTTATCTTGAGATTGTCAAAGTTTTATTTCTCTCCTATGCATATGCTAGGTATTTCTTGTCTTGATAATTTGTTTGCCTATTAAATTCCTATGCATGGGAAGTATGCTAGACTTAAATGTGTTTATCACATGTTTTATGATGCTCTCTTTGTGTTTCAGTTATTATCCTTCATGTGATCATCATTGAAATCACAAAGCCTATCTTAATGGCTATAAAGAAAGAGTTTGTTGGGAGGCAACCCAACAAATAAATTCTATTTTTGTCTTCTTTATGTTTTTGAGTGTTTGCACAATTATGCTACAGTTATGATTGTGTTTCTTATGATTTAATTAGTGTCTGTGCCAAGCAGATCCTTTGGGATCATGTTGGGTGTAGTACAAAAAAAAGACACATTCGTGACATTTTGGGCCGAACAATTTTTTTCTGTCATACATATGACACTTCTATGACGATAATTGTGACAAAACCCGGTATCATCATAGATGTGGTGGGCTCCTACTTCTATGACAAAAAATCATGACAGAAAATGGGCTTTTCGTCCTGGGCGGGCCGGAGACGCAGCTGCATGACATTCTTTGGGCCGTCCATGACGGAAAAAATCATGGTAGAAGCAAGGGCGAGGAAAATTTCGGGGAGTTCCCGGTTACGGTGGGAGGTCGGGGCCGAGCGATGCGTGTTTCTCTCATACACGCACGCGCGTGTGTGCGCGGCGTTGGCTCTAACTGAACCCGAGTGAGACATTGGGCTCTAAGTGAACCCGAGCGATTGCACTGCAGGCTACGCGTTACTGAACCCGAGCGATCGATCGATGGCTGTTAACTGAACCCAATCGAGCGATTCCTTCGCTACTGCTGCTAACTAAAGCTGATCGATGCTGCCTCTGGGATGAACAGTGAGCGTTGCGGGGGGGGGGGGGTTGGATGAACATTGAGCGGTGGCATTGCCTCTGGATGAACAGGACCCCGTGGTGTGGTGGAGGGCTGGATGAACAGTAGACGGTGGAGGGGTGCCCGTGGAGGGGTGGTTGAACAGTAGCCGGTGGAGTAGCGCGCGGTGGAGGCTGGATGAACAGGAGCCCGTGGAGGCTGGAGGAGGTCGAGGGTGGAGATGAACAGTATCCCGTGGAGTCCCGTTTTGCGGTACGCCACACCCCTCCCGATCAACAAGACCCCCGTTTCGACCGTAGCGCTCCAACACAAGTCAGTTTCCTCCGTTTTGCGGTACGCCACATCCCTCCTGATCAACAGGACCCCCGTTTCGACCGTAGGAGGTCCGTTTCCTCCGTTTTGCAATACGCCAGGCCTCGTTTCCATCGCATGTTCCGTACAAGCCCTCCCGATGAACACGACCACGCATTCCGTTCCGACCCAGCCAGTTGGCTCCCACGCGTTCCGTTGCCTCCCGATGAACACGACGCATTCCGTTGCCTCCCCATGAACACGACGCATTCCGTTGCCTCCCCATGAACACGACGCATTGCGTTGCCTCCCCATGAACACGATGACGACGCTGTTTTTCCGTTCCGACCCAGCCATGTACACGAGCCCTGGCCGTACGTATGCGCGAGCAAACATTCGAGACCCCGCCCGTATGTACACATACGTGGCCGTATTTTCTTTCTTGCACCCTGGTCGCTGTACGTACGTGTACATGCTACGTGTACATGCTACGTGCGCGCCTCTACTACGGCACGTACGCGCCTCTACTACGACATGTGTGCGCCTCTACATTCACTAGTATATATGTACATACACGTTCGTGACCAGAATGACAACGCTACGTACGCTTCGACCAGGTGCGTCCCGACTGTCAGGCACTTCCTTGCCTGCGAAGATGTAGCTGGTGGGTCCCAGCAGTCAGGGGGGCGAATCGTTTTTTTGCCCAGACGCACTTCCTTGCGTGCGAAGATGTAGCTCGTGGGTCCCAGCAGTCAGGGGCAAACGTTTTTTTTCGCGAAATATGGTGGCCCGTCCGGTGGGTCCCCGCTGTTAGGTGGAGGAATAATTATTTTGCACGTAATAAGGAGGCACTTCCTTGATGCGGCCGTGGACCCAGCTGTTAGCCTCTCCACGTACAGTCCACGTCCGATGGAAGCTGTTCCTTGACCACGTGACCATGCCGTGCTGAGAGCACCAGGGCGGTGGATGACAGCGAGGCCTAGGAAGGGGACAACACGGAGCCGGGGAAGACGCGGTAGTGGATGCCCACGCGTAGAGGAGTACGAGGGTTCACTAGTTTGCTGCGGTGTGAGGCTGCCGTTGCCGCAGAATAACAGGGGGTGTGAGTGAGTAGAGGGATGGCCTGGCCAGTGGTGGGAGTAGTAGGGGGCGGTGAGGCCTCCGCCGCATTGCAGCCGGCCACGGGAGGCAGGAGCACGAGGCATGACCGGCGCTGGTTTGGGCGGCTGGAGCAAGAAGACCAGAGGTTGAAGAAGCACTACGACCGTTGGATGGACATCGTATGGTCACTGGAGCTAGAATCGTGCATATTGACTAAGTTGACAAAGCCCTCCGTCCCCGTCAACTTAGTAGGCCCACAAGTCAGCCTACCAATATACTGGGTCCCAGCTAACAGGGGGAGTATTCATTTTTTTGTGCGTAATAAGGAGGCACTTCCTTGCGTGCGAAGATATAGCTGGTGGGTCCGAGCTGTCAGCGGCGGTAACATTTTTTTCGCGAAATACAGAGGCCCTTTCGGTGGGTCCCTGATGTCAGGTGGAGGAATCATTATTTTGCGGGTAATAAGGAGGCATTTCCTTGTGTGCGGCCGTTGACCCAGTTGTCGGCCTCTCCACGTACAGTCCACTTCAGATGCATGTCGGTCGTTGACCACGTTTACCAGGCCGTGCCGAGAGCACCAGGGAGGTGGACGACGGCGAGGCCTAGGAAGGGAACAACATGGAGGCAGGGAAGACTCAGCAGTTGTTTCCCATGCGGAGGGGAGTACGACTGTACGAGGGTTTACTGGTTCGTCTGCCGTCGCCGGAGAATAACAACAGGTGTGGGTGAGTAGAGGGATGGCTAGGCCAGTGATGGGAGGACGGTGGGGCGGTGAGGCCTGCGCGGCAGCAGAGCCGGCCGCGGGGAGGAGGGAGCAGGCAGTCCCGCTGGCGCTTGTTTGAGCGGCTGGAGCAGGAAGACTAGAGATTGAAGAAGCATGACAACCGTTGGATGGCCATCCAACAGTCACTGTTTGTGCGTCAACCTTTTTTTTAGGAAAGCCTCAAATCTGTGAAAAACGGCATACAACCCATCTGCCATTATTTCTAATAATTTACAGCCCATTTGCTAATTATTAAGGTTTTTTTGAGCCCATATTCTTTTTGTTAGTATTACAGCCCATATTATGGCCACGGTTAAAAAATTATACGAAATTTTGCATATTTCGGTGCGGTCCGAACTGTTTTAAATCCCGAAATTTCGACTCACATTCAAACTGATTTTAAAAATAAAGGTATATCAATATAAAATCCAACAAATTCTCCACGCATAAAAATTAATGTAATTTAAAATCTCGAAATGAAAAAAAGATATTTGAAACTAATTGCCGGTTTGATGTGTTTTAAAAATGTACAACCCATTTCTCATTACTGATGGGCCATTTTCTCAGCCAACCGAATGAAAGCTCTCCTCGTCTTGAAAGATTTGCAGCCCAACAGGCCTGACAAAGCGACTTACTTGGTAAATCACAAAAAAACTGGGCTGTTGTCGTGGACCCAGCTGTCAGCCTCTCCACGTACAATACTCTTCCGATGGAAGTCGTTCCTTGACCACGTTGACCACGCCGCGCGGAGAGCACCACGACGGTGGATGACGGCGAGGCCTAGGAAGGGGACAACGTGGAGCCGGGGAAGATGCGACAGTGGAATCCCACGCGGAGAGGAGTACGAGGGTTAACTGGTTCGGCTGCGGTGTGAGGCTGCCATCACCGCTAGGCCTGGCCAGCGGTGGGAATAGTAGGGGGCGGTGAGGCCTCCGCGGCAGCACAGCCGGCCATGGGAGGCAGGAGCATGCGGCACGACCGGCGCTGCTTTGGGCGGCTGGAGCAAGAAGACCAGAGGTTGAAGAAGCACTACGGCCGTTGGATGGACATCGTACGGTCACTGGAGTTAGAATCGTTCATATTGACTAAGTTGACAAAGCCCTTCGTCCCTGTCAACATAGTAGACCCACAAGTCAGCCTCCCACCAAGGTGGGTCCCAGCTAGTCGGGGGAGTATTTAATTTTTTTTGCGTAATAAGGAGGCACTTCCGGTGGGTCCGAGATGACAACGGGGGGAACGTTTTTTTTCGCAAAATACGGTGGTCCGTCAGGTGGGTCCTAGCAGTTAGGGGGCAACCGCTTTTTTCGCAAAATACGGTGGCCCGTCCAGTGGGTACCTGCTGTCAGTTGGAGGAATCATTATTTTTCGCGTAATAAGGAGGCACTTACTTGCTGCGGCCGTGGACCCAACTGAGACTCTCCATGTACAGTATACTTCCGATGGAAGTCGTTCCTTGACCACGTTGACCTCGCCGCGTTTCGTTGCGTGCATGCATCCATGGGTGTGGTGCGTCCCCACTGTCAGCCTCTCACGTACAATCATCTTCCGATGACTCTCGGTTGTTAACCACGTTGACCACACCGTGCTGAGCGCACCCAGATTGGAACGACCCGGAGATGGGGAAGACGGGGTAGTGGAGTCGCAGATGGAGAGGAGTGGGAAACTTCACTAGTTCGGGTGCGCGGCAGCACAGCCGCGGTGCCGCCCACGGGAGACAGGAGCAAGAACAAAGGTTGAAGAAGGAGCAAGGCTGTTGGATTAATATCCAACGGTCCAGCTGCTAGAATCATTTGTTGATTAAGTTGACGAAGCCGTGCGTACACGTCCTCTTAGTAGGCCCACAAGTCAGTCACCAAATCTGACGGGTCCCAACTGTCAACGGGATGAATAATTTTTTCACAAAACAAGGAGGCACTTCCTTCCATGCAAAGATACAGCCGGTAGGTCCCAGCTGTCAGGTGGAGGAAACATTTTTTTCAGCTTAATAAGAAGGAACTTTCCTTGCGTGCGACCATGGACCTCGTGGGTCCCAGCCGTCAGGTTCTCCACGTACAGTCCTCTTCCGATGACTCTTGTTTGTTGACCATGCCGCACCGAACGCAACAAGGTGGTGGACGATGGCGAGGCCCCAGACGGGAACGACTCGGAGATGGGAAAACATGGCAGTGGAGTCGCAGATTGAGAGGAGGAGAAGGGTTATAACTGGTTCTGTTGCGGCGTGGGGCTGTAGTCTGTGGAGAATAACAGGAGGTGTCAAGGGGTGGAGGGATAGCCTGGCCGGCGGTGGGGTAGCGCTTCGCAGCGATGCGTGCTAAGCAGAGCCGCTAGCCGCTGGAGGCCGGACTAGGCGGTCCCAGCGACGCTGGAGGAAGAAGACGAGAGATTGAAGGTGCATGCCGGCCGTTGGATGTAAATCCAATGGATGTGGATGACACAATCATTTGTTGACCAAGTTGACAACGCCCTACGTAGGCTTCGACCTATTGGCCCACATGTCAGCCTGCAAAAATGTGGCATATATTTAACCCATGTTTTCTAGAATGTACAGTCCATTTGCTGGGCTGGGTGAACAAATAATTTCGCGTCAATCAGGCCCATTTATATTTCCTAAGAAATCCCAGCCCATTTGCACTTGCTTGAAATACACGTATTAGGTGGGCTCGTAATATATATATAATGTTATGTTAGAAGAAGCAATTAATATCAAAGAATAAACAGGAGAGGCACATTATATATATATAATTAAGAAATTAGCGAGTTATTGCTCAAAATAAAAATGAGCGCGTTATTATTAAATTGGTCCTTAAAATCTTCGCAAGCTTTTGTACGCAATCACTAGGATTTTCCTTGCCTATGAGTCAAAAACAACCAGGATTTTCCTTGCCAACTTCCGTTAAACATTTACTTTTATAAGTTAATAACACATGGGATGTTTTTATAATGTATATATAAGTCTCTATAAAATATACGATAATAGTAATAATATAAATATATATAATGTGGTTAGAAGGGGAAATATAAATTGGACACATCATTACTTTTATAAGAGACCTGTGTTTTATACCCCACAGTAGGCATACTAACAAGTTCACACACAAATACAACAGAAAAGGTAAACATTCATATCAAACTCAGGTTCACAGGACACATTCATATTCATAGACAACATTCACTATCAACAACTCAAAAGATTCATATATACACAAGCTCAGCATATCTATGCATCCAAATGATTGATAGATCACACAACAATATTCATACATAATTCACAAAAAGATTCAGATATACACATGTTCAATATGTTTATGCATCCAAATGATTGAGATCACAACCAATATGATCCATGGACGAACTTTAATTACCTAGGGTATAGACTGGTAAATGGTGTTCAATCGGAGGTATTTCTTGCTAAAATTAGTTCTTGTACGAGTAAACTTTCGAGTACATAAGAGGCAGCACAGACAATCTGAACTTTGCTTGTAGGTTTATCCTCAAATAGTGGCCTCGTGCCGAGGGAGATTTGAGCAACTTGGCCACTACTTTCATCCAACTAGTTTACTGGCTCATCTTGGTCCTGTATCTCGCCAAAATTCTACATTGCAGACGAGAAAGGAGGCGGTTGAGAAAATGAACCACCCAAATTTTTTGTGCAGTTCAACTGAAATGGAGCATCCTTGGCGTGCAGACTAATTAAGTGCCAGATGAATATACACGTCAACCAACTTGTCTGGAATCTTTAGACTCCATGCCATATAGTTTGCTACCATATGTGCCGATAACCAAAAGGCACAAGTTGGGACCAAAGACTGGACTGCGTTTTTCTGGGCTATGCACCAAGCAATATTTTTGGCGTTCACTCTCCTAATACTTGGAGTTTGACAATTGGTTGACGCCGGTTGATACTCTAATGAATATAGGCACTTCTTGTCAACATCGATGCTTGTCTGAGTGAACTTTGGAGTACATAGCAGCATCATAAGTACCTATCCATCTGATCATTTTGTGCAGTTCTACTAAAATCACCCGATGTAATGATTTTCCTGCGAGTTCATGCTCCAAATTACTCCTTTATGAAATTGGCAAACAGTAGCACAATACCAAATTACCAATACATATGACAGGCACAATAATCAGGATAAAGACTAGTACCAACCTGTGTGAGGTAGCATATCAATTACTATTTCCTTTGACTGGAAGCTGAGATAAGCCAAGCAACTGACAGCAAAGGAAGAAAGAAAGCGGAGATTAGCGACTGACAGGAAAGGACGGAAGCTATCGAGGCAATGAAGCACCCACAGTTTTTGTGCAGTTCCACCAAAATCGAGCATCCCTGTTGGCACATATATTGTGAGAGTGAGATTACTGTAATAGTGGGACTAGTTGATGAAACATACACTAACAAATAGAAGCACCCTCATTATCTTAATGGGTAAAGTTAGCAACATAGTAGTCTTGCTTAAAGAGAGGTATTAGTTTATTTACTCAGTGGCAATTAGCTCAACTCAACACTCAAAGCATTTCCATTTATCATAGGTTGCAAAACTTTAACGTGCAAAGATTAAGGAGTTTCTCATGACAGTAGCACGATACAAATAGAGATGACAACAAACTAATATGGATGAAGGCCTTAGGCCCGTACCAACCCGAGAAAAAAGCTTATTCATGTAGTCCCATACGAGATGATAAAGCACTCACTGGAATCACACAATAGTATATTTTTTTTTGCACTTCAAATGTATGGTTGAAATCACTCTTGTTTACCAGTGCTGATATTATATCGAAAGATTATCAAGAACTTCCAGCAGAGTTAAAGCACTGGCTGGGATACAGTTCATTGTATTGTCTTGTGTAGTTCCACTAAAATGTATGATTGGCACGACATGATCCATGTTTGCACAAGTAGGAACAAGGTGAAACCTTCATTAGCTTAGTGAGAAAGGATATGAAGACATTAGCATATTACTCAAACAGTAGCATCAAATTCATGATGGACAATACGCAAAACATTGCCTCATTGAACCAATGGCAATAAATTGACATGCAAAACAATAGCACTATTATGTCATGACACTAATAATATTCCCTCCCTGCTCCACCACATGATTCACCTCCATAGACAAACATACACACGTACATGATCCAGAATAGGGTCCTACTAAAGATTTGTTTAACTCCAACAGGAAAATTAGACAGTAATAAATTAGTGGTACTTAAGTACTCCTAATTAATTAAGTGAGACAACAGAAGTGGAAGGGCTCCGTGGAGGATCGTCTCACATGTAAGGTAGTCGTTGCCGGAGCCCTTGATTGGCCTCGACTGAGGCCTCTGGCTTCAGCAAGATCGCCATGGCACTATTTATTCTTCTTCTTCTTCCTCTTCATGCTATGTTTCTCTTTCTCCTCACCAGTTGGTGAAACAAAGTACATGATTGGCCTTCTAATTCAGAATTGGTTTTGTGAGTGAGGGAGTATAAGTGTACTAGTAAAAAACAACATTATTTTCTCATGGCAGTCGGAAAATAGAGATGAACACATGCATTAAATATCATCTTACCTAAAGGAAGGTTATGGCGCCAATATGGATGATGAGGATTGGAACACAGATCTCCCGTTGTGCAGTTCCACCAAAATGAACCAACTGTTCCATTCTGACATTCCAGTTAAACAACACAAAAGTCACTTCTTTTAAGAAGAGTTTTGTGCAGTGCACCAAAAGGTCACAACAGCAACCAGGTGAATTGGATATCCCTGTTTGCACAAAAAGACACAGAGGAAGCAATCAGAGTCTCAAACAATTACATGCAAAAACATTTGGCTAAACTTGTCATGGCTTATAAACAGTGGCATGACTTCATTTTTACCAGGGACATTAGATTAAGAACAGCTAAGGCTGCGTTCGGTTCACAGGTATGGTGCAGGATTTTCGTAGGAACACAATTCCTACGGTATTCTTTCCCTTCCAACCGTTCGGAACACGGGAAAGGTGAATAGTGTTTCATAGGAAAGCTGGTCTGGTAGTACTGATTCCATAGGATTAGAAACATCCACGCGCTAGTCATTTTTTGGGCGGAAGCCCGAGGCAGGCGCTCGCTGCCATGCGTTAGACAGGTTGCTGTGGTGTGTTACCGGAATAAAAAAATCAACCTATGTGTGTTACGTGAGGTGAGGACAAGAGTAGTCACTGTGCAGCTGAATAAACAAATAGCATCTCATACTACCAAGCATGCTACTCTAAAAAAACAAATCTGTACATTTCGTAGTCCATCCGAACACATTCTCTTGAGAGTTTCCTCTAGTTCGCTGTTCCATAGTTTTATACCTACATTCCTTTCCTATTCCTCTATTTTCATCAAGACCTATGCTTTCTGCCCCATTATTCCGAACGAAGCCTAAATATTTGGCATAAGGGCATGGGACAGTGGGTGCACCAGCAGTCCAGCACCATGTACGTAAATAGGGGCATAAAGTGGTGATTCATAGTTTGTTGCCCCGAGAAACAAACATCCAAGAAACATATCTGGGTTGGTCCCATTTTTGTTCACTCTAGCCACCTACTCCTATGTGTGGATAGCAAATCTAGTCCTGGTCATACCACTGTGTACAACGTTACCCCTATATTTCCCTTTTCGACCAAGAGACCGGTTGGATGACCAGTCTGTACTACTTTCTCCCCCTTTCCTTCCTGTTTGTACCAAGTCCGATGTACATACTAAATTTCCCCACCCCCACTTTATTTCTTGTTTGAACCAAGTACTCCCTCCGTCCGGAATTACTTGTCATCAAAATGGATGTGTCTAGAACTAAAATACATCTAGATACATCCATTTCAATGACAAGTATTTTCGGACGAAGGGAGTACAAGATTCGACTCCATGAAGTAGCTTTACCTCTAACAATAGAAGAAAAAAAATGTGACGTTGGGCCATCCAATCGAGAGGGGCTGAGAGGTAGAATGATGCACATGCAGTGACGTAGCGAGCTGGGGAAGTAGAGCTAAGGCGGTTTCGAATGAAGATATACTTGAAGGTCGTCGGGATGTGGATAGGTGGGTGGCGGGAGGCCGGATCCGCCCACAGGCAACGACGAAGGGATCGGAGGACCTCCCGCACCGGCGCTTAGCTAGAGATAACGGTGCGGTCGACAGTGGGTCTCGTCGCTCACTGTCGACGACGGCCTAAACGCTGCCCCTCCTCCCCTTCACCGGCGGAGGGGGATACGTCCATATCTGTAACCAGCTGTGAGGATAGAAAGCCAGTGTTTTTTGAAGGGAGAAAGACAGTGTTACTACCTCTATCTTGTTTAGATCTGGAGAGGATGAGAGAGTGTGTGAAGAGAGCAACCCTAGCAAGCAAGCGCGGAGGCTCCGGCCTATATATACATAGTGGGGTAGTTTTCCTTTTTCACTCCATCAAAATGATCGTTTAAAATTGTGTACTACTACATGCCAGGTCGCGGTTTTTTAGTTGTTGATTGTTTTTTGAGATAGCTACCCGCTTGTTCCAAGTGGTGTTACGGTGTGCCAGGTCGAACTTTGTATCGTTCAAGTCTGGTACTACAAGTCCCTCCATTAAATGAACAACCACCCCCTCGTAAAAATTGTGAACAAGCCCATGGCTAAAATTAGCAGAAACGTGGGTTGCCCCTACATTCATTATTATTTATATTTTCTACTCCCTCCGTTCCTAAATATAAGTCTTTTTTATTAGCCACACCTAAGACAAGAATTTTTTTATTAGCAGTGAACGCCACATGTCATAGACACAAAAATTGTGGCAAGATTCCCTTAGGCAAGCCAAAGTGTGTCTAACAATTTGAGCAACTCAGGTTAGGCAAGTGTGGCAAGTGTGGGAAAAATAATGTGGCAACATAAGACAAACATAGTCACAATCCAAACAGCCCCGCAATTTTTTGTGACATGCATGAAAATTTGGTTAGTTAAATTTATAGTCAAAATTTGGCAAGGTGCATCAAATCAACACATGCAAGTATCAAAAGGAAAGTCACGACATGCATGCATGCGTTGGACTCCCTCCGTTTCCAAATATAAGTCTTTTTAGAGATTGCAACAAGTGACTACATATGAAGCAGAATATGTCTACTCCTACATACGAAGTAGCTCATTTGAAATGTGTAAAAAGACTTATATCGAGTGCAGTGCTTTGATGTGTCACGTCAACTCGTACAAGACCGGGAAATTTGATTACTACAATGCCCTCTCCCTCGCGGACTGAGCTCCGATGCCTTAACTGCACCTGCCTTTGGCTGCATGACAGGAGGGCCAACCACCTATTGGGCCCACCTGTCATAGACGCAAAGGCAGGAGCAGTAAGTAGAAGCTTTCGCTACACGCTATCCCTCCCGCACGAGGTGGACGGACATGCAGCAGTGGATTCAATACTGTAGAAGTAGGAGTAACATCATTGTTCGTCTTCTCGAAGAGGCGAAGAGCCAAGCGCAACCCGAACATGGTAGTTGCGAACGCTCGCGTGGTGCGGTTCCTTGGAGTACTTGCCAGGCTCTTGCATGAGACAAAATTACTATTGTTTAACAATTAAACTCCATTATCCATTGGTTGATACTCATTCTGCATAGGTCCACGCGCTTAGCACCATTTCCTCCTGGGGTCACCAATGTTTATTTGCTAATTAATAGCATTGCATGCAATGAACTAGCCATTGCAAGTCATTAAAAGCATGCACCCCTCTCATCTCTTATTGGTTGATATGTCAAGAAACAAGAAACAAGGTAGAAGTTAATGCACCGCACCTAAGTGTTTTGGAACTATTTGGTTTTCGTAAGATGACTTACACACCTAGACGGAGGGAGTAGTATAGCCCTGTAAACCGGAAAGGAGTATTTGCCTTTATAGAGATTTCAACAAGTGACTAGACTACACTGTGTGCAGTACTCCCTCCCTTCCGGTTTATAGGGCTCAAATCTCAAATCTCATGAACCAAGGCATTTTGCGATTGGAGGAATGTATCTCGTACTTTACAAAACTACCCTAATTAAACTCATGCATTAATTACGTAGTTCTCTCGTTTTCCTCTCCGTCTTGGTCGCGGTGCATAATATTGAGCACTCCTATATGACTAGCCGCCCTATCTACACGCGGGACATTTCAAAGCATCCGGGCCCGCGTGCCATCCACCAAATCACAGCGAGGTGCTACAGTCGAGACTCACCCGTCACCCCGGTGTGGCCGTCATGACCAATCATATCACAAAACCCACACCTTTACCAGCAGTGGTAAGGTGGCCTCCAAGTTGGACTGGACGAAGCAACCATCATTTCACTGGAACGCTGGTTCAAGCCTTTCTTCCCTTTCTTGAAGAAAACCTCACTCCGGGCTACTCGTTTCTGCCATTTTTCTTCTGTACCGACGAAGGAAAGGTGGGCAAATCAGTGACACACCAATTGCACCTGCAGTTAAGTCCGTGAATGCGGCATTGACATTCTGGAAAGATGGTGACCGTTTCAGGCGGAAAGCGCGCGCTAGCGATGGAAGGGGTTTCGGTGTGCAGTGGCACTAAGATCGGTCGCTCACGGTAGTACATACTCCATACCATACTACCATAGTACCCTCTCTAGCTTAGGCTGTTTTATAGACTGTCATTGTGATGGACAATATACATGAGCAAGGCGGTCCGAGTATGACCGTTGGTGTTGAGCCAGGTGAATACATGCTCGGCGTTTGCGTAGGCCTCCATCAAACGTCTAAACAGTAATGTCAGGCACCGCCGGGGCGCGCAGGTGATGGGCTCGCCGTTTGCGTTGCACCATGAGAATGACTTTGATTTAGAGGGCGACGTGCATGCATTAGCATGCTTTGACAGCGTGAGCGTGAGTGTCTGACGCGAAGTATTTCATTTTAATTTGGCTGACAAGGGTGCGTTGCAGCGACGAGTCAGTGCTTTGATTCCCCACATACACATAATTTTGGTTTTTACAGTATTTCTTTCTCCATTGACAGGTAGGCCCATGTAGATAGATAAAGAACACGAGCTGATGAGGCGCATGCGGACTGTTTGACTGGTCAACCAGACAAATACGGAGCTATACGCTGAGCCAGTGACTGTATAATCACCATATCTCGTATACAATGATCAAAGTGAGCTATCAAGACAAGTTCGATGACCGGCAATGCATTTTACTCGGTAATAAATGACCAGAATTGAAGGGGAATCCAAATTTGCTTCGTCTTCTGCCCTTGAGCTCTTGAAAAACCAATGCACTATACGGTTGTCCGGCCACTCCACCCTAGAGCTCTCACCAAGCGTCGTTCATGCCACCGCGCCGTACACTAACTGGTAAGGCAGCGATGGCATCCCGAGTTCCTCGCCGCCCACGACCGCACACAAAATGGTAGGGAAGCGATGGCATCCCGCTGTGCCGAGTTCATCGCCGCTCGCGACCTCACAACTATGTGGGAGGAATTTGAAGATGCCAAGGCCGAATGGGCGGTAGAGCAAGAGGCGGCCAAAGCCGCGCAGAGGGAGCGGAAAAGTCAAAAAGCACTCAAGAAAAGAGAGGCCCGCCGCTGCAAGAAAGAAAAGGACGCACGCGCTGCTGCGGAGAGGTTGGCGGAGATCCAAGCACGATGGGGTGTCGCCGACAAAGCCGGGAAGGAGAACGACGATGTCTGGCCAGCATGTGAGAAGTAGTAGTACTAGTAGTTAGTGTGTGTGTCTGTGTCTGAGTACGAGCATGTACCAATACTACTAGTTACTACTGTAGTTTTTAGAGCAAATTACCAGTACATTAGCCTAGACTAAATGGAAAAATTCCTATCCTAAGCATCAAATGGCATCTCTTTCTCTATAGGAATTGAGATGCATGTCATCTCACTTCCTATGGTTTTCATATTCCTATCCTATGAACGAAAGGAGGCCTTTGTTGGAGTAACTACTGTAGCTAGCAGTACTGCTGGTACAGTAGTTTTCTTCAAGAAGCGGAATTCAACGAAGTCATGATGGTTCCTTCGTCCGAGCAACTTCAAAGTGGGAAGTGGGCATGTGATTTGACGGCTCATTAGTCATTGTTACTGCGGCGCGACGACCTGGGTGACTCTCCCTTGGAGTTCTGCGTGCATGGCAAGTGGACCAGGATGGTCGACGTCCCACATGTTGGCAAACAGAAGTATTCTTTCCGATATCGAGGAGCAAGGAAACCGCGTGGTATAGTATCACTGCTGATTGGTCCGCAAAAAAATAGTATCACTGCCGATTTATAATTATTTTTTTATTTCTGATGAATGCTAGCATTTCAACTCTTCGGCCGGCCCATGGCTACCGGGCGACGGCGACCAGAGAAGAGGCGACGGGAGGGGAATGAATGAAGCTACTGTTTGGGTTCGCCTTCCGGCTTAAATAAATGCGCAGCATCACATGTACCCGCGGGTGCACAAATTGTAACATACGTGTCTGCTTAAGTGGGCGTCACGTAACTGGTGTGTGTGTGAGAGAGATTCTGAGAGATAGAGTGCGTGTGTGCGACTCTACTCTTCGGACATGTACTCAACCTTTTGCATCGGGATATAAGTATAATGGTATTTACTTTAGCTAGTGATTTACGTGGCCATGTTAACGTGGTTGTGTCAAAAAAATGCACTTCCTGCTCGTGATTTGCGTTATATAATTACAAGCAAGATTCTCGTGCATTGCATGAAACATCAATATGCATTTTTTTTACAAAACACCTGTTGTGATTGACCCATGCAGGAGTAATCCCAGGTGTAAAAACTAATGATATCTCAAGAATTTTATCGGAAAACTGGTATCTCGAGAATGTCATCGAAAAAATGAAAGATGAGAGATAAGGCAAGGAGGAGTGGAGCGTGGTGGTGACTGGTGGTCGGAATGGGTGGATGCATGGGGATGGATGGTGCCGGCAGGCGGCAGCGGCCACCATGCATGCTAGATTGTTCCAGAGACTTATTCCTTTTTAATTGCTGAGCAATGAGGTTGCGGGAGATAATGATGTGGAGAGAGGTGCGGGTATCTTTTGTAAAATTATCATAGTTTGCTTTCTATCCTCAGATATAGGTCATACGGTCTGTATTACAAGATGGCAGGCACACCATCACCGCCAACTCGTTTTTTATAAGGGTACAGATGATAAGTTTGCTGACTACTAAAGTAAAGTGGAATTTGTCCATGTTATGCAAGTAAATAAAGGTGATTGTTTATCATACGGGTAAGGTTGGATGAAGGGTGGTAGGAACAAATGCTCCGCCTAGAGCATGTGTGTGTGAGATGGAGTCTTAGTGTGTGAGTGGGGTGTGTGTGTGTGAGAGAGAGAGAGAGAGAGAGGAGAGAGAGAGATGGAGTCTTAGTTTGTGTGTGTGTGTGGGAGAGAGAGATGGAGTCTTAGTGTGTGTGTGGGAGGGTGCGTGCGTGCGTGTGTGTGTTTGTGTGTGTGTGTGAGAGAGAGAGAGATGGAGTCTTAGTGTGTGTGTGTGGGGGGGGGTCCGTGCGTGTGTTTGTGTGTGTGTGTCGCAGGGTCCTCTGTGGCGGATGTAATTTAAGTGTGCATGGCTTCATCATAGAGAGGTGATGTGTATGGCAGAGGCCACCAACGATGGGGTGCGAGAGAGAAAATGCCCATAGAGAGGGAAGAGAAGGTGTGTGCGCGTGAGAGGAGTCGACATCGAGAGAATGTGTTTGTTCGAGAGACACCGAGGAAGACTATATATCGATGGTGCATGTAGGCGGGAATTAAACAAAGGGATGGTCTTATTGGTTTTGGGGATATAGGGGAAGAGTGAGAGGCGGCGGGGGGGGGGGGGTAGCTAGAAGGAGATTGTTAAGTGTGAGTGTGTGTTTTACCCATCCAGGCGGAAGTTATGTGTACAAAAGAGGAGAACGATTCGATGTGGCATTAGGATTGAGGGTAATTAACTACATATGGAGACATATAGACCTTGAACGTGCATGTGTGAGAGGTATACATGTATACGTGGGATGTGTGTGTATGCATGCGCGCATGATTGAGATAAAAGAAAGAAGACATAAGTCATAAGATCAACGACATGGGAGAGACGGATCGGTATGACAATATGCATGCATGTGAGAATGCAGGGAAGAAGGCCCGACAATTGAGCATGTGTTTTTGTCTTTAAGAGATAGTGGCGTGGGCTGGAGCATGCATCTATGGCGAGCAGAGGGAGTGAGGCGCAACGATTGTGCAAAAGAGACCAACCTATAAATGCATATGTATGGAGAGACATATATAGTGTGGGTGATAGGAAGCAAGACTCCGTGCGAGAAAGAAATGTTGACGGAGAAACTACAGATAGATACAGAGATGGAGATGCTAGCTAGACGGACATCTGCTAGTTGGGTGTTGGAGATGACCGTCGGGTGGTTCAAAGGGTGAAGTTATATATGTGTGTGAGAGGGCACTTGGATGCATGTGGAGAGAAACATATGTAGTGTGCGTGATAGGAATCAAGAGTGAGGGCGAGAAAGAAGGTTGATGGAGAAATAGATAAATAGAAAGATAAAGATGCTAGCTAGTGTGTGTTAGAGATAGGAGTCGAGTGGATCAGAAGGCTGGGTTATGTGTGTGTGAGAGAGAGATAGAGAGGGTGCATGTGAGTCACATACAAACAGATATCAGAGAGAAATGAGATCTAGATGCACGGAGTTTTGTGTCTGCGAGAGAGAAAGATATTTCACAACGAGAGTGATAGCTAGAGAGACATACGAGGGAATGCAAGATATCTCTAGGGAGAGAGGGTGTGTGTGAGCGACATACAAGAGAACAATGGAGAAATATGAAACCCTGGGAGATAGAGTTTGTGTTTGTGTCTGAGAAAGAGATATTGAAGAGGAAGATTCGTAGGTTCTCATATCTAAGGAGCGAAAGACATCTCTATACGAGGGGTGTGCGAGTGGCACACATGGGAATAGTAGAGAGAAATGAGACCCCCGGAGACAAAGTTTTGTGTTTGTGTGAGAGAAAGAGATTCCACATGGAGAATCATAGTTAGAGACACATAGCAGGGAGCGAGATATACTTAGAGAGAGATAGAGTGATGAAGGTCGAGGGAGAGAGTACCATCAGTGTGTTATGAGGATAAAAGATCATTGTCGACATATAGGTAGCATGAGAGGTACCTGAGAGACGATGAATGCATATAGGTCCAGAGAGATAGTCCTATATAAGAATGAGTGATAGCTATATGAGACGAATATCTGGATTAAAGGGGATTCAAATATTTAAACTGGAGATCACGACATCGATAATATCATAACGCAAATTGGTGTATCAAACATGCATATTCATTTGAATTTGGGCACACGTGTAATGTTATATAGTTTATCAATATTGGTGATCCATAGATTCTTCAATTACAAACAATGCATGGTTTATATGCAACTAATGTCTAAACGGGATTACACTATATGTTGCGTGTGTGAAACACATTATAAATGTTTGAGAAGTAAAAAAAACCCGCATGAAACACACATTAATTGGAGACAGTTAGCGAGGAATGCATACATTGGATTTCAACATAAAGTGGTTTCAAATATTTGAAAATCCAAATTGATGGATACAACCTTATGAATATGAGATCACACCATTTGTAAACCATATTTATGTATAAATGGTGTTGTGCTTTTGAAAGTATATATAAAAGAATGATGTATATAAAATGTAATTCCAATTGAAAATGGATCCCGCCCGAAAAAATAGAATACAAACGGGATTCGAATTGAGTTGGCACGGTAAACGTGCACTCTGCAAAATTTGAACGAAGCGGGGAAAGTCGCAGTAACCGCCCAAAACCAAAATCTGCGAGATGCAAATCACTACTGCCTATCACTGCCACGCAAAGCCTATCTGCTGGATTTCTATAGGTTTCGATAGGGGTAGGTTTGTAATTTCACCCAAACGTGACGTAACCGCCTCTCACCCGGATTAATACATGGTGGGCGCCAAAACACAGTGTGTCCTTGGCTGAAATCGACTCCCTCCCCGATTCATATTCATACACGGTGGGCGCCAAAAACAAACTCTCGTCAGCAAATATTCGGTGTATGCGAGATTACCGTCCTATCCCCAACCGACTAATGTTGCTGTGATGTAGTAGCAATTTGAAACGGGGGCTAAGTTTGTAAATTTCCTAGCATTTGAGACAAGCGCGCCCTGAATACATGGTTCCCCCTTCCTCTCTACCTCCCTTTTCCCCATTCGTACTTCGTGGGCGCCAAAACACCCTCTCCATCCCACCCTCCTCCGTCCACCGCCGTCCACCACCCCATCCACCGCCGTCCTCCTCCACCATGCCGGAGCTGATACCCCGACGCCGCCGTCCATTACAAGATATCGACCTCTCTCATCCATGGCTTCAGACCGGGATCCTTGCATCCCGTCCTCTCGCTTCATCCCCGCCGTCGTCCACCTTGCCGGCGCTGCTCCTACGACCGTCTCGTCCACCATGCCCCGCCGCCACCGTCTACCCTCCTAGATCTGCTTCCACGCCACCGACAGCTATCGCTACCACAACACCGTCAAATGCTCAGCAGATGCGTACACGGCGCCGCACCAAAGGCGGTACTCTTTCGTGTCTGCTCAACCTATTTATCGCAGCAAGAAAATAGATCGCCACTGCTTTACTCTGATTTCTTGTCTTGGTTGCGAAGTTGCCTTTGTCCGGTTTTCACCTTCAGATCCGCCATGGCACGCTCAACACTATACTCCCAATGCTTATGGTTTTCCCCTTTTATATTCCACACTAGTTAAATCACATTGGACTAAATTTCAAAATTGGGTCAGTCGATTTTTCAGAGCTCGCCGGAGTTCGCCGGTGCGATCGAAGGGGCTCGGGTGGTTGTGGGGCCTCACCGAATGAAGAAAACTCGATGCGGGTGGGGGTTGGGGCGGGGGTGGGGGTGGGGGTGGCAGAGGAACACAGGCGGTGGGGGCTGGTGGTCTGGCCGGCGGCCCATGCGGTGTCCTGTATGGGAAGAATCAGAGACGAGGAAGAAAAAGGGTTAGGAGATGTAGGATCTTCATCCAACCGCCTGAAATGGTCGAGAGACAGCTGGGAGTTGCATTCTTAATGCGCTCTGGTTCATCATGTGTGGGCACTACGCAACCAACATTTTATTATCCAAAATCTTCTTGCTCTTCTTTACCATGTTCCTCTTCCGTTCTTCTTTAATATGTACTCTCTCCATTCCTAAATACAAGTCTTTGTATAGATTCCACAATGGACTCCATATGGAGCAAAATGAGTGAATCTACACTCTAAAATGTATCTGAATACATCTGTATGTGATCCATAGTGGAAATCTCTAGCAAGACTTATATTTTGGAACGGAGGGAGTATGATAGTAGTACAGTATGTTCCTTGTACTGAAGATGAGTAGGGACATTTGCAGTGTAGAGGTCTATATGGTCGGTTGTGATGGATACTTTGAGCCTCCTTGATTCGTAGGATCTTGTAAACATAGGAATAGGATTTGTAGTGACCTGCCCACTTGAATCCTATAAGAATAGCAAGGAAATGCGGGGAGCTGTGTCGCCTTTGAGAGTTACACTGATATTAACAGTACCGCACCTTCACTTGAAGAGAGCTGGTAACCGAAGCCTTTCTAGCCGTACCGGCAATACTAGCACATATATTCCATCAAGTTCCACTTTGCTGATTTTACTCTGATGCTTAAGGTTTTCCTGTTATATCTACACTATGATCTATGTAGCTGCTTTGTGTCGCACTAGCAGCAGTCCACTCTTGAAGCTAATCACTGCAATGACTTACAAAATTGGCACCAAGGCATTGAGTGCCATTCTGGATGCAATGAAACTCATACGCTCTCCATCTATTGATTCTTGTTCAGAATATGATCCTAATGACTATTCTAACCTCGAGGAGTCAAAGGCAGATTGCCTGTCCTGTTCACCCATCAAGGTGCCTGTTCTAATTTGGCAATGTTTTATTGATTGCGGGTATCTTGCATATGTTGTCTTGCATTTCTTCTACTTTTTTGCACCGCCATCTGCTTAGTTTACTCATCATATATGCCGAGATGCCATGCCCATCCATTATCAATACATATTCCATCTGTCATCATAGCATATTTTTCCACTCAAATGCTGTTCTTGTGCATCAGACATCAAAAAGGAAGAGGGTGATTTCCAAACCCGAAGGAGCACCAGCAAAGTCCTTGAAAAACATGGTGGTGCCAGAGAAATCAGACAGCACCCCACTTATATTGGATGTACAACCAGTGACACAAAACGTAGGACCGACTCCAGCAGACTGTACCCATACTTCACTGGCCACACCACTAGCCCCACCACACAGGACCTGCACTCCAGCAAAAGGTATACCGATTTCATTTGCCATAGCACGAGCTGTACCACAGAAAAATCCCACTCCAGCAAAAGGTACAGCAAGTCCACTAGCCGAAGACCTATCCCAACTGCAGAGACGGCCAATTCCTGTAGATTGGAAACCCATTCCATTTATTCCAAGTTTAAAATACAATGCTTTCAATGTTGTTAGGGACTACGTGCATATATTCCCATCATGGGAAGATTATTGTGAAGACAAACACCATTTTCACATCTTTCTGTCCAACTTACGTGTAAGTGCTATTATTCATGGTTATTATTTTTCTGTTTTCTGCTGATTGAACACATCAATGATTTACATTACATTATTGTAACTAGGCGAGGGTCAATCTGGATAGTCATGACGAGCAAAGCTTGCTTGTGCTTTTCAAGGAAGCATTGCAGCAGTATCGGTGTTACCTGAGGAAATCACACTTTGATGGCAAGTCTATAAACGAATTTCCGGTGAAGTCTCCTATGCTAAATTTAGAAGACATTGAATGGAAAAACCTTGTTATGCACTGGTCTCATTCCCAGGATGAGGTACTGTCTGTGAAATCACATGACAATTTGAACTTCTACTTTTCCGCATGTGCCTTACGGATCTTTTTTGTAGGAAATCTGCTCGAAGAAGAATTCCGGTTTGACAAGAACGATAGGATATCGCAAATATGCTGCCCGCTGCTTTGCTCTTGTTAGTACCTGTTGTCCTATATCACTGTACTTGCATACATACCTGGTTCATTATGTGACAGCAATATGCATGATAGCTTGCTTATCAATTGTTCGCTCCAAATTATCTGATCTGTATGAATGGTTACATTAGTGTAGAATATATCCAATGCCAATGTTTTTTAGCTCTGCATTGTTCTTGTAAGTACATGCTGTCCTTTATCAGTGTACTTATAATGACAGGTAGTTGTTCATGTACCATCACTCTGCAACTTATTTTCCTTTGCCCTTCATTTTCTACACATCAGATCTATATTTACTCTTACCATAAGGTTGGTACTGAAGAATTTTAGCTGTGCATTGCTCTTGGCTGTACCTTTTGCCTGTATCGCTGCACTTACATTTATAGCTACTTGGTTATGTAGCATCACTCTTCATCTTATCTTAAATATTCTCCATTTTTTCGTATATTATCACATCTATATTTACTCTTAACAAAATGTAGAATAAAGGCAATGCTTTTGAATAAGATTCTATGGTAAACTTCTTGAATTGCCCCCCCATCAACATGGACAAGGCCTTTATAGATCCTGTCTTCACCAATAATGTAACTTTGTCCATCTCAAGCCTTTAAACTTTGTTGTATATATTTGGTTAGGCATGACTGCAACAACTGTTTATTTTTGGTGTTTGCATCAAATTGCTTGTTTGAAGTTTATTATGTAGTTCATAAACAAAAGTTTGTCCTTTCTCAATTTAAGTTTTCAGTTGTACAACCAAGTTCCTTCTTCATACCATGTAAATTAAACTATACAGAGCAAGTGATCTTCTTTTGCACTGCATGTATGCTTCTGTTCTTCATCCGTAATCCAGTGGTATGGTGAACCTACCCACTACAGCACAATGTCATATTCTACAATGTCTTAACTATGAACAATGTCATATCATTCTACTATTATTTAAACCATATCTTTATTTGCCAATCTGAAATGGTATAAATTGATAGCACACTAACCATTGATACTTATGAGTTCTTGATCTGTAATCCAGTGGTGTCATGAAGCTGCCAACTCCTTCACAATGTCATTTCCTGCCATGTCTTGACCTGAACAATACCATATTGTGTTAATGCAATTTTAAACCGTGTCACTTTATTCGTCAGTAAGAAATGTGATGAATTGTCAGCACTGATACTTTTATGTGCAAAACCTGTCATCTGTATGCTTGTTTATCTTTCAGAGTGAGGAAGATATAAGTGTTGAACAAGCATAGTCTCGTCATCTTGCTCAGCTGCTTGCGCTGCAGCTCCCCAGCAGGGCTAACCTTTCTTGAACTCTATTGAAGTGTTGTCAGTTTTGTATATTATTTTGTCGGCGTGTTTATTTGCACTGGTGGCGATCTTTGATGCCCAGTGTATGTAATCTGCTCTCTGCTTGTGCTTTATTATCATAGTGGTGAACTTTGATGCCCAGTGGATGTAATATGCCGTAATTTCTTTATTGTATAGTCTAGATTTTTCCTTATTCACGATGCTGTAGTTATTTTACTATATATATATCCTGTCTTCGCAGTAAACCGGTCAAACCATAAAATTACGGTACATAATCATGCCGTCATGCAATCACGATGTAGGTTGGGCCTGAAACATGTCGAACAGCTCACGGGCCGGCAGCAGCCCGAAATGAACCCCGACCCATGATTGTGTGAATCAAATCACGGGCTTTGTGACGCCCCAATACCGGAGCTTCAGATGCCTTCCAGGGTTTTCGGGTTTCGTCGTGTAATTTGTTTGGTTCATTTCATTCATCATTGCATCACGTGCATTGCATCATGTCATCATGCCATCATGCCATTTCTTTTCTTAACTCAACTAAATAAATGGCATGGATCTTTGATCCATTTAAATCGAGGGAATTCACATGGTGATTCTCTTTATAACATATTCTCCCGATATTAGGGAGCTATATTAAATATTCCATCTTCGGAATCACCCATAACACACGTGCAAAATATTTTCCATGTCTATTCCTCTTCGAGTTTAACCTTCAAACCTTGCCAATATTTCTCATCTCTTTTATTGAGGCTCCTCTAAAAAAATCTCAGCCAATTTAGAGTCCTTTCGAATGGGTTTCAAAATTCAAACATGTTGAATTAAATTCAACATGTGCGAGTCTTTTGTTCTCCAAAAATCCTCTTGCCATTTTATTTAAATTCCTCACATTTTGCGAGTCCGGGAATATTATCCGCGTGCGCTATTTTTTCCCTAACCCCTCCCTCTTTCTTTTTCTTCTCCACTTTTGTTTTCTGCTTTAGAAATAAGAAGAGGGAGAGATAGATTTGCGCCGCCGGCCTTCTGGGCCTCTCAATCATCCGTTGGCCCACCTAAGCCCTTCCTCTCCACTAGGCCTCCCTAGGCCAACTCCCCCGCAGGCCCACCTAATCCCTAGCCCAGTCCAGCCTCCTACCAACCCTAGCCTCGCTCGACCCCCTCTCCCTCGTTTCCCTGCGCGCGCCGCCACACACGCAACGCACGCATCGAGCCAGGAGGGCTTGCTCGATGCCCCTCCTCTTTCTTCGATCTCCCAGCGCCGCCAACCTCCTCTTCCCGATCTCCTTCCTTCTCTCACTCGACCCCACACGAAGGAGCCCCGTGTTGGCCTCTCCTTCCCATGCGACCAGCACCACGCCTTTGCTGTTGATGTCCTTGTCCGGATCCTCGTCGCCTCCCCGCCATGGCGCCCGCGCTGGCGACCTCGCAGGTCGCTGCCTCGCACCATCTTCATCTTCCCAGAGCCTCAACGCCCCTCACCCTCCTGCTTCTCTGCCGGCCTCTTTCCTCCCCTCCTCCATGGCGCCTCCTGTCCGCCCAAGTCCCACCAGCGCCTGCTCCTGTTTCGAGCAGAGGTACTTGGAGGATGAAGCCCAGCTTCTCAGGAAGTCGCGCCGCCCGCCTCTGATCTCGACTCCGGCGAGATCCGGGCATTCCCGCACTGGAGCTGTCACTGCCCCGCACCTCTTCCCGCGTCCAAGATGTGTTGTTGCCGCTGCTGCACCTCCGGCCTCCTGTCTTGCTTCTTTTGGACCAGCAAGAACGTTGCCAAGAACCGTACGTGGACACATCGTCTATAATTTTTTCGCCAAGTACCTCTACGTGCGGACTCGCCAAGTACACGACCCGGATGCGCCAAGTTTGACTATGAACGGCTACACGTCCGACCCCGTATCCGAACCTCAAGTGTCAAGTTCCACTATCATTGTCGCGAAACCAACAAGACCAAGTGTACGACTACGCCCGACGATGCAACAAGTACCTCTACCGTAGACCATCGAAGGCACCATGGATGTCAAGTTCCTCGCCATGTACGACTACCGTCGCCGAACACCCACGTAACGCAAGCGCCAAGTTCAACTACCGTCGTGTGAACCACTACTTCCCACAACGCCCTGAGAACTTCTACTTCCTCTACTTTGCACCGAACGCGAACCGTCCCGTTTGCACGCTTCAAAGGTATAACCCCGAGACAACGCCCGTGAACGAATGAATGCATGTTGTATGAGATGCACCCTTGTTTTGCCTCGAGTCTGAACTATCGGTGCACATTGCCCCTCTTTTGCCTTGCCACCGACATGTGGGAACCCGGTAATCGGGAGCACCCCATCATCTTGCATGACACGCCCCCGTCACTTTGTTTCGTACCGACGTCTCAATGAGTTGTCGGAACTGGAACATTGCCGTGGCACCGTTTCGTTATCGTTGCCGTGGCACCCCTTTTTGTTTCCGCCGCGATGACAAATGCTTCATAACATGCTCATGCCAATATTTTCTTAAAATTGCATAAACTTGTATATGCCATCCATGTAACGCCCCGAGACCGATGTGCCAGGTGTCTTCCAGTTATTCGTTGACGTTGCCATGTCATTCGCTTGCGTGTTGCATCTTGTCATGTCATCATGTGCATTGCATCATCATATTTTCAAAACTTGCATCCGTCCCGGTCTCCTCGTTCTTCCCGTTGTCCATTCTGAGCCCGACCACACTCGCACGCGCCCGCGGCACCTCCAAAATATTATTTTATAAGTGGCTAGAAAATGTTCTCGGAATGGGTTGAAAGTTGGCGTGCGGTCTTATTATAGTGTAGGTAGGCCGCCTGCCAAGTTTCATCGCATTCTGAGTCCGTTTGACGCCCCAACGGATAACTATAGCGGCAGTATAGCCGGTCTTTTCGTCGGACGTTTTTGGTCTCCGGAAACCCTGCCGGGCTGCATATCTCCCCTCTTCTCTCAGACCAACCCGCTCTACCTACCGTCAGGCCCTACCTAAACTCTCTCGTGAGCCTGCGGCCCTCCTCGCGCGTGCGCCCGAAAGCTGTCCCGGACCCGACCCGGGCAGTCGTCATTGTTGGGTCCGGATCATCCCCAAATGTCTACAAAACATCTCCGTTTTGTTTATTAGATTTCCTAACCTATTTTTCTCGACCGCCCGATCTAAATCGAAGGGTCCAGTTAACCCTACCCTAATCCCCTCGCTATATATATTATCCTAAACCCTATTCCTAGCATGTCCCTTCCTCCCTTCCCTCGCGCCTCCGCCACTTTGTTTTTCCTCGGGATCCCTCCCGATCCAGCCGAGCCGACCATCTCCCTTGTTTTCAGCAAAGGGCCAACCATATCCTCCCCTCGATCCACTCGAACCAGCCACCGATCCAGCCTCCTCCCGATCCACCAACCCATCGCCACCCTCAGCCGCCTCCCGATCGAGAGTAGGAGCTCTTCCCGAGTGAGAGTGCTCGCTCCAGCCGGCGACCGCGAGCCGCAGTTCGCCGGAGTAGCACCAGACAGCTACCCCGCGCGCTTGTGGACCCCCCTCTGCCGCGCCTCTCCTTACTCCTTCCCTTCCATCTCCTCAGCGACGCCTTCCCCTGCCCTGACCTCTCTATTTCTCTCTCTCTCTCTCTCTCTCGCCGGGTACAGGAGCAAGAGAAGCTCACCCCGGTTGGCATGGCGCCATGGCCACCGTTCCGTGTCGTCGAGCCTCGACAAGTTCCCCCTCCCACCGGATCCACCCATCCCCGATGCCTGCGCCTCCTTCCAGCTCGGATTCGGCAAGTTCCGAGCCAAGTCGCCGTGTTCCCTGCCTGCTGCCTCCTCTCCGTCCTGCTCGTCTCGCCTCCTGCCAGCCTCCCCGTTGCTTGTCAAAGTCCCAGCGCCTTTGCAAGCCGCTCCGCTGTGCCGTCTCTGGCCCCTACTCGCTGGAGCCGTGCCTTCCCCCCATGCCCTCGAGCCCGCGCCGGCCATCGATCTCATTGGCAACAACGAACCAGGGCGGCCATGGCCCCTGCTTCGAACGAACGGGCACAACCACGCTCGCTGTGCGTTGACCACGCCCCAGCCCAGATCCGCCGGCCCAAGAGGTCCATGGGTGAGCAGCACCCCATCGAGCCCTTTTTGCCTGTTGGGCCAGTTCAACTTTAGGCCCGTTATGTTTTTTTAGTTCAGGAGGATTTTTTTCTAATATTTCAGAGAGTGCAGATTTGCAGAAAACCCCTTGAACTTCATGCATATTTTAACTCACAAACTAAGCATCACATGTAAAAACTTAATATATGAAACTTGCTTAGAATTTTGTCTAGTTTAATAATATGCAACTTTCATCCATGTTTAAAATATTTAAAATGTTGTTTGTGTAATTTTGTCCATATGACATGCTAAAATGCTTTATTTCATAACTAAATAACCGTAGCTCGATTTTAAATAATCTTTATATGTAAAGGGGGTAGAAAAATGCCTAGTTTAACATGGTGGCCTTACTTTGCATGTTTAACAACTCTAAAATATGGTTTAGGGCAGAACAGTACCAAACCTTAAAATATGCATATGAGGATTTTCCGGAATTGTTGTTCGTTATTTCCGGCCTCATTTAAACTTGACTAGATAGGTAGTTTTACTTTGCTTCACCTCTTGCCATGTTAATAAACATTTAATATTGTTGGGTACATAAACAAGATCAAACTAAATAACTTGATGTGGTGTTTCGTCAATATGCAACGGAGTTGCATATTGAGCTCCACTTAATTTGTAGGATTGTTTGTGCATTTTGCCATGCCATGCCTCATTAATCCGGACATGCATCATATTTGGTTGTGCATCATGTCATGCTTATGTGGTGGTTGTTTACTATGTTGTTTGCTTCTTTTCGGGTTACTTCTCGCGTTAGCTTCGGTTTCGTTCTGGAGTTGTGAGGATTCGTTCGACTACGTCCGTTTGTCTTCTTCATGGACTCGTTCTTCTTCCTTGCGGGATCTCAGGCAAGATGACCATACCCTCGAAATCACTTCTATCTTTGCTTGCTAGTTGCTCGCTCTTTTGCTATGCTTATGCTACGATACCTACCACTTGCTATATCATGCCTCCCGTATTGATAAGCCAAGCCTCTAACCCACCTTGTCCTAGCAAACCGTTGTTTGGCTACGTTATCGCTTTGCTCAGCCCCTCTTATAGCGTTGCTAGTTGCAGGTGAAGATTGGAGTTTGTTCCTTGTTGGAACATGGATACTTTGTTGGGATATCACAATATATCTTATTTACTTAATGCATTTATATACTTGATAAAGGGTGGAAGGCTCGGCCTTATGCCTGGTGTTTTGTTCCACTCTTGCCACCCTAGTTTCCGTCATATCGGTGTTATGTTCCCGGATTTTGCGTTATTACACGATTGGGTTATAATGGGAACCCCTTGACAGTTCGCCTTGAATAAAACTCCTCCAGCAAGGCCCAACATTGGTTTTACCATTCGCCACCTAGCCTTTTCTTTCCCTTGGGATCTGCAGACTCAAGGGTCATCTTTATTTAAACCCTCGAGCCAGTGCTCCTCTGAGTGTTGGTCCAACTTGTCAGCCGCCGGTGGCTACCAGGGGCAACTTTGGGCTGGCCTACCGGAAGTTTGGACAATCTGGTGTGCCCTGAGAACGAGATATGTGCAGCTCCTATCGGGATTTGTCGGCACATTCGGGTGGCTTTGCTGGTCTTGTTTTACCATTGTCGAAATGTCTTGTAACCGGGATTCCGAGCCTGATCAGGTCTTCCTGGGAGAAGGAATATCCTTTGTTGACCGTGAGAGCTTGTGATGAGCTAAGTTGGGACACCCCTGCAATGATTTGAACTTTCGAAAGCCGTGCCCGCGGTTATGGGTAGATGTGAATTTGTTAATGTCCGGTTGTAGAACCTGAAGTTGATCTTAAATAAAATGCATCAACCGCGTGTGTAACCGTGATGGTCTCTTCTCGGCGGGGTCCGGGAAGTGAACACGGTGTTGGAGTTATGCTTGACGTAGGTTGCTCTAGGATCACTTCTTGATCATAGATTCTCGACTGTGCTTTTGCCTTCTCTTCTCGCTCTCTTTTGCGTATAGGTTAGCCACCATATATGCTAGTCGCTTGCTGCAGCTCCACCTCATACCTTTACCTTACCTATAAGCTTAAATAGTCTTGATCGCGAGGGTGTGAGATTGCTGAGTCCCCGTGACTCATAGATACTTCCAAAACCAGTTTGCAGGTGCCGATGAACTGTACAGGTGACGCAACCGAGCTCAAGGAGGAGCTCGATGAAGATCGTGTAGTTTTGGTGTTCCGTTTTTCAGTTGATCAATAGTGGAGCCCAGTTGGGATGATCGGGGATCTGTGTAGCGTTTGGGGTAGTCTTCTTTTATTTTGGTTCCGTAGCCAGACCTTGATTGTATCTGGATGATGTAATGCTTTATTCTTGTATTGTGTGAAGTGGCGATTGTAAGCCAACTATGTATCTTTTTCCCTTATGTATTACATGGGTTGTGTGAAGGTTACCTCACTTGCGACATTGCTTTCAATGCGGTTATGCCTCTAAGTTGTGCTTCGACATGTGGGAGATATAGTCGCATCGAGGGCGTTACAAGTTGGTAATCAGAGCCTTCCCCGACTTAGGAGCCCCCTGCTTGATCGAATCGCTAGCATTGTTGAGTCTAGAATTTTTTTAGTCATTTAGGATTATATATATCGGAGAGTAGGATTCTTTTTACTCCTCAGTCCCTTCGTCGCTCTGGTGAGGCATCCTGATGTAGAGTTTTGACTCTTCTCTTCTCAAATTTCACTAAAAAAATTTAGGATCACGCGGGTATCTTGGAATCGTTTCGATGGTTTTGTGACGAGAACATTGTTCTTGGTGCCTCCTGACATTTAGGGGTTGTGGCAGTGTCCCGGGGAGTTGAGCTCCGAGGTGTTGTCGTCACAATTTTATCGTTGCAGTTCTGGAATACCTGAGTTTCGCCGACATCAAAAATCTCTTTATGCAGTTGTTGGTGAGATAATCTCGACGCCACCTAGTACTGGGGCGGGAGTTCGGGAGTATTGCCAAAACTCATATAACGGATGCTTTTCGAAGGTTGATGTAAATGATTTCCGAAGGTTTCTTGGTTATGCGTTGAAGGATGGATACAGCTGGATGCAGGATTTGTTAGTTTTGGGTGAGATTATTATGCTTCCCCTGTGTCCCCAACACCTGATTGCATAACCAGAAAGTTTTGGGAGTTTATAAGTGGGAATTCAAATAGCTCCTAGGATATCTTTCCGACAGATGTATGATATGAGATTGGGGTTCGACGTCTAGTGGCCCGCCTATCCACGGTTGGTTTTACAGTGGTCTCATTGTGTCTTAAAGAGTCCTTGGCTATGCTGACTCGGGGGCGCTTCGTATGTCATGTGCACTGCCTTGTACATGATGGTGCTGTACGATCGAGCCCGTGTAGGCCCCACCACGAAAACTTCGGATGAAATCTTGATCATATGTTTGTTCCGGCTTATTCTGCAAGCCAATTCTTTGTTTTGTTTTGAGCTGTGGTATTTGAGTTGCTTCGAAGTCAAATGTTGATTCCATACATTTATAAGTGGTGTTCTCATATTTCTATGTGAATACTAATCCCTCTTGATCATCGAGGTTGTCATGTCAATCCTTTTTCAACCGGCGTGTTTCTCTTCAAGTGGATCCGATCATTTCAACATCACCAAGATCAATTATCAGCTCTTCTCAACGATGTTTGCTTCATCCGTCCCAAGCTGCCTTTGTTTTTCCCACCCTCCCACCCAATTTTCTTTAAGGACTCAAATTTCTTAATCAAGTATCCATCTTATTGATGTGAAGTCTCTCCATTCTTTCCATCAATGTTCTTACCCGGTGGTTCTCATGAAGATGCTCTACAAGTTCATCATTTTTCATTCTTTTTCTTTTCCGTTGGATTCAATTCAAGTTTTCAGTGTTGATCATATTTCCTTTCCTTGTTTCAAATGATTTCTCATGCCGGTGCACCTCTTAATCATTCCCCGCTTGCTATTCAATTGTTCCGGAGTGCTAAAGATATCTCGAAGATTCATGTTTCCACTCCGCATTCGATCAACCTATTCCGAGGTTGTTATCTCATTCAAGCCATCTAATTCAACTGGTGCAATCTATTTTAAATCATTTCAATGGTGTATCTTTCAGTGGGCCCTAACCCACAGGTCTTTCCCAGGATTTTACCTGACTCTTCTTATTTTCCCGGAGTTATCCTCAAGTTTTTCTCAAAGTTTGACGTAAAAATGAGTTATCATCAGTCAAATGCCTTTCTCCAAGATATTTCAAAATTCTTTCATCATTGGCTCAACCTCTTCGCTTTTGATTCTCCCGGAGTGTCTAAGCAATTCTTAGTGGTGGTTTTCGTCATCTTTCTCAACATTTGAAGACCGAGGAAGAGTTTTCCTCCATATCTTATCCGTTCTCTCAAGGATCCATGGCTCTAGCTTCGTGTCATCCTCTCATAATTGTTTTCGATTGTGAGATATTATTTTCACCTATCCGGAGTAATTCAGAGTCTTCTCAGTTTGATTATCCGGAGTCCATCAATTCAGGTTTATTCTTTCTAAGCTTTCAGTTATCATTCTCCAATCTTACCGGTGCATCATTCAAGTGATCTCTAATCAGTCGTGATCCCTTCATTCTCATGTATCTAAATTCTCTCAAGTATCTTCTTTCTTTTTTCAAATTCTACCCGGTAATTTGTGCCTTTGCTACTCTTTTTTTTAATTTTTACGGTGGTTCTTCCAAGATTTTTCTTCCTTGGTTATCATATCAATTTATCCGTTGTCTCAATCCTTCCGACGGTTCATCGAAGACCTTCTCAAGTTTGCGCTATATTTATCTCAATCCTTTCTACGAGAATAAGTAGTGTGTAAAATCCATTGTTTGTCATCAATTTAATTGATGAAGGATACGCATAATGTAATTCTTATTCTTGTTTCATCGGGTAAATTCAATACCTTACTCCGAAGGTTCATCATATCACATTCTCAGTTCGAGATGCTTCATCTTTATTTTCTGGAGTTCCTAGCTTTTCTGCATTATCTCGTCGCGAAGCTCCTTCTAAATCATTACAAGGTTTCACCTTGTGTTTTAAACTTCTCTTTCTTTTTATCATCATTTTGTTTACCGGAGTTCCTCATGGATGTTCTACATGATGGTTCATCAAGGATTTAATTCCTTCTCGAAGTGTTCATCAAGATTCTTTTCAGTGGAGCACAAGCATTCTTCATCTTGCAATCTGGAGTGCAATTCCTTCTACCTTATCTTTTGAGGTGGTGTTATGTCATTCTTGATAATTTTCTTTCATGTTTAATGATTCAAAAGTTGTCAGGAATGAGATATTTAAACCCATCATTTTCTTCCTTGGAGTTATTTTGGTATAGATTTCACCTAAAGCCTTCCTTTGGGATTGTTGCTATTTATGGTGTTCTTAAATGACCCAAGTTCATTTATCCTCCCGGTGAATAGTTTCTCGTCTCCTTGCTCATATCAATCCAATCTTTTGTTTCTGTAGTGGCAGAATCTCACCTCATAGTGTTGAGATGTTCTCCATAAGCCCACTACAAGCTTACTCTTTTTTCGTTGTTGGATTTCCCACAATTCCGTTCGACCCTTCTCCTAAATGTGCTTTTCAAGCTCATTTGAGGTAGAAGATGTTGTTTTCTCCTCCGTTCTTTTGATTCCATTCTTTTATCTCTCCCGGAGGCATTGTGGTGTTGCTCTCTTCACTCATCATCTCGGATTGTCAAGACCATGTTCTTTTCATGCTTATCCTTTTAACCGGAGTGTCGTGTCCTCTTTTCAAGTATCCTCTCATCTTGTCAAGATCTTAAATCAATTCCTTCCTTTTACAATCGAAGTGCTGCCCAAATTATATCATTCTTACTCCTTCTCTATCTTGTTTTAACCGGAGTGTTGTGTCTATCATTCCTCTTCTAACCGGAGTCTCATCCAAGTGCTTTCATTTTGTCAAGTTCATATTCTATGCCTTCCATTTCCAACCAGAGTGTTATCGTAATTGATCCTTATCGTTCCTTGTACATCTCGTTTCTACCGGAATGCTTGTATGTACTTCGTGTCCATTGCAATCCCTTTTCTTATGTCTTTCAAACCTCAAGGTTTTTCGCAATGTTCCTTCTTCCTCTTTTCTAACGGAGTGTTTGCAACTTTGTTCTTCTTCGTTGCATTCTTTCTTTCAATTTGTTCAACCTCACAAGGTTCTTTGGTTTCAGTCGTTTGTTAAAGAAGCAACTTAGTTTTACATTTTTCTCTTCCTTTTTCCGCTTCCCTCCGGTGCCAGCCTAGATCTCGGGATGAGATCCTCTCGTAGTGGTGGAGTGTTGTAACGCCCCGAGACTGATGTGCTAGGTGTCTTCCAGTTATTCGTTGACGTTGCCATGTCATTCGCTTGCGTGTTGCATCTTGTCATGTCATCATGTGCATTGCATCATCATGTTTTCAAAACTTGCATCCGTCCCGGTCTCCTCGTTCTTCCCATTGTCCATTCTGAGCCCGACCACACTCGCACGCGCCCGCGGCACCTCCGAAATATTATTTTATAAGTGGCCGGAAAATGTTCTCGGAATGGGTTGAAAGTTGGCGTGCGGTCTTATTATAGTGTAGGTAGGCCACCTGCCAAGTTTCATCGCATTCGGAGTCCGTTGGACGCCCCAACGGATAACTATAGCGGCAGTATAGCCGGTCTTTTCATCGGACGTTTTCAGTCTCCGGAATCCCTGCCGGGCTGCATATCTCCCCTCTTCTCTTAGAACAACCTGCTCTACCTACTGTCAGGCCTTACCTAAACTCTCTCGTCAGCCTGCGGCCCTCCTCGCGCGCGCGCCCGAAAGCTGTCCCGGACCCGACCCGGGCAGTCGTCACCGTTGGGTCTGGATCATCCCCAAATGTCTACAAAACATCTCTGTTTTGTTTATTAGACTTTCTAACTTATTTTTCTCGACCGCCCGATCTAAATCGGAGGGTCCAGTTAAACCTACCCTAATCCCCTCCCTATATATATTATCCTAAACCCTATTCCTAGCCTGTCCCTTCCTCCCTTCCCTCGCGCCGCCGCCACTTTGTTTTTCCTTAGGATCCCTCCCGATCCAGCCAAGCCGACCATCTCCCTTGTTTTCGGCAAAGGGCCAACCATATCCTCCCCTCGATCCACTCGAACCAGCCACCGATCCAGCCTCCTCCCGATCCACCAACCCATCGCCACCCTCAGCCGCCTCCCGATCGAGAGCAGGAGCTCTTGCCGAGCGAGAGTGCTCGCTCCAGCCGGCGACCGCGAGCCGCAGTTCGCTGGAGCAGCACCAGACAGCAACCCCCCGTGCTTGTGGACCCCTCCTCTGCCGCGCCTCTCCTTCCTCCTTCCCTTCCATCTCCTCAGCGACGCCTTCCCCTGCCCTGACCTCTCTATTTCTCTCTCTCTCTCTCTCTCTCTCTCTCTCTCTCTCTCTCGCCAGGTACAGGAGCAAGAGAAGCTCGCCTGGTTGGCATGGTGCCATGGCCACCGTTCCGTGTCGTCGAGCCTCGACAAGTTCCCCCTCGCACCGGATCCACCCATCCCCAATGCCTGCGCCTCCTTCTAGCTCGGATTCGGCAAGTTCCAAGCCAAGTTGTCGTGTTCCCTGCCTGCTGCCTCCTCTCTGTCCTGCTCGTCCTGCCTCCTGCCGGCCTCCCCGTCGCTTGCCAGAGTCCCAACGCCTCCGCAAGCCGCTCCGCCGTGCCGTCTCCGGCCCCTGCTTGCCGGAGCCGTGCCTTCCCCCCATGCCCTCGAGCCCGCGCCGGCCATCGACCTCGCTGGCAACAACGAACAAGGGCGGCCATGGCCCCTGCTTCGAACGAACGGGCACAGCCATGCTCGCTGTGCGTTGACCACGCCCCAGCCCAGATCCGCCGGCCCAAGAGGTCCATGGGTGAGCAGCACCGCCTCCAGCCCTTTTCGCCTGTTGGGCCAGTTCAACTTTAGGCCCATTATGTTTTTTTAGTTCAGGAGGATTTTTTCTAATATTTCAGAGAGTGCAGATTTGCAGAAAACCCCTTGAACTTCATGCATATTTTAACTCACAAACTAAGCATCACATGTAAAAACTTAATATATGAAACTTGCTTAGAATTTTGTCTAGTTTAATAATATGCAACTTTCATCCACGTTTAAAATATTTAAAATGTTGTTTGTGTAATTTTGTCCATATGACATGCTAAAATGCTTTATTTCATAACTAAATAACCGTAGTTCGGTTTTAAATAATCTTTATATGTAAATGGGGTAGAAAAATGCCTAGTTTAACATGGTGGCCTTACTTTGCATGTTTAACAACTCTAAAATATGGTTTAGAGCAGAACAATACCAAACCTTAAAATATGCATATGAGGATTTTCCGGAATTGTTGTTCGTTGTTTTCGGCCTCATTTAAACTTGACTAGATAGGTAGATTTACTTTGCTTCACCTCTTGCCGTGTTAATCAACATTTAATATTGTTGGGTACATAAACAAGATAGAACTAAATAACTTGATGTGGTGTTTCGTCAATATGCGTCGCGGCTGCGTACCGCTTCAGCGGCTAGACGGGCTGTGGGTCGAAAGCCCGAGCAGGCCGACTCGTGTGCCCCTGGGCCGAACAAGGTTTCGGTCCAGGTGGTGCGCGTGTGTTTTTTTGTTTTAAACTTAAAGAAACAAATGCAAGAAAAGAAAATAAATAAATACTTTACATAGGCATATAATAGACCAAAATATTCAAAAAAATACCCCGAATAAGATGAACTATTTTCAAAGTTCAAATAAATTCTATAAAAATTCATAAAATTCAAACAGTGCTAGATTTGCATTTAAAATCCATAAAGATCATTTTTAAAATAGCAAAATGATTTCAAATTTATTTTCTCCTAATTTTCTATTGAAGGGAATAATTTTACCCTTATTTCCATTTATTTATTTTTAGGAGAAAAATATTTTGAATAGAAACTCAAATAACTGCCAATTGGATTTGAATTTGGAATTTCAAACAACTTCAAATGGAAAACGAGTTTCAAATAACTTCAAAGTGACTTCCAATTTATTTATTTGAAACTCCCAACTCTCTTTCTTCAATTTTGAAGAAGTCATTTTATCTTCCCTAATGAACTCATTGAGTTGCTTAAAGTTTCTAAGTTCAAAGTATTTCAAAATGGAATTCAAATCATTTTCAAACCCCTTTTCATTTCTTTAAATGGAAGAAGTCATATTATCTTCACTCTAGGGTTTTGTGATGAAATGAATTTGAATTCATGGTGATCAAAAATGCAAGATGAAAGTTTCGGGAAAGTCCTTTTATTCCCTCTCATTCAACTTTCAAAAACTTTTCAATTTCCACTCAGTTTCACACAATCAAACACACAACAAACAAACAATCTTAATTAATTATTTAATATAACATTCCAAAATTTAGAATTTTGGGATGTTACAGGCAGCAACGGCGTCCTGTTCATCAGAAGCCAACCGGCTGGGTCTGAACGGAGAAACCGCGTCGTGTTCATCGGGAGGCAACGAAATGCGTCATGTTCACCAGGAACCAACCGGCTTGGACGGAATAGCCAAAACGAGGTCTGGCGTACCGCAGAATGGAGGAACCGGCCTTCTGTTCGCCTGTGTACGATCGAAATAGGATCCTGTTCATCGGGAGGGGTCTAGCATACTGCAAAACGGAGGAAACGGACTTGTGTTGGAGCGCATATGGTCGAAATTGGGTGCTGTTGATTGGGAGGGTTGTGGTGTACCGCAAAACGGAGGAAACATACTTGTGTTGGAGCGCCTACGGTTGAAACGGGGTCCTACTCATCGGGAGGGGTATGGCGTACTTCAAAACGGGACTTCATGGGCTACTGTTCATCCACCGTCTACTGCCTCGCTCCAGCCTCCATGTGCCACTGTTCATCCACCATCACTTCCTCCATCCTCCACCTGCTACTGTTCATCCACCGCGTCGTCCTCCTGCCTCTAGCAGTTACTGTTCATCCACGGGCTACTGTTCATGCAGCCTCCACCGGCTACTATTCATGGAGCCTCCACGGGGTCCTGTTCATCCACCCCCAACTGGCTTGGGTGTGGCGGCCTCCTCTCGTTCGGGGTCCTATTCATCCAGCGGCAACGGCCTACTACTACAACGGGGTCCTGTTCATGAACCCCCATCGGGAACTGTTCATCCAACCCCTAACAACGGTCACTGTTCATCAAGAGGCAGCAGGTTTGATCGGCTTAGTAGCGAAGGAATCGCTTGGGTTCAGTTAACAGCCAAGGGATCGGAAGCTCGGGATCAGTAACGTAGTTAGTGCAATTACTCAGGTTCAGTAAGCGAACGCCTCACTCGGGTTCAGTTAGAGCCCAACGCCTCACACACACGCGCGTATGTGTACGAGATAAACCCGCAAACCTCCGTAAATCGCTTGGCCCCGACCACCCACCGTAGCCAGGAACTCTCAGATATTTTCCTTGCCCTCGCTTCTACCACGATGGTTTCTATCATGGACGACATAAATAATGTCATGCAGGTGCGTCCCCGACCCGCCCAAGAAAAAAATCCCATTTTTTGTCATAAAAGTAGGAGCCCACCACATCTATGATGATACGTGCTTTCGTCACAATTATCGTCATAGAAGTGTGTTGGGGAATGCAGTATTTCAAAAAAATTCCTACGATCACACAAGATCTATCTAGGGATGCATAGCAACGAGAGGGGAGAGTATGTCTATGTACCCTCGTAGACCAAAAGCGGAAGCGTTAAGAAACGCAGTTGATGTAGTCGAGCATCTTCGCGATCAAACCGATCAAGTACCGAACGCACGGCACCTCCGTGATCTGCACATGTTCAGCTCGGTGACGTCCCTTCTACTCTTGATCCAGTTGAGGCTGAGGAAGAGTTCCATCAGCACGACGGTGTGTTGATGGTGATGATGAAGTTATCGGTGCAGGGCTTCGCCTAAGCACTACGGCGATATGACCGAGGTATATATCTGTGGAGGGCGGCACTGCACATGGCTAAAACAATTGTCAACTTGTGTGTCTATGGGGTGCCCCCTCCCCCGTATATAAAGGAGGGGAGGAGGGGGCCATCCGGCCTCATGGTGCGCCCCCAAGGGGGATTCCTACTCCTACTTGGAGTAGGTTTCCCCCCTTTCCTAGTCCTACTAGGAGGGGGAAGGAAGGGGATGAGGAGAAGAAGGAAAGGGGGGCCAGCCCCCCTCCCAATTTAGATTGGGCTTGGGGGGGGGGGGGCGCACCCACCTCTTGGCCGCCTCCTCTCTCTTCCACTAAAGCCCATGTAGGCCCATTAAGCTCCCGGGGGGTTTCGGTAACCCCCCGACACTCCGGTATATGCCCGAACTCATCCGAAACCATTCTGGTGTCCAAACATAACCTTCCAATATATCAATCTTCATGTCTCGACCATTTCGAGACTCCTCGTCATGTCTGTGATCACATCCGGGACTCTGAACTACCTTCGGTACATCAAAACACATAAACTCATAATACCGATCGTCGTCGAACGTTAAGTGTGCGGACCCTACGGGTTCGAGAACTATGTAGACATGACCGAGACTCATCTCTGGTCAATAACCAATAGCAGAACCTGGATGCTCATATTGGTTCCTACATATTCTACGAAGATCTTTATCGGTCAAACTGCATAACAACATACGTTGTTCCCTTTGTCATCGGTATGTTACTTGCCCGAGATTCGATCGTTGGTATCCTCATACCTAGTTCAATCTCGTTACCGGCAAGTCTCTTTACTCATTCCGTAATACATAATCCCGCAACTAACTCATTAGTCACAATGCTTGCAAGGCTTATAGTGATGTGTATTACCGAGAGGGCCTAGAGATACCTCTCCGGCAATCAGAGTGACAAATCCTAATCTCGATCTATGCCAACTCAACAAGTACCATTGAGACACCTGTAGAGCACCTTTATAATCACCCAGTTATATTGTGACATTTGGTAGCACACAAAGTGTTCCTCTGGTACTCAGGAGTTGCATAATCTCATAGTCATAGGAACATGTATAACTCATGAAGAAAGCAATAGCAACAAACTAAACGATCATCGTGCTAAGCTAACGGAATGGGTCAAGTCAATCACATCATTCTCTAATGATGTGATCCCGTTAATCAAATGGCAACTCATGTCTATGGTTAGGAAACATAACCATCATTGATTCAATGTGCTGGTCAAGTAGAGGCAAACTAGTGACATTCTATTTGTGTATGTATTCACACATGTACTAAGTTTCCGGTTAATACAATTCTAGCATGAATAATAAACATTTATCATGATATAAGGAAATATAAATAACAACTTTATTATTGCCTCTAGGGCATATTTCCTTCAGTCCCTTCATCATTGACGAAGTTCTCACTTGAGGAGCGTACCGCCTGCGTGTTGCATCAGACAATCGCCTAGAGCCGAACCCCTGGAACGCGGCCAGACTCCGAAGATTCTATGCCTAGCGCCGAACTCTTCGTTCGTCTCCTTCTCCCTATTGTTTCCATTATTTTTTATCCTCTCTTTTCGCTTTTTTTAGCCTTAAAGCTTTCATGCGCCAAGGCAATTGCACCAGTATTGTCACAAAAGATTTTCATTGGATCCAATGCACTAGGTATGACACCTAGATTGGATATGAACTTCTTCATCCAGATTCCTTCATTTGCTGCTTCCGAAGCAGCTATGTATTCTGCTTCACATGTAGATCCTGCCACGACGCTTTGCTTACAACTGCACCAACTGACAACTCCACCATTCAATATAAATATGTATCCTGTTTGTGGCTTAGAGTCATCCGGATCAGTGTCAAAGCTTGCATCGACGTAACCGTTTACGACGAGCTCTTTGTCACCTCCATAAACGAGAAACACATCCTTAGTTCTTTTCAGGTATCTCAGGATATTCTTGATCGCTGTCCAGTGATCCACTCCTGGATTACTTTGGTACCTCCCTACTAAACTAATAGCAAGGCACATATCAGGTCTGGTACACAGCATTGCATACATGATGGAACCTATGGTTGAAGCATAGGGAATGACTTTCATTTTCTCTCTATCTTCTGCAGTGGTCGGGCATTGAGTCTGACCCAACTTCACACCTTGTAACACAGGCAAGAAACCTTTCTTTGCTTGATACATTTTGAACTACTTCAAAACTTTATCAAGGAATGTTGTCGGTGTCATAACCGGCGGATCTCGGGTAGGGGGTCCCGAACTGTGCGTCTAAGGCAGATGGTAACAGGAGGTAGGGGACACGATGTATACCCAGGTTCGGGCCCTCTTGATGGAGGTAATACCCTACGTCCTGCTTGATTGTTCTTGATGATATGAGTATTACAAGAGTTGATCTACCACGAGATCAAAGAGGCTAAACCCTAGAAGCTAGCCTATGGTATGATTGTATGTTGTCCTAGGGACTAAAACCCTCCGGTTTATATAGATACCGGAGGGGGCTAGGGTTACACAAGGTCGGTTACAAAGGAGGAGATATACATATCCGTATTGCCTAGCTTGCCTTCCACGCCAAGTAGAGTCCCATCCGGACACGGGACGAAGTCTTCAATCTTGTATCTTCATAGTCCAACAGTCCGGCCAAAGGATATAGTCCGGCTGTCCGGAGACCCCCTAATCCAGGACTCCCTCAGTAGCCCCTGAACCGGGCTTCAATGATGATGAGTCCGGCGCGCAGTATTGTCTTCGGCATTGCAAGGCGGGTTCTTCTCCAAATCTTGAATATCTGTTAAGTAGTGTCCGGCTCCCACAAATGTTGGACTTCTTGGCTTTTGTGCCCAATAAGGGCCATCTTCCACGCGTCGAGCGAATGTGAGGAGCCAGGGCATTTTTACATTCGCCCCCTAGCCAGGTAAATAAATTGTCTATTAAAGGGATGGGGATTCTTAGATCCAATCCACACCATCCTCCCACGGCGAAAATCCATCGGAGCACGCTCGGAAAAAATCCATTCCAACATGGCCGACCACCGCAGCTCCTCCTCCTACACCCGTAGCCCTAAGACCGGTGATTGGGAGAGGTGTTCCGTCCCACACAGTCGATTAGTAGAGCTGCAGACTCAGGGATTTCTTCCTCCAGCGTATATGGTCCCCGTCCGAGCCGGGCTCGCCACTTATAATGGCGGGGAGCAAGCGGAGAGCTTCCCCGGCCCCTCTAAGGGGGAGCGGGTATGCCTCTTACCTTACTTACTAAGGGGAGTCGGCTTTCCAATTCATCCATTCCTCCGCAGGCTCCTAGAGTTCTACGGCCTCCAACTACATAATTTCACCCCTGCTTCCATACTACATATCACCAGTTATGTTGCCCTTTGTGAGCTGTTTCTGGGCTGCAAGGCTCATTTCGAGTTGTGGAAGAGGTTATTTTGCCTTGTGCCCCGCACACAGAAGGGGTCACTTTATCAGGTGGGCGGAGCCTAAATATGGCGCATCGCCAAGACTGGATACCTATCCAGCACTCTGAAGAAGACGTCCAAAGACTGGCCTTCAGAGTGGTTTTATATGGAGGACGTCCCCCTTCCAAACCCTGTTCGGCGGGGTCTTCCTGAGTTCAACAATGCTTCTCTAAAGAAACGCCGAAGCTGGCGCCCATGGAGCCCCCAGGAGGAAGACAACGGAGAAGTCCTTTACCTGATGAACCGGATTAAAGCGCTGGCTCAATCAGGTTTGACAATAATCGAGGTTATGTCAATATGCATAATGCAGGGAGTGCAGCCACTTCAATATCGAGGGCACCCCCTGTGGTGTTTCAATGGGGAAGATGATGCCACCCGTTGCGGGCGTAAGGGACCGGACTCCGCTGCTGCTTTAGCAAAAATTATGTCCGAGTTGTTTAAGGGATAGGAAGAGGAGTTCATCCGTATCAAGCCACGGGATGGATTCTACATGTACAACCCTCCAAGCTGGGTGAGTTATACCTCTTTACTCCCATTCTTCCCTGCATTCTTCGTCGTAGGTACTCACCTTGCCATTTTACGGCAGGAACTGCGAAAAGCTGTAAGGAAGGTCAACAGCCCATCTCCACAACCAGAGGACCCTAGCCGGGCCCTCAGTCCTGGACTCGAAGAGGATCCGGACATATTCATGGAGCTGATAGACAGGCAATTCTCTCAATTGAGCTGCGATGACGCCATGGTGGCCATAACGGTCGACTATCCCGGACTGCTCCCTGCGTCGCACGTAAGAAAAACCAAAATCCCACTCCAAAAATAGGATCCCCTTTTAGACACTTCACCTACCGTACACATATGGTGTTTTACAGGGAAGGCATTCGGGACGCCGTGCCGAACCCACAGCAACTCGCCAACAAGAGGCACCAAGGCCGGGTAGGCCAAAAAGGAAGGCGGTCAGGACGGAGACGCCGACGCAGAGGTATGACACAAAACCTCGCTCTGTGGTTGTCGTCTTTCTCAAAATGTAATGACGTCCATGTTTCTTTAATAGAAAAAACACTCGCCGGACTATATCCGGAGAGGCTGCCGATCACGCCTCCACCAGTCGGGCTCCAGGGCCGGACATAGAGGTGGAAGCCAACATGGGGCGGACGCCGGATGCTCCTCCTACAGAGGATGCGGATAGACTATCCGCTACAAATTCAGAAGTGGAGAGCGCCATGAATCACAGGCGTCGCCGGGCCGTACTCCGTGATGCTTGTTTCTCACCAGAGGCATTTGATGCCTTCAATTCCGGAGACGCGTACATCCGTGCTGCTCAAAATGGTCTAGCCAGAGCCACGGACCAGTATGTAAGGGATATACGGGTAAGCAAATCTGACGATTATATGTATCAGTAGCCCCTGAGACTTGAAACAGTTGACACAACTGATTTAAGGATCATTATTTGTGCAGGTTCTTACGGAGAAGAATTCCCAATTGTCTCAAGAGCTGGACGAGTGCAAGGCCCAGCTGGAAGCCGCTGTTGCCGCATTGAAGGAGTCCAAAAAGGGCCCCCCTTGTAACACTTTTGTCTATTGCAAAGGATATGGGTACCAGGTAGTATGTGGCATGTATGCACACCTAACAATAGATGTTGCAGGTGGCCCCAGAGTGAATCCGGAGGTCGTGGAGGCAGATACAGCACATGATGATCGACAGCGAAATGCTGGTGAGCGCGTGCTGACACGAGTCAGGCAGGAGAAAAATGATCTCCAAGACGCCAATATCCAGCTGGGCGTGGAACTGAAGGATGTCCGAGCCCAGCTTGCGGACTCCGTGAAGGAGAACGGCTTCGCCATGGCAGTTTTAGTAAGTGCTTGAGCGAACTTTTTAAAGGAGTTTGGCGAAGAAGCCTGCTAACAGCGTTATGTCTACATGTATGCTGACGGGTTGTCCCGCGAGGGAGATGCCCGGGTCTTCGGGTGATCTTCTACCAGAGCTCTCACAATTGCATGAACAAGTTCGACAGGTGATGCAGGGTATTGCCCAAGCCTTGTGGCCATCCGCGTCCCCGCCAGGAGGCATGGGGGAGCTTATAGAGAAGCTCAAGGGAGCGCGGCGGCGCTTCCGATTATGGAAGATATCAGCCTGCCGACAAGGTGCAACGAAAGCCTGGGCTATGGTGAAGACACAATATACCAAGGCTGACCCAAACCACATGGCCGAGGTCGGACCCGTGGGGCCCGATGGGAAAGAGATCCCCGTCAGTTTAGTGTATGATCAAGTAGAATTAGCCGCAAAGTATTCCCAACAGGATTGTAGGCTAGACAGCATGTTGGATGGTATAGAGGAAGAATTTAATCAGTCTTAGTGACTATGTACTTAAAGTGACATATGTAATGTCCCTAGCCGGATTGTAAATCATTTGTCATGGCGGACCTTTTCGCTTCGACCTTTTGACCCGATAGTCCGGAGTGCATCCGAATACCCACTCGGTTATGTAAAAACCGGCGTATGCATGGAAACCAGGTGTAGGGGTCATTAGTGCTTGAACAGACAAGTACCCAACTAGCTATGTTATATTACATGGATAGTAAGAAACATCTTCCAGGGAGAATAGTTCCGTTAAGGGTTCCTTTCCCTGGGTACGCATGCCCTAATGTGCATGTCCGAACTGCGAGACGCAGGCTAAAAACATCTGGGGGCGTGTAGTAAATTAAATGAAAGTCATCTTTTATTCACCGACCGAATATTCCCTTAAGAACGCTAGCTTTCGGCTTCACCCAGTCTGAGGTACACATCCGGCTGACCCGGCAGTAACAATCGCAGAGGTGCTCCCCTTATGCCCTAGCCGAATTAACGGGAATGTAGGGCATAAATACAGGAGCCAGGCAACCCAGCTTGGCCAAAACTTAAGTCATATCGATGCATATAATGGCGAAAAAAGGTACATGTGAAAGAATAACACATGTGCGGGGCATAAAGCCCGGAAAGATAATTAGATTAAGCTTTTGTATAAGAAGCCCCCAGGTATATTGAGCGCGGTTAGCGCGTCAAAATTGTGTAACCAAGATACAAGTGTAGCCCTTTAGGGCCTTGAAGGGAAAAGAGAGAAAGAAAGAGAGAAAAAACAGATGTGCAAAAAATTGATGGAGGTAAGGAGACGAACATAGAGTCCGGCGCTAGGCGTAGAATCTTCGGAGTCTGGCTGCGTTCCATGGGTTTGGCTCGAGTCGATTATCCGATGCATCCCGCAGACGGTACGCTCCACCGGTCAGAACCTGGTCGATAATGAAGGGACCTTCCCATTTGGGCTTGAGCTTGTTCTTTTTCTTCTCCAGCAGGCGTAGAACTAGTTCGCCAACGTTATAGGTTTTGGCCCGCACTTCTCTGCTTTGATACCTTCGAGCCTGTTGCTGATAGAATGCGGAACGGGCTTTTGCCACGTCGCGCTCCTCCTCCAGGGCATCCAAACTGTCCTGCCGATCGAGCTCGGCCTCCTTTTCTTCGTACATGCGCACTCGAGGTGAGTCATGAATTATGTTGCAAGGCAGCACCGCCTCAGCGTCGTACACCATAAAAAACGGTGTGTATCCGGTAGTGCGATTCGGCGTGGTCCACAACCCCCATAGTACGGAGTCGAGCTCCTCTACCCAATGAGTGTATGATTCCTTTAAGGACCGCACTAATATGGGTTTAATGCCGCTCATGATAAGACCATTCGCTCGTTCGACTTGACCGTTAGTTTGCGGATGATAGACAGAAGCATAATCGAGCTTGATGCCCATGTTGCTGCACCAAAATTTCACCTCGTCAGCTGTAAAGTTCGTGCCGTTGTCAGTGATGATGCTGTGGGGGACGCCATAATGGTGTACAACCCCAGATATGAAGTCTATCACCGGTCCGGATTCAGCCGTTTTGACAGGTTTGGCTTCTATCCATTTGGTGAATTTATCCACCATGACCAGTAAGTATTTTTTCTTATGGGTTCTCCCTTTGAGGGGCCCGACCATATCAAGCCCCCATACCGCAAAGGGCCAAGTAATGGGGATTGTTTGGAGGGCGGTAGGTGGCATGTCGCTTTGGTTTGCAAAAAGCTGGCAACCGACATAATGTTGTACCAGATGCTGTCCATCTGCCCGGGCCGTCGGCCAATAAAAACCTGTATGGAAGGCCTTGCTTACAAGGGCCCGGGCTGCGGCGTGGTGGTCGCCGAGTCCGGCATGGATTTCTGCCAAAAGCTTCTGCCCTTCCTCTCCGGAGATGCACCTTTGAAGGACTCCGGTTGTCCTTGTCTTATAAAGCTCTCCCTCGTGGACCTTGTAGGCTTTAGATCGCCGCACTATGCAACGTGCTTCATTTTGGTCCTCGGGTAGTTCCTGCCTAGTTAGGTAGGCCAGGAATGGTTCTGTCCGCAGGGCGATGACGGCCATTATCACGTGGGCTGAAGGTGTTATTTCGGTGGCAGAGCCTCCGATTGTGTCAGCGTGTTCGGTATCTGGGGTTGTGGCCGGGTCCGGACTATTTTTGCCGGTGCCCCCTTCCCATACCACGGATGGTTTAAATAGTCTTTCCAGGAAGATGTTCGGTGGGACAGGGTCGCGTTTAGCGCCGATACGGGCGAGGATGTCCACCGCCTGGTTGTTTTCCCGAGCCACATGGTGGAATTCAAGCCCCTCGAACCGAGCTGACATTTTGAGGACGGTGTTGCGATATTCCGCCATTTTCGGATCCTTGGCATCGAAGTCTCCATTTATTTGGGATATTGCGAGGTTCGAGTCCCCACGCACCTCTAGGCGTTGGATGCCCATGGAGACTGCCATCCGGAGACCGTGTAATAGGGCCTCGTATTCGGCTGCGTTATTGGAGTATGTGTATAGTATTTGGAGTACGTATTGCACTGTATCTCCGTTGGGGGACGTCAGGACGATGCCAGCCCCCAGACCAGCCAGCATTTTAGAGCCGTCGAAGTGCATGATCCAATTGGAGTATGCACCGTACTCTTTAGGGAGTTCGGCTTCCGTCCATTCAGCGATGAAATCAGCCAATACTTGCGACTTAATGGCTCCCTGTGGTTTGTATGTTATGTTGAACGGGAGGAGCTCGATGGCCCATTTGGCAATTCGGCCCATGGCATCGCGGTTGTTTATTATGTCATTGAGTGGTACTTTGGAGGCCACCGTGACTGAACACTCTTGAAAGTAGTGTCGTAATTTCCGGGATGCCATGAATACCGCGTATGCTATCTTTCGATAATGTGGGTACCATGATTTGCATGGAGTGAGGATGGTGGATACATAATATACCGGCTTTTGAAGTGGGAATTTATGTCCGTCCATCTCTCGTTCGACGACGAGCACTGCGCTTACAACTTGATGAGTTGCTGCTATATATCATAGCATTGATTCGCCAACAGTTGGCGCGGCCAAGATTGGGTTGGCGGCCAGGATGGCTTTTATTTCTTCTAGTCTGGCCATGGCTACGTCCGTCCACTCAAAGTGTTCGGTGCGCCGAAGAAGGCGATAAAGGGGAAGTGCCTTTTCTCCTAATCGGGAGATAAAGCGGCTTAAAGCCGCCACACATCCAGTTAATTTCTGGATTTGCTTGAGGTCAATTGGGATAGCCAACTACGACAGAGCTCGGATTTTAGCCGGATCTGCTTCAATTCCTCTACTCGAGACGATGAAGCCCAGGAGCTTTCCGGCGGGAACGCCGAAAATGCATTTTTCCGGATTGAGCTTAATGTCGTATGTTCGTAGATTGGTGAACATGAGCCTCAAGTCATCTATTAAAGAGTCGACGTGTCTGGTTTTAATGACCACATCGTCTACATATGCCTCCACAGACTTACCGATCTGCTTTTCCAGACATGTCTGGATCATGCGCTGATATGTTGCGCCGGTGTTTTTGAGCCTGAAGGGCATTGTGTTAAAACAGAAAGGGCCGTATGGCGTGATAAATGCCGTTGCGGCTTGATCAGACTCCGCCATCTTAATCTAGTGGTAACCGGAGTATGCATCAAGGAAGCACAATGATTTGTGTCCTGCGGTAGCGTCGATGATTTGATCGATGCGAGGGAGTGGGAAGGGATCCTTTGGGCAAGCCTTATTAAGGTCTTTGAAGTCGACGCATAGGCGCCAGGATTTTTCCTTCTTTGGTACCATCACCAGGTTTGCTAGCCACTCTGGATGTTTTATTTCTTTAATAAATCCGGCCTCCAGTAGCTTGGCTAGCTTCTCTCCCATGGCTTGTTGCTTAGGTTCAGAGAAACGCCGAAGAGTCTGCTTGACCGACTTGAATCCTTTTAGAATATTAAGGCTATGCTCGTCCAATCTGCCTGGGATTCCTGGCATGTCTGAAGGATGCCAGGCGAATATATCCCAATTCTCGCGCAGAAACTCCCGTAGTGCAGCGTCTACCGCGGGGTTTAACTATGCCCCGATGGATGCTGTTTTTGTGGGGTCCGTTGGATGGACTTGGAATTTTACTATTTCGTCCGCTGGTTTAAAGGAGGTGGACTTGGATCTTTTGTCTAGTATCATGTCGTCCTTGTCCACCGTGGAGCGCAGCGCGGTTAACTCCTCCGCCACAAGGGCTTCGGATAATGCCTCGAGGGCTAGTGCGGCTATTTTGTCTTCAGCGCAGAGTGCTATGTCGGGATCACTAACTAGAGTGATGATTCCATTGGGTCCGGGCATTTTGAGCTTCATGTACCCGTAATGGGGTATGGCTTGAAAAATCATGAATGCCTCCCTCCCTAGAAGGGTGTGGTATCCTCTACTGAACGGGGCCACTTGGAATGTAATTTCTTCGGACCTGTAATTCTCCGGAGTGCCGAATACCACATTAATTGTGATTTTCCCAGCGCAACGTGCCTCCCGACTAGGGATGATTCCTCGAAAGGTCGTATTGCTTTGCTCAATACGGTTGCTGTCTATTTCCATTTTTTGGAGAGTTTCCTCATAAATGAGGTTTAATCCGCTGCCGCCGTCCATGAGCACCTTAGTGAGCCGAAGGCCGTCCACAATTGGACTAAGGACCAAAGCGGCTGGTGTTCGGGCTTTTCAGAATTTAGGTTCGTCACTGGCATTGAAGGTGATAGTCGTGTCCCTCCATGCATTTATTGCTGCCACGTGGCAGACTTCGACAAGGCTGCGGAGTGCTCGCGTATGCCTATTATTTGAGGCGAAGGTCTCAAAGACCGTTAATACTGTATTGTTATCCGTGGGAAGGTGCTCTAAGGTATTTTGGGTGAGGAGATCCTCATCGCTTTTAGCCACCTGCCGGAGTACCCAACATGCTCTAAGGTTGTGTGTTGATATGGTATCCGCTGTATTATGGATTTTGCAGGGCCCGTTAAGCCATCCCTCCAATACGGTTCCACGCCCTGTAGTGGGCTTTTGCTTCTTTGTAATTGATTCGGGCGACTTATAGAGTGCACCCTTTTAGTCCGGACTGGGGGGTTTGTCAGAGCCGGATTATCCCAAAATTGCGTTTGGGTTCTCCAGGCACTTTCCATCGCACAGTATTTTTGTGCTATGGCCGCCAAGTCATCGAGGCGTGTTATGTCACGGCGACTTATGGCGTTGAGGACTCCCTTGTCCGTGCAATTGTTGCAAAAGAACGAAATTGCGTCTTCCTTGCGACAGTCCTTGACCTTGTTCATTACAAGGAGGAATCTGGCCCAATAGTGATGTACTATCTCTTGGGGCACTTGCCTAATGTGGGAAAGATCGTTTGTATCTGGGTGGGTGGGTGGATTTAAGTCCATACCCTTGACCCAATCTGTGATCCCGGGGTAGGGGAGTTTCCGATCTTGGAAGTTCGGGCTCCGGGATGTTGCCCTGTGGGTTCGGTATGCGGCCTGATTTTGGATTCAGGGTTAGGGTGGTGTCCTCCCGTGAGCGAATATCCGGCTCTAGGAGCTCGGGAATCCGGACATAGTTTATCCTTGGATAGAGGGAGAATCGCCGCATTGCTCCTCCACCACCGCTATCTGATGGGTGACCGGCGGAGAGTTAATCTCCCTTTGGTCGGGTTTAAGCCCGATCCGATGTAGTCCGTAGTGACTCCCAGAGCGGCGATGCGATCCAAGAGCTCGTTCAAAGAGGAGAGCTCCATTGGATCCATCTGCTCGAGGAATTTCGAGCCGATGTGGAGTCTATTTTCGATGACCCGAGAAGTCATCGTAGGCGCCGCGGCCGAGCAGGCAGTCATGACGAAGCCGCCTAGTCGAAGAGTTTGGCCTACAGCCAGGGCTCCCCCAGAGGTGATGTTGTCCTTGACAACGAGGCGAGCCATCCTCCTTATGATGATGACATAGTGTAACTCTCAATGAAAGCACCAATGTCGGTGTTAAAACCAGCGGATCTCGGGTAGGGGGTCCCGAACTGTGCCTCTAAGGCGGATGGTAACAGGAGGCAGGGGACACGATGTTTACCTAGGTTCGGGCCCTCTTGATGGAGGTAATACCCTACGTCCTGCTTGATTGTTCTTGATGATATGAGTATTACAAGAGTTGATCTACCACGATATCAAAGAGGCTAAACCCTAGAAGCTAGCCTATGGTATGATTGTATGTTGTCCTACGGACTAAAACCCTCCGGTTTATATAGATACCAGAGGGGGCTAGGGTTACACAAGGTCGGTTACAAAGGAGATATACATATCTGTATTGCCTAGCTTGCCTTCCACGCCAAGTAGAGTCCCATCCGGACACGGGACGAAGTCTTCAATCTTGCATCTTCATAGTCCAACAGTCCGGCCAAAGGATATAGTCCGGCTATCCGGAGACCCCCTAATCCAGGACTCCCTCATATGTGCTTTGTGAAAGTCCAATTAAGCGTCTTGATCTATCTCTATAGATCTTGATTCCCAATATATAAGCATCTTTACTGAGGTCTTTCATTGAAAAATTCTTATTCAAGTATCCTTTTATGCTATTCAGAAATTCAGTATCATTTCCGATCAACAATATGTCATCCACATATAATATCAGAAATGCTACAGAGCTCCCACTCACTTTCTTGTAAATATATGCTTCTCCAAAAGTCTATATAAAACCATATGCTTTGATCACACTATCAAAGCGTATATTCCAACTCCGAGATGCTTGCACCAGTCCATAAATGGATCGCTGGAGCTTACACACTTTGTTAGCACCTTTTGGATCGACAAAACCTTCTGGTTGCATCATATACAACTCTTCTTTAAGATATCCATTAAGTATGTAGTTTTGACATCCATTTGCCAAATTTCATAATCATAAAATGCGGCAATTGCTAACATGATTCGTACGGACATAAGCATCACTACGGGTGAGAAAGTCTCATCGTAGTCAACTCCTTGAACTTGTCGAAAACCTTTCGCAATAAGTCGAGCTTTGTAGACAGTAACATTACCATCAGCGTCAGTCTTCTTCTTGAAGATCCATTTATTCTCTATGGATTGCCGATCATCGGGCAAGTCAACCAAAGTCCACACTTTGTTCTCATACATAGATCCCATCTCAGATTTCATGACCTCAAGCCATATTGCAGAACCGGGCTCATCATCGCTTCCTCATAGTTTGTAGGTTCGTCATGGTCAAGTAACATGACCTCCAGAATAGGATTACCGTACCACTTTGCTGTGGATCTTACTCTGGTTAACCTACAAGGTTCGGTAGTAACTTGATCAGAAGTTTCGTGATCGTCATCATTAGCTTCCTCACTAATTGGTGTAGGAATCACTAGAAGTGATTTCTGTGATGGACTACTTTCCAATAAGTGAACAGGTACAATTACCTCATCAAGTTCTACTTTCCTCCCACTCGCTTCTTTCGAGAGAAACTCCTTCTCTAGAAAGAATTCATTCTTAGCAACGAATATCTTGCCTTCGGATCTGTGATAGAAGGTCTACCCAATAGTCTCCTTTGGGTATCCTATGAAGACACAATTCAACGATTTGGGTTCGAGCTTATCAGGTTGAAGCTTTTTCACATAAGCATCGCAGCCCCAAACTTTAAGAAACGACAACTTGGGTTTCTTGCCAAACTACAGCTCATAAGGTGTCGTCTTAACTGATTTCGATAGTGCCCTATTTAACGTGAATGCAGCCGTCTCTAAAGCATAACCCCAAAACAATAGCAGTAAATCAGTAAGAGACATCATAGATCGCACCATATCTAATAAAGTGCGGTTACGATGTTCAGACACACCATTATGTCGTGGTGTTCCAGGTGGTGTGAGTTGCAAAACTATTCCGCATTGTTTCAAATGAAGACCAAACTCATAACTCAAATATTCACCTCCACGATCAGATCATAGAAACTTAATTTTCTTGTTACGATGATTTTCCACTTCACTCTGAAATTCTTTGAAATTTTCAAATGTTTCAGACTTATGTTTCATCAAGTAGATATACTCATATCTGCTCAAATCATCTGTGAAGGTCAAAAAATAACGATACCCGCCACGAGCATCAACACTCATCGGACCGCATACATCAGTATGTATTATTTCCAATAAGTCTGTTGCTCATTCCATTGTTCCGGAGAACGGAGTTTTAGTCATCTTGTCCATGAGGCATGGTTCGCAAGCATCAAGTGATTCCAAAAGCCCATCATCATGGAGTATCTTCATGCGCTTTACACCAATATGACCTAAACGGCAGCGCCACAAATAAGTTGCACTATCATTATTAAACTTATATCTTTTGGCTTCAATACTATGAATATGTGTATCACTACTATCAAGATTTAGTAAAAATAGACCACTTATCAAGGGTGCATGACCATAAAATATATTACTCATATAAATAGCACAACCATTATTCTCTGATTTAAATGAATAACCACTCGCATCAAACAAGATCCAGATATAATGTGCATGCTTAACACTGGCACCAAATCACAATTATTTAGGTCTAAAACTAATCCCGAAGGTCGATGTAGAGGTAGTGTGCCGACGGCGATCACATCGACTTTGGAACCAGTTCCCACGCGCATCGTCACCTCGTCCTTAGACAACCTTCACTTAATCAGTAGCCCCTGTTTCGAGTTGCAAATATTAGCAATAGAACCAGTATCAAATACCCAGGCGCTACTGTGAGCATTAGTAAGGTACACATCAATAACATGTATATCAAACATACCTTTCACTTTGCCATCCTTCTTATCCGCCAAATACTTGGGGCAATTCCGCTTCCAGTGACCAGTCCCTTTGCAGTAGAAGCACTCAGTCTCAGGCTTAGGTACAGACTTGGGCTTCTTCACTTGAGCAGCAACTTGCTTGCCCTTGTTCTTGAAGTTCCCCTTCTTCCCTTTGCCCCTCTTCTTGAAACTGGTGGTCTTGTTGACCATCAACACTTGATGCTCCTTCTTGATTTCTACCTCCGTAGCCTTTAGCATTGCGAAGAGATCGGGAATTGTCTTATCCATCCCTTGCATATTATAGTTCATCACGAAGCTTTTGTAGCTTGGTGCCAGTGATTGAAGAACCCTGTCAATAACACTATCAACCGGAACATTAACTCCAAGCTGAGTCAAGTGATTGTGGTACCCAGACATTCTGAGTATGTGTTCACTGACAGAACTATTCTCCTCCATTTTGTAGCTTTAGAACTTATTGGAGACTTCATATCTCTCAACCGGGCATTTGCTCGAAATATTAACTTCAACTCCTGGAACATCTCATATACTCCAAGACGTTCAAAACATCGTTGAAGTCCCGGTTCTAAGCCGTAAAGCATGGCACACAGAACTATCGAGTAGTCATCGGCTTTGCTCTGCCAGGTGTTCTTAACATCTGGAGTTGCTCCTGCAGCAGGTTTGGCACCTAGCGGCGCTTCTAGGACGTAATTCTTCTGTGCAGCTATGAGGATAATCCTCAAGTTACGGACCCAGTCCGTGTAGTTGCTACCATCATCTTTCAACTTAGCTTTCTCTAGGAACGCATTAAAATTCAACAGAACAACAACACGGGCCATTTATCTAGAACAACATAGACATGAAAAATACTATCAGGTACTAAGTTCATGATACATTAAAGTTCAGTTAATCATATTACTTAAGAACTCCCACTTAGATAGACATCCCTCTAATCATCTAAGTGATCACGTGATCCATATCAACTAAACCATGTCCGATCATCATGTGAGATGGAGTAGTTTCCAATGGTGAACATCACTATGTTGATCATATCTACTATATGATTCACGCTCGACCATTCGGTCTCAGTGTTCTGAGGCCATATCTGCATATGCTAGGCTCATCAATTTTAACCCGAGTATTCTGCTTGTGTAAAACTGGCTTGCACCCATTGTATGTGAACGTAGAGCTTATCACACCCGATCATCACGTGGTGTCTCGGCACGATGAACTGTAGCAATGGTGCATACTCAGGGAGACCACTTATACCTTGAAATTTAGAGAGAGATCATCTTATAATGCTACCGCTATACTAAGCAAAATAAGATGCATAGAGGATAAACATCACATGCAATCATTATAAGTGATATGATATGGCCATCATCATCTTGTGCCTTTGATCTGCATCTCCAAAGCACTGTCATGATCACCATCGTCACTAGCTTGACACCTCGATCTCCATCGTAGCATCGTTGTCGTCTCGCCAACTATTGCTTCTGCGACTATCGGTACCGCTTAGTGATAAAGTAAAGCAATTACATGGCGACTGCATTTTATACAATAAAGCGACAACCATATGGCTCCTGCCAGTTGTCGATAACTGTGTTGCAAAGCATGATCATCTCATACAACAATTTATATAATCATGTCTTGACCATATCACATCACAACATGCCCTGCAAAAGCAAGTTAGACGTCCTCTACTTTGTTGTTGCAAGTTTTACGTGGTTGCTACGGGCTTAGCAAGAACTGTTCTTACCTACGCATCAAAAACCACAACGCAGTATAGTGATTGCTTTCTGATCTTCAGAAAGAACCCTCTTCATTGAATCCGATTCAACTAAAATTGGAGAAACTGACACCTGCCAGCCACCTGTGTGCAAAGCACGTTGGTAGAACCAGTCTCATGAATGCGGTCATGTAATGTCGGCCCGGGCCGCTTCATCCAACAATACCGCTGAATCAAGAAACAACTAGTGACGGCAAGCAATATGTATATACCCACGCCCACAACTTCTTTGTGTTCTACTCGTGCATATAACATCTACGCATAGACCTGGCTCTGATACCACTGTTGGGGAACTTAGTATTTTCAAAAAAATCCTATGATCACGCAAGATCTATCTAGGGATGCATAGCAATGAGAGGGGAGAGTATTTCTACGTACCCTCAAAGACCAAAAGTGGAAGCGTTAAGAAACGCGGTTGATGTAGTCGAACTTCTTTGCGATCCAACCGATCAAGTACCGAATGCACGACACCTCCGTGATCTGCACACGTTCATCTTAGTGACGCCCCTCATACTCTTGATCCAGTTGAGGCCGAGGGAGAGTTTTGTCAGCACGACGGCGTGTTGACGGTGATGATGAAGTTACCGCCGTAGGGCTTCGCCTAAGCACTACGATGATATCACCGAGGTGTGTATCTATGGAGGGGGGCACCACACACGGCTAAAACAATTCTCAATTTGTGTTTCTATGGGGTTCCCCCTCCCTCGTATATAAAGGAGGGGAGGAGGGGGCCAGCCGGCCTCATGGTGCGCCCCTAAGGGGGGATTCCTACTCCTACTAGGAGTAGGTTCCCCCCCCCCTTTCCTAGTCCTAATAGGAGGGGGAAGGAAGGGGAAGAGGAGAAGAAGGAAAGGGGGGTTGGCCCCCCTCCCAACTGATTGGGCTTGGGGGGTGTGCCCCACCTCTTGGCCGCCTCCTATCTCTTCCACTAAAGCCCATGTAGGCCCATTAAGCCCCCCGGGGGGTCCGGTAACCCCCCTACTCCGGTATATGCCCGAACTCATTTGAAACCATTCCGGTGTCCATACATAACCTTCCAATATATCAATATTCATGTCTCGACCATTTTGAGACTCCTCGTCATGTCCGTGATCACATCTGAGACTCCTAACTACCTTCAGTACATCAAAACACATAAACTCATAATACCGATCGTCATTGAACGTTAAGCGTGCGGACCCTACGGGTTCGAGAACTATGTAGACATGAACGAGACTCATCTCTGGTCAATAACCAATAGCGGAACCTAGATTCTCATATTGGTTCCTACATATTCTACGAAGATCATTATCGGTCAAACCGCATAACAACATACGTTGTTCCCTTTGTCATCGGTATGTTACTTTCCCGAGATTTGATCGTCGGTATCATCATACCCAGTTCAATCTTGTTACTGGCAAGTCTCTTTACTCGTTCTGTAATGCAACATCACGTAACTAACTCATTAGTCACATTGCTTGCAAGGCTTATAGTGATGTGCATTACCAAGAGGGCCCAGAGATACCTCTTCGACAATCTAAGTGACAAATCCTAATCTCGATCTATGCCAACTCAACAAACACCATCGAATACACCTATAGATCATCTTTATAATCACCCAATTACGTTGTGACGTTTGATAGCACACTAAGTGTTCCTCCGGTATTCGGGAGTTGCATAATCTCATAGTCATAGGAACATGTATAAGTTATGGAGAAAGCAATACCAATAAACTAAACGATCATAATGCTAAGCTAACGGATGGGTCAAGTCAATCACATCATTCTCCAATGATGTGATCCCGTTCATCAAATGACAACTCATGTCTATGGCTAGGAAACTTAACCATATTTGATTAACGAGCTAGTCAAGTAGAGGCATACTAGTGACATTCTGTTTGTCTATGTATTCACATATGTACTAAGTTTCCGGTTAATACAATTATAGCATGAATAATAAACATTTATCATGGTATAAGAAAATATAAATAACAACTTTATTATTGCCTCTAGGGCATATTTCCTTCAATGTGTTATAAGCATGACAGGAAAACAATTCGTTCGAGCCAAAATGTCACTGATGTGTCTTTTTTTGTAGTGCCTCCTTGCAGAAATGGTATGACCTATTTTATAAGTTGTTACAGATGGATTCTTTGTTTATCCAAAGTCTCACCTTCACCCGTATTATGACTGTGGTACTCCAACTGTCAATAAGGATATTAGAAGTGCAATGCTCAAATTTCTTGATCAATCATCCAAACACCATTTTATGGGTAAACCTCATAAATTCCTTGCCCCTTTGTCTAAATGGTTTCATACTTGGAGCCCTTTCATGTATATCATGCTCTGCCTTTCCTTGGGAAAGAGATACTCCTTATGCTTGGGTATAATCACATTTTCCTTTCCATTGTTCTGTTTAATCTGATAATCACATTTTTTTCCTTTCCATTGTTTTGTTTCACATTTCTTGTGATCTATATGATCTAAGCAGTAATATTGTTCTGCTTATGTAAACACCTTGGTGTACAAACCTGTCAGTAAGACCTTGTTACTATTGTTGTTGACATTCCAGTAACCACCGATGGACGAGAACTTTGCCTATTGGTCCGCCTTGTTCCAACTAGCAGGAAAATTATTCTCTTCGTCCCTTGGCCTTGGTACCAATGTTGTTGCCAAAATAACTGATAGTCTATCCTCTGACATGCCTTTCTATCATGACCGCGCAAGATGTCAGCGCCCTTTCCGCTTCAAAACCCACATGGTGGGACCATAACCCACAGTTCCATAGGATCGAAACCTGACTCTCCTATACACCCCTGTTTCCAAAAGTTATTCCTCATGCTTGACTTCATGTGTAGATCATGAACCACCTTCCTAGTTATCTATTCTGTGATCAGATGCAATACTTATTCTCGTTTCTCTGAACCCCTTTCACACTTTGTTTCAAACATCAAACAATCATCTATCCGCTTGAAACTTCTTATTGTACCTTCTATAATGCTCTCGATGTGTTTCATGTAATCAACTCGAGAGATAATTTATGCTTCATCCCATGAGTTAACCATCTGATGCTCAATCTTGTTAAAGCTCCGTCCTTCCCAAGTTTCCCCCCTTATCCTTTCCGTGAGAACGATGAAGATCCTGAAGAAAGAATGACAACTCCATCATGATGCCCCTATGTAGAGGAATGATGACATAAACGCAATGGATCGACCTCTTCATGAAGAACAATAGGGAATAAGAAGACTCATTAGATTTTTCATACCCAAATCTTTCCCTATACTCTACCTCTTAAATCTCGGGATGAGATTTCTTGTAGTGGAGGAGATTTGTAACACCCCCAGTATCATGCTACAGTAATCTCATGCCTAATGATGCCATGTCATCATAATTCAGTTGCTAATCCTCACTTTGTTTCAAACCAAACTCAAATTCATATTTAAATGCAAGTCAAATAAATTATTTCTTAAAACATAAAAACTAAAATGTTCATCATGTGGCAGCTATGCCATAACTAATTATGGTGGTGAAGCAACATTTTTGAATGGTATTTCAATGCCCTAAAATAAATAAAACAGAGGATAAAACAATTACTCAAATGCTTTTTAATTAATAAAAGTTGCAAAGTAATTTATTTAAATGCTAAACTAATTGTGGCAGTGGCCTAAGTTATTATGCTAATTTAGGAGCAAGTTTTATATTTTATAAAACCGTTTTGTTTTGAAAAAGAAATTAGAAAACATAAAACAAAAGAAAACACAAAGACAAAGGAAAAAGGGGAGCCCCCTTTGCCCTGGGCCGTCACCCACCAGCCGGCCCGGCCCAGCTTCCCCCTCGGATGCCTTCCACCTCGCTACAGGGGAAGCTGACCGAGCGCGCGCCTGGTCGCCACCGCACCCCGACACCGGCAACGACCGGGGGATAAGGATGCCCCGGCGCCCTCAAGGTGCCCCCGACTCCCCCCTAGCCCCTGGGATGAACCCTAGCTGCTCCTCCCTCCCATCCCTAGCATCGTTCCCTCTTTCCCCCACTTTTCCTGACACCACTGCCATTGTGTCGTCGTTGTTACCGTGGCCAACGGGCTCGCCGCCGCTGGAGAAACCACCCAGGAGCCCCGCCATGCTCGGCTAAACCGACACCGGCCTCCGACTCAAGCCGGGGGGCTCCCGGCCATCGCCACCAACCTCATCCACTCCGCGTCGCGCCGCCGCTACCCCGGCCCGATCTCCATCGCCGGCGCCTCCTGGCCTTGATGTCGCTTGAACTACGTCGGTATTTCCCCAAAGAGGAAGGGATGATGCAGCACAACTACGTTAGGTATTTCTCTTAGTTATTAAACCAAGGTATCAATCCAGTAGGAGAACGAAGCAACACTATGTAAACAGTACCTGCACAAAAAGAACAAATACTTGCAACTCGACACTTATGAGGGGTTGTCAATCCCTCTTTACGGGTAACGGTGTAGGAAGTTGTCAAGTTGATGAGAGACTTGACTAGATCCTCCCCGACAAAAAGATATACAAATTTATGGTAGATTGGATAAATAGATCTCGAATAAACACGAAATATAAGATGCAAATAAAAAGTGCAGCAAAGTATTTTTGGGTTTTTGGGATAATAGATCTGAAAATAAATGCAAATAAAAATAGATCTCAATGGCAAATAATAGATCGAAAAGCAAATATGATAAAGAATAGACCCGGGGGTCGTAGATTTCACTAGTGGCTTCTCTCAAGAAATAGCACACAGTGGGTAAACAAATTACTGTTGGGCAATGTATAAAATCTCAAATAAATATGATGATATCCAGGCAATGATCAATATATAGGCATCACGTCCAAGATTAGTGGACCGACTCCTGCCTGCATCTACTACTATTACTCCACACATCGACCGCTATCCAGCATGTGTCTAGTGTATTCAGTTCATGGAGAAACAGAGCAATGCAATAAGAACGATGACATGATGTAGACAAGATCTATTCATGTAGGAATAGACCCCATCTTATTATACTTAATAGCAATGATCAATACGTGTCTTGCTGCCCCTTTTGCCACTGGGAAAGAACATCGCACGATCGAACCCATCACAAAGCACCTCTTCCCATGGCAAGAAAAATCAATCTAGTTGGCCTAACTAAACCTAAGATTCGAAGAAGAAATATGAGGCTATAAATAATCATGCATATAAGAGATCAAAACTCAAATAACTTTCATGGATATATAGATCTGATCATAAACTCAAAGTTCATCGGATCCCAACAAACACACCATGAAAAAAGTTACATCAAATAGATCTCCAAGAGAACAATGTATTGAGAATCAAGAGAGAGAGAGAGAGGAAGCCATCTAGCTACTACCTATAGACCCGTAGGTCTATGATGAACTACCCACGCATCATCGGAGAGGCACCTATGAGGATGATGAACCCCTCCATGATGGTGTTTAGATTGGATCTCGTGGTTCTGGAACTTGCGGCGGCTAGAATTGTGTTTCGTCGACTCCCCTAGGGTTTCTGGAATATTTGGGTATTTATAGGGTGAAGATGCGGTGCGGGAGGCCACCGAGGTGGTCACAACACACCAGGGCGCGTCTAGGCCCCCAGGCGCGCCCAGGTGGGTTGTGCCCCTCTCGGGGCACCCCTCTGGTACTTCTTTGGCCCAAGTTGTGTCTTTTGGTCCATAAAAATTCTCCAGAAAGTTTCACTGCGTTTGGACTCCGGGTATTGATTTTCTGCGATGTAAAAAACAAGCAAAAAATAGCAACTGGCACTAGGCACTATGTTCATAGGTTAGTCCCAAAAATGATATAAAGTTGCTATAAAATGACTGTAAAACATCCAAGAATGATAATATAACGCATTGGAACAATAAAAAATTGTACTCGTCGGGCTCATCCACGGCCCCCCAAGGTGAGCCTCTGCCGCCAATCCCCTGCCTCCCCTCTCCTCGTTTAGCCAATGTTTGCGCCACTCACCACCTCACTGATACGTCTCCAACGTATCTACTTTTTCTAATGCTTTTCCTCTTGTTTTGGAGTCTAATTTGGATTATTTGAATGAAACTAACCCCGGATTGACGTTGTTTTCAGCAGAACTACCATGGTGTTGTTTTTGTGCGTAAATAAAAGTTCTCGGAATGGAATGAAACTTTGCGAGGAATTTTTATATAATATATAAGAATTTCTGGAGCCAAGACCTACCGGAGAGGGCCCCCTAGGTGGGCACAACCCACCAGGGCACGCCCCCCTCTCCTGGCGCGCCCAGGTGGTTTGTACCCACCTGGTGGCCCATAGACCTCAACCCTGACACTATAAATTACTATTTTCGGAGAAAAAATAAGGGAGATTTAATTATCGCGATCCACGAGACGGAGCTGCCGCCAAGCCCTGTCCTTCCTTGGGAGGGCAGATCTGGAGTCCATTTGGGGCTCCAGAGAGGGGGATCTTCATTCTTCATCATCACCAACCCTTCTCCATCACATATTTCATGATGCTCCCCACCTGGAGTGACTAATTCCTTCGTAGGCTCCCTGGTCGGTGACGAGTTGGATGAGATTCATCATGTAATCGAGTTAGTTTTGTTAGGGCTTGATCCCTAGTATCCACTATGCTCTTAGATTGACGTTGCTATGACTTTGCCATGCTTAATGCTTGTCACTTTGGGCTCGGGTGCCATGATTTCAGATCTGAACCATTTATGTTATCACCATTATATCGATGTTCTAGATCCGATCTTGCAAGTTATAGTCACCTACTACGTGTTATGATCCGGCAACCCCAGAGTGACAACAACCGGGCCCACTCCCGGTGATGACCGTAGTTTGAGGAGTTCATGTATTCACTATGTGTTAATGCTTTGTTCTGGTTCTCTATTAAAATGAAGCCTTAATATCCCTTAGTTTCCAATATGGACCCCGTTGCCACAGGAGGGTAGGACAAAAGATGTCATGCAAGTTCTTTTTAATAAAGCAGGTATGACTATTTACGGAATACATGCCTACATTATATCGATGAGCTGGAGCTAGTGCCTGATACGTCTCCAACGTATCTATAATTTTTGATTGCTCCATGCTATTATATTATCTATTTTGGATGTTAATGGGCTTTATTCTACACTTTTATATCATTTTTGGGACTAACCTACTAATCGGAGGCCCAGCCCAAATTGCTGTTTTTTGCCTGTTTTAGGGTTTCGAAGAAAAGGAATATCAAACGGAGTCCAAACTGAATGAAACCTTCGGGAACGTGATTTTCTCAACAAACGTGATCCAGGAGACTCGGAGTGGCCGTCAAGAAACATGGGAGGAAGGCACGAGGCAGGGGGCGCGCCTACCCCCCTGGGCGCGCCCTCCACCCTCGTCGGCCCTCCGTTGCTCCACCGACGTACTTCTTCCTCCTATATATATATCAACATACCCCCCAAACATCCAAAAGCACCACGAAAATCTAATTCTATTGCCGCAACCTTCTGTACTCGAGAGATCCCATCTCGGGGCCTTTTCCGGAGCTCCACCGGAGGGAGCATTGATCATGGAGGGCCTCTACATCAACTCCATGGCCTCTACGGTGATGTGTGAGTAGTTTACTTCAGACCTATGGGTCCATAGTTATTAGCTAGATGGCTTCTTCTCTCTCTTTGGATCTCAATACAAAGTTCTCCTCGATTTTCTTGGAGATCTATTCGATGTAATCTTCTTTTGCGGTGTGTTTGTCGAGATTCGATGAATTGTGGGTTTATGATCCAGTTTATCTGTGAACAATATTTGATTCTCCTCTGAATTCTTTTATGTATGATTGGTTTATCTTTGCAAGTATCTTCGAATTATCAGTTTGGTTTGGCCTACTTGATTGATCTTTCTTGCAATGGGAGAAGTGCTTAGCTTTGGGTTCAATCTTCCGGTGTTTGATCCCAGTGACAGAAAGGGAACCAATACATATTGTATTGTTGCCATCGAGGATAAAAATATGGGGTTTATATCATATTGCATGAGTTTATCCCTCTACATCATGTCATCTTCCTTAAAGCATTACTCTGTTCTCTTGAACTTAATACTCTAGATGCATGCTGGATAGTGGTCGATGTGTGGAGTAATAGTAGTAGATGCAGAATCGTTTCGGTCTACTTGTCTCGGACGTGATGCCCATATACATGATCATACCTAGATATTCTCATAACTATGCTCAATTCTATCAATTGCTGGACAGTAATTCGTTTACCCACCGTAATACTTATGCTCTTGAGAGAAGCCACTAGTGAAACCTATGGCCCCGGGGTCTATCTTCCATCATATTAATCTTCCGATACTTAGTTATTTCCATTGCCATTATTTTACTTGCATCTTTTATTTCTCTTTATCATAAAAATACCAAAAATATTATCTTATCATATCTATCAGATCTCACTCTTGTAAGTGACCGTGAAGGGATTGGCAACCCTTTTATCGCGTTGGTTGCGAGGTTCTTATTTGTTTGTGTAGGTGCCTGGGACTTGAGCGTGATCTCCTACTGGATATACCTTTGTTCTCAAAAACTGAGGGAAATACTTACGCTACTTTGCTGCATCACCCTTTCCTCTTCAAGGGAAAACCAACGCAGTGCTCAAGAGGTAGCAAGAAGGATTTCTGGCGCCGTTGCCGGGGAGGTTGCACCAATCAAGACATACCAAGTACCCATCACAAACTCTTATCCCTCGCATTACATGATTTGCCATTTGCCTCTTGTTTTCATCTCCCCCACTTCACCCTTGCCGTTTTGTTCGCCCTCTTTTCCTCTCTCCCTCTCTCCCTCCGTTCCCCTTCTCTTTTTTTATTTGCCTTTTATGTACTCGTTCTTTTTGCAATCTGTTGCCATCATGTCTGAAACTGGGGAGGTTATCATTGATAAGGATAATAATATGGAAAATTCTGATGCTATTGACGACCCTCTTGAAAATCCTACAATTTTACACACTAAAAAGTTTCGGATTGGTAGCGGTAATATTATTGGGAAGGGAGTTATCCAAGATTTGTTTACTTGTTCCAATACTTGGCCTTCTATGGGTAGTTCTATTCTTCATAGAACTAGTAGTCTTGCGGACGCTACCGCCATGCTTTTAGTTGAACTTGAAAGACAATTTATGCACATGCATCCTTGCATACAAAGGATTTTTCTAGAATTTTCTAATATTGAGCATTCTTCTGTTCAATCTTTAGACTATGTTGCTTTTAACGAGAACCTTAGAAAAAAGGTTCCTACCAATGTTCTAGTTGATAAAATTTCCAAACTTTATAATGATTTTGCTATTTGAAATAATGATCTAGGATATTCTCTCGAGTATAGGCTCACGAAGTTTTGTCAAAAGAATGCTTATAATGATGAATTGGTTGTGCAATATGAAGGGCCAAAGGATGAACCTATACCTCCCAAAATTGATCTTGGGGACTTCTGTCCCATTAAATTTAGCCCTTTTGATTACTTTTTCTTACCTCAAAGAAAAATTGCTTCTGAATGTATGGAATATGAAATGAGTTTTCATGATCTATCCTATTATTATGGCAATACCTAGATCTATCCTTGCTTTTATGCCTAGCTAGGGTCGTTAAACGATAGCGCTTGTTGGGAGGCAACCCAATTTTATTTTTATTCCTTGCTTTTTGCTCCTGTTTAGTAATAAATAAATTACCTAGCCTCTGTTTTGGTTGTGTTTATTTTTTTGTGTTTAATTAGTGTTTGTGCCAAGTAGAACCGTTGGGAAGACTTGGGGAAAGTCTTTAATCTTGCTGTAAAAAAACAGAAACTTTAGCGCTCATGAGAATTGCTGCCATTTTTATTTGGAAGGTGATAATTAGTTAATTATTTTTGAAGATGATTAATAGATAAATTCCTCACGTCCAGAAATTTATTTTAGAAATTTTGGGGTTCCAGAACTTGCGTTAGCTACAGATTACTACAGATTGTTCTGTTTTTGACAGATTCTGTTTTTCGTGTGTTGTTTGCTTATTTTGATGAATCTATGGCTAGTAAAAGAGTTTATAAACCATAGAGAAGTTAGAATACAGTAGGTTTAAGACCAATATAAATCAAGATAAGTTCATTACAGTACCTTGAAGTGGTGTTTTGTTTTCTTTCGCTAACGGAGCTCACGAGATTTTCTATTTTGAGTTTTGTGTTGTGAAGTTTTCAAGTTTTGGGTAAAGATTTGATGGATTATGGAACAAGGAGTGGCCAGAGCCTAAGCTTGGGGATGCCCATGGCACCCCAAGGTAAAATTCAAGGACACCAAAAAGCCTAAGCTTGGGGATGCCCCGGAAGGCATCCCCTCTTTCGTCTTCGTCTATCGGTAACTTTACTTGGAGCTATATTTTTATTCACCACATGATATGTGTTTTGCTTGGAGCGTCTTGTATGATTTGAGTATTTGCTTTTTAGTTTACCACAATCATCCTTGCTGTACACACCTTTTGAGAGAGACTCACACGATTGGGAATTTATTAGAATACTCTGTGTGCTTCACTTATATCTTTTGAGCTATATAGTTTTTGCTCTAGTGCTTCACTTATATCTTTAAGAGCACTGCGGTGGTTTTATTTTTATCAAAATAATTGTTCTCTCGTGCTCCACTTATATTATTTTGAGAGTCCTTTAAAACAACATGGCAATAATAAAAACCTTCATGCAAGTGCATTGAATACTATGAGAAGTTTGATACTTGATAATTGTTTTGAGATATGGAGATGGTGATATTAGAGTCATGCTAGTTGAGTAGTTGTGGATTTGAGAAATACTTGTGTCGAAGTTTGTGATTCCCGTAGCATGCACGTATGCTGAACCGTTATGTGACAAAGTCGGAGCATGATTTATTTATTGATTGTCTTCCTTATGAGTGGTGGTCGGGGACGAGCGATGGTCTTTTCCTACCAATCTATCCCCCTAGGAGCATGCGTGTAATACTTTGCTTTGATAACTTGTAGATATTTGCAATAAGTATGTGAGTTCTTTATGACTAATGTTGAGTCCATGGATTATACGCACTCTCATCCTTCCACCATTGCTAGCCTCTCTAGTACCGCGGAACTTTCGCCGGTACCATAAACCCACCATATACCTTCCTCAAAACAGCCACCATACCTACCTATTATGGCATTTCCATAGCCATTCCGAGATATATTGCCATGCAACTTTCCACCGTTCCGTTATTATGACACGCTTCATAATTTTCATATTGCTTGCATGATCATGTAGTTGACATCGTATTTGTGGCGAAACCACCGTTCATAATTTTCATACATGTCACTCATGCATCATTGCACATCCTGGTACACCGCGGAGGCATTCACATAGAGTCATATCTTGTTCTAAGTATCGAGTTGTAATTCTTGAGTTGTAAGTAAATAAAGTGTGATGATCATTATTATTAGAGCATTGTCCCAAGTGAGGAAAGGATGATGGAGACTATGATTCCCCCACAAGTCGGGATGAGACTCCGGACGAAAAGAAAAAAAAGGAGAAAGGCCATAAAAAGGAAGGCCCAAAAAATGAGAGAAAAGGAGAGAAGGTACAGTGCTACTATCCTTTTGCCACACTTGTGCTTCAAATTAGCACCATGTTCTTCATATAGAGAGTCTCGTATGATATCACTTTCATATACTAGTGGGAATTTTTCATTATAGAACTTGGCTTGTATATTCCAATGATGGGCTTCCTCAAAATGCCCTAGGTCTTCATGAGCAAACAAGTTGGATGCACACCCACTTAGTTTCTTTTTGAGCTTTCATATACTTATAGCTCTAGTGCATCCGTTGCATGGCAATCCCTACTCACTCACATTGATATCTATTAATGGGCATCTCCATAGCCCGTTGATACGCCTAGTTGATATGAGACTATCTTCTCCCTTTTTGTCTTCTCCACAACCACCATTCTATTCCACCATAGTGCTATATCCATGGCTCATGCTCATATATTGCGTGAAGATTGAAAAAGTTTGAGATCATCAAAAGTATGAAACAATTGCTTGGCTTGTCATCGGGGTTGTGCATGATTTAAATATTTTGTGTGGTGAAGATGGAGCATAGCCAGACTATATGATTTTGTAGGGATAACTTTCTTTGGCCATGTTATTTTGAGAAGACATGATTGCTTAGTTAGTATGCTTGAAGTATTATTATTTTTATGTCAATATTAAACTTTTATCTTGAACCTTATGGATCCGAACATTCATGCCACAATAAACAAAAAATACATTGCAAAATATGTTACAAAGCATTCCACATCAAAAATTCTTCTTTTATCATTTACCTACTCGAGGATGAGCAGGAATTAAGCTTGGGGATGCTTGATGCGTCTCCAACGTATCTATAATTTTTGATTGCTACATGCTACTATATTATCTATTTTGGATGTTAATGGGCTTTATTCTACACTTTTATATCAGTTTTGGGACTAACCTACTAATCGGAGGCCCAGCCCAAATTGCTGTTTTTTTTGCCTATTTAAGGGTTTCGAAGAAAAGGAATATCAAACGGAGTCCAAACGGAATGAAACCTTCGGGAACGTGATTTTCCCAACAAATGTGATCCAGGAGACTTGGAGTGGCTGTCAAGAAACAAGGGAGGAAGGCACGAGGCAGGGGGCGCGCCTACCCCCCTGGGCGCGCCCTCCACCCTCGTGGGCCCTCCGTTGCTCCACCGACCTACTTCTTCCTCCTATATATATCCACGTACCTCCAAACATCCAGGAGCAGCACGAAAACCTAATTCCACTGCCGCAACCTTGTGTACTCGAGAGATCCCAGCTCAGGGGCTTTTCCGGAGCTCCATCGGAGGGGGCATTGATCACGGAGGGCCTCTACATCAACTCCATGGCCTCTCCGGTGATGTGTGAGTATTTTACTTCAGACCTACGGGTCCAGAGTTATTAGCTAGATGGCTTCTTCTCTCTCTTTGGATCTCAATACAAAGTTCTCCTCGATTCTCTTGGAGATCTATTCGATGTAATATTCTTTTGCGGTGTGTTTGTCAAGATCCGATGAATTGTGGGTTTATGATCCAGTTTTATCTATGAACAATATTTGATTCTCCTCTGAATTCTTTTATGTATGATTGGTTTATCTTTGCAAGTCTATTCGAATTATCAGTTTGGTTTGGCCTACTAGATTGATCTTTCTTGCAATGGGAGAAGTGCTTAGCTTTGGGTTCAATCTTGCGGTGTTCGATCCCAGTGACAGAAAGGGAACCAATATGTATTGTATTGTTGCCATCGAGGATAAAAGGATGGGGTTTATATCATATTGCATGAGTTTATCCCTCTACATCATGTCATCTTCCTTAAAGCATTACTCTGTTCTCTTGAACTTAATACTCTAGATGCATGCTGGATAGCGGTCGATGTGTGGAGTAATAGTAGTAGATGCAGAATCGTTTCGGTCTACTTGTCTCGGTCATGATGCCTATATACATGATCATACCTAGATATTCTCATAACTATGCTCAATTCTATCAACTGCTCGACAGTAATTCATTTACCCACCGTAATAGTTATGCTCTTGAGAGAGGCCACTAGTGAAACCTATGGCCCATGGGTCTATCTTCCATCATATTAATCTTCCAATACTTAGTTATTTCCATTGCCATTATTTTACTTGCATCTTTTATTTCTCTTTATCATAAAAATACCAAAAATATTATCTTATCATATCTATGAGATCTCACTCTCGTAAGTGAACGTGAAGGGATTGACAACCCCTTTATCGCGTTGGTTGCGAGGTTCTTACTTGTTTGTGCAGGTGTGTGGGACTTGAGCGTGATCTCCTACTGGATTGATACGTTGGTTCTCAAAAACTGAGGGAAATACTTACGCTACCTTGTTGCATCACCCTTTCCTATTCAAGGGAAAACCAAGGCAGTGCTCAGGAGGTAGCAGTGTCATGTCGCCCTAGGTTATAACTGTCACATGATGAATATCATCCAACAAGTCACCGATCAAATGCCTATGAATTTATCTCGTGTTGTTCCTGCTAAGTTACTACTGCTATCATCACGGTTACGCTTGCTACAAAATTACTGCTATCAATGTTACTGTTACTATTGCTGCTATCACTACTACCCAAACTATCAAACTACTTTGCTACTGATCACTTTGCTGTAGATAATTAATCTCCAGGTGTGGTTGAATTGGCAACTCAGCTGCTAATACCTTGAAATATTCTTTGGCTCCCCTTGTGTCGAATCTATAAATTTGGGTTGCATACTTTACCATCGAAAACTGTTGCAATCCCCTATACATGTGGGTTATCACTCACCGTGAGTTCGCGCTCACCGCGCTCTGCCCCCCCCCCCCCCCCGTGTTCGCACGCTTCCTAGCGAGATCATGCGCACGTCCTAGACGCCCTACCCGAGTCCGCGTGCGCCTGCTGCCGACTGCTTCTGCTGCCACTGCTTTTGCTTGCCACTGCTCGCCCCGCCGCCTCCTGCTGTTGCCCCCCAACCGCGTCGCCGCTCCGGCCATCGCAACCTCCAGCGCTGCAGCCCACTACGCATGTCGCTGCTGCCGCTGCCCCCACTTCTACCGCTGCCGCCTGCCGCTCCTACCTACTGCTGCGTGTAGCTACTTCGCTGCCGCTCCCCTGCCGATGCCCCGCGCGCCTCTGGCCTTCGCCGCCGCTCGCCTTCGGCACCATCTCGGCCACCTAGTTCGAGCCTATGCCACCGTTGGGCGGGGCTCGATGCCTGCGACAGAACACGCTCTTGTAGTGCCCTCCGGCGTGCCTCGCTGGGTCTGTAGCTGTCGTCAATTAACCGCAGGCCCAAACAGCCATTAGCACTAATCCCCCCTAATGACCCTCTATGAGTCAGCAGTTGACTGGCCCCACCTGACAGCCTCATAGTGCATCCCTGGGTGCACTGCACCGGCTGCACCCAACCTTTTCTGCCTATTTGTTTTATTATTATTTTTAATTAAAATAATTTTAGGAATTTTTAGAATATGTTTAAAACTTTGAAAAATCATAGGAATTAATCCATAACTCGGATGAAATTAATTTATATATGAAATTTGTTCAGAAAAATCCAACGAATCCGAATATGCCATCTGTTTGTTTGTCACATGCCTCTAGAATGCTGAACATGGAACCGTCCCCCTCTTTTCATCTATCTGGAAATTTCCAAACACCGGGAAAACCCCTCCCGATGTTTTCACTCCTCGCCTGCAACGTGTAGTACTGCGTTAGACCACCCCTAGCACTGCGTATTGTCATGTCATGCTTAGTGATGCATCTGTTTGCTTTATTTATTGTTTCTTCCCCCTCTTCTCTCCATAGACCCCGAGACTGACGCTGCTCCTCATGTCAACTACACCCCTGACGACCAGTCGTTTGCAGCAGAGCTTTCAGGCAAGCAAACCCCCCTTGATCATTCCAATATTGCCCAATCCCTTCTCTCTTATGCTTGCATTAGAATTGCTACTGCTTTTGTATGATCCTATTATGATGCATAGCCTGATTTTCTAACCTGCAATTGTTACCTTACCTGCTTATCCTAAACTGCTTAGTATAGGTTGGTTAGTGTTCCATCAAGGACCCCTCACCTTTTCCCAGCTGCCCCCGCTTGATGACCGATGACTCGATCAACGTGATCGACGTCCAGGGCCCGACACATCACATCACCCCCTTAGTTGAACGACACTGCAGGGTTACTATCGAGTGCCGAGGGTGATACCTCATATAGCACTTCTGATGTTAACTCTTTCATATAGCTATTCAGTCATGGTCATCGAGGGTGATTCCTCCTTCACCACTCCCGATAACAACTCTATCATGCAACCCCTCAAGTGTGGACCATGGAGGGTGATTCCTCCAAGTCCACCTTGACGGTTAAATCAAGTGGGAATCCATCTAGGGTGATTCCCCGGATTCCCCCTGGCTGTTTTGGACACACGATTACATTTGATTTTACCCCATAACCATGACTGAAGTCGGGTCGGCCCCGAGGGGTACCCGCGAGAGAAATGTGAAGTTGGGTTCACTATGAGTGTACCCGCGAGTTGATGTGTAGTCGGTGAGGGAGTCCTGGATTAGGGGGTCCTCGGGCGTCCGGGCTATGTGACATGGGCCGGACTAATGGGCTGCGAAGATACAAGATAGAAGGCTTTCCTCGTGTTCGAATGGGACTCTCCTTGGCGTGGAAGGCAAGCTTGGAATACGGATATGAAGATTCCTTTCTCTGTAAACCGACTCTGTACAACCCTAGCCCCTTCGGTGTCTATATAAACCAGAGGGTTTAGTCCGTAGAGATAATCATAATCATACAGGCTAGACATCTAGGGTTTAGCCATTACGATCTCGTGGTAGATCAACTCTTGTAACCCCTATACTCATAAAAGTCAATCAAGCAGGACGTAGGGTTTTACCTCCATCAAGAGGGCCTGAACCTGGGTAAACATCGTGTCCCCTGCCTCCTGTTACCCTCGATCCTTAGACGCACAGTTCGGGACCCCCAACCCGAGATCTGCTGGTTTTGACACCGACATTGGTGCTTTCATTGAGAGTTCCGATGTGTCGTCGTCAAAAGGCTCGATGGCTCCATCGATCATCTACAACAATGCAGACGGGAAGGAGATTTTCCCTCCGGCCAGATCTTCGTATTCGGCGGCTTCGCACTGCGCACCAACTCGGTTGGCCACCTGGAGCAGATCGATAGCTACGCTCCTGGTCACCAGATCAGCTTTGGAAATCTGAACTATGTCACTGATATCCGAGGAGACTTGATCTTCCAAGGGTTCGCGGCTCTCTGGAGTGCGTCACCAGGTCCGAAGACGGGAGTCTAGAGCCAGTTGGACTCTCTACGGCTATAGAGCTCAGCAGTGGAGAACCGGAGAGGATAGCGCCACCGGCAGTCATCGCGAAGACGGACTCTTCTCCGGACACTAGCTCCGAACCCTCGAAGTCCGAGTCATGCAAGCCAGGCCAGGGAACTTCGGTCCCCGTCCAAACCTCGCTCTTAAACGAGGCTCTGGACTTAATGCAATCCATCGCCATCACAGAGGAACCGCTTCCGAACTGCGCCCAGCCTGGACTAGGGGCTGAAAATAGGGAATTTTACTTCCCACCCGCCACCCACTTTATAGCCACTATTGAGGATCTAACCGACATGCTCGACTATGCCTCCGAAGACATCGACAGTATGGACGACGATGCCGGAGAAGAGCAGGCCCAAAACCCGCCGTTCACCGAAGGCTGGATGGCCACTTCCTCATACGACGTGTACATGGTGGGCACACCTAAAGAAGGCGACGACGATGATGAGAAGGATCCAGTCGAGGACAAACCTCCTGAGATACCACCAAAGCGTTGACGTCAGCGGCGCCACTCTAAATTGCGTCGCGGATAGGACAGCAATACCGGCACCGGAGACGATGATACTCCGGAAAATGCCGAAGATCAAGAAGACCCAATCGAACCAACATCCAAACGAGATGATTGGGAGGATGGGCAAGTCGACCTTGATGAGCAAGTAGGGAACGAAGACTCGGAGGATAGCTACTATCTACCACTCTCCGAGGACGACATGAGCCTCGACAATAAAGATTTTATCATGCCAGGAGAACCCCTCGAACAAGATCTCTTTAAGCGTCGGCTAATAGCCACGGCAAGAAGCCTAAAGAAAAGGCAGCAACAGCTTCAAGCTGACTAAGATCTGCTCAACGACAGATGGACTAATGTCCTGGCAGCCGAATAGTACGGCCTCGAACGCCCAATAAAGAGTTACCCGAAGCGTAAACTGCTACCCCAATTCGACGATGAGGCGTTGGATCCCATACCACCCGCGCGTAACGCAGCTGATGGACCTAACCGACCACCACGTGGCCGGGACAGAACGACAACTCAAGCCAAACACCAGCCCGCACCACCTCGCCGTAAAAACAAAGAAACAACAGCTCGGGGATACACTCATTACCTAGGTCAGGACCTAGACAATAGAGCTGGCCAGACTAGGTCAATCTATGGATCAAGGGGGTGTGCTCCAGCGCGAGAGGACGGTTATCAATCCTGGCGCGACAAGCACAACCATGCCCATGCCGAAAACCGCATACAGACTCCATCTGAACTGCGTCGTGACATGGCCCGATATAGAGGCGTCGCACACCACCTATGCTTCACCGATGAGGTAATGGAGCACTAGTTCCCAGAAGGGTTTAAACCTGTGAACATTGAATCATATGACGGCACAACAATTCCCGTAGTATGGATTAAAGATTTTCTTCTCCACATTCACATGGCTTGTCGTGACGATCTACACTTCATCAAATACCTCCCCCTAAAACTTAAGGGGCCAGCTCGGCACTCGTTAAACAGCCTCCCAGAAAACTCTATCGGAAGCTGGGAAGACCTGGAGGATGCCTTTAAAGACAACTTCCAAGGCACCTACATCTGGCCTCCAATTGCTGATGACCTCAGTCCTATTGTCTAGCAGCCCGGAGAGTCCGCCCGGAAATTCTAGACTAGGTTCCTCATTAAAAAGAACCAGATTGTCGATTGTCCAGACGCCGAAGCCCTAGTGGCCTTTAAGCATAGCATTCGCGATGCATGGCTCGCCCGACACCTCAGCCAAGAGAAGCCAAAGTCCATGGCAGCCCTCACGGCACTCATGACCCGCTTTTGCACGGGTGAAGACAGCTGGCTAGCCCGTAGAAGTAATAGTACAAGCGAGCCTGGCACTCCTGAAGCTAAGAATAACAACGGCAGGCCCCGACGCAACAAACACAAGCGCCGCAGCAATAATGATAATACCGAAGACACGGCGGTCAACACCAGATTCAGCGGCTCCAAGTCCGGTCAGCGTAAGAAGCCATTCAAAAGAAATAGAGAGGGCTCATCCAGCTTGGACCGAATACTCGATCGACCCTGCCAGATTCATGACACCCCCAACAAGCCTGCCAATCATACCAACCGAAGTTGTTGGGTCTTTAAACAGGACGGTAAGTTAAATTCCGAGCATAAGTACAAAGGATCGCTGAGCGAGGACGACAACGAGGAGCATCATCAACCAAACACAGGGGGGCAGAAGAAATTTCCCCTCGAGGTCAAAAGGTAAATATGATATACGTCACTCATATCCCCAAGAGGGAGCACAAGCGCGCACTAAGGGACGTCTATGCGATAGAGCCAGTCGCCCCAAAATTCAACCCATGGTCGGCCTGCCCAATCACCTTCGACCGCAGGGACCATCCGACCAGTATCCGTCACGGAGGTTCGGGCGCACTGGTCCTCGACCCAATCATAGACGGATTCCACCTTACGCGAGTCCTCATGGACGGCGGCAGCAGCCTTAACCGGCTCTATCAGGACACAGTCCGCAAGATGGGTATTGATCCACCAAGAATCAAGCCTACCAAAACCACCTTTAAAGGAGTAATACCCTGTGTAGAGGCCTGCTGTAGGGCTCAATCACATAGGAGGTTGTATTCGGTTCGCCGGACAACTTCTGAAGCGAAGACTTGATCTTCGACATCGTCCCCTTCCGCAGTGGCTACCATGCACTGCTCGGACGAACCGTGTTCGCTCGCTTCAATGGGGTCCCACACTATGCCTATCTCAAACTCAAGATGCCCGGACCACGAGGTGTTATAATGGTCAACGGAAACATGGAACACTCCTGCCGTACTGAGGAGGACACCGCGGCCCTGGCAGCAGAAGTACAGGGCGGCCTTATCAAGCCGACTACTACATCAGCGGCCAAGTCCCCGGACACTGTCAAACTAGTCCGGACCACCCCACAGTACGACAGTCCAGCTCGTCAGGAGCTCGATTGGCAATTTGGCCTCCATCTTAGCCCCTACCAAATTGTGGCATATGTACCATGCGTGCATAATTACGCACTAAAGATACCATGGGAAAGGATGGAGGCATAATAAAGACAAAGTCCACAATACGGCTAGACCCAATCTGGACACTCATATTTCCTTTTTATTTTTACTTTATTTTTTCAGGTTCCTTACAACCCATGCCACCTTTTCGACGATACCAAGTCCTCTTTTCGAGGCCTATCATGAAAACACCGATCGATGATCCTCTCGAAGGACAATACACAAAGGGGAAAAAGCAGTGTAGACGCGTGGCAGAGTACCTACAAGGTCTTTAAAGATCACCTCGTCTGTTTTTAGGACACATACACAGCTTTCCCCTGTGCTCAGCATGTAAAATAGCCTTGTTGCTTATTGCACTATTTGTACCAATACATTTTGACGTATCAATCAGACTATAATGGAAACAGTTTCTAGTCCAACCTATGCGGTATTGGCCTATCTCCTAATCTATGTCTCCGTGTTTTTGTCCGATTGTCATGTACACATCGGTATGACTTAAATCGCCAGGGGCTCTATTAAGCCACGTACATTATATTTTACGTCTAAACAAAGTCTGAACACTTTCATAGTGCAATTCGGTGTCCCGAATATAGCATTATATGCATCGGCTCCGAATCATGTCTTTGGTCAACAGTTGGGTTGCCCGCTCCTACGGTTATGACCTTACATTCCGATTGTTCAGCTAAGGTAGTAAAGGGAGAACTACTACGACTGTGTTTCTGGTTCATCCGGACAGACGGCTCGGTAGAGAAAGCCGAAAACTGACTGTCATGATGCGGCGAGAGCTGGTCAGCTATTCGGTGACTAAGTATAAATCTCTTGCAATTTTTCCCGCATTATGCAACAGGCCAGCCTTCACCCGGCCGAGCATCCACAGCACCCAAGTTCGGATAACCGAACAATACTAGGGGCTGCGCCTATACTCCCATTATAAAACTCCTATGGCTAAGTGAGAGTGATAAAGCCATATAGTCTGATTGCCTGGTTCGCTGCACTAACACCTCCTTCACGGACCAAGTCACTGGATCAAGCGTGTTTAGGTGCTATACCGAATACCCCTGTACTACTAACGTGGGGGATGAAGCCGACGACTGGCCAACTCTCAGATTTCGTAAACGGCCACACAGGAGGAAAATATTTTAAATAAAGCAAGCAACATATCATACATAAGCCTTGTTTCATAATACAGAATCGGAGAACATAGGACACATTCATTCAAAAATGATGTCCTTCGAACACTGGCCCTCTATAATGCGGGATCCCTCTAGGACATCAGCAAAATACCGCTTCGGCGTGTGGTGCTCTTTGCCTGCGGGAGGTCCCTCGGTTGCAAGCTTGGCGGCGTCCATCTTCGCCCACTGCACTTTGACACGGGCGAAGGCCATCCACGCACCTTCGATGCAGACTAACCGCTTCACGGCATCAAGCCGGGGGCAGGCACTAACCAGCCGCTTCACGAGCCCGAAGTAGCTGCTGGGCATGGGTTCGGCAGGCCACAGGAGGATTATAAAATCCCTCATGGCCAATCTGGCCACCCTATGTAGTTCGGATAGCTGCTTCAGCTGATCGCTAAGGGGTACAGGATGCTCGGGCGCAAGGTACTGCGACCAGAATAGCTTTTCCGTCGAGCTCCCCTCTTCAGCTTAGAAGAACTCCGCATCATCGGCAACACTCCGGGGTAGGTCCGCAAACGTTCCGGGAGAACTCCAAACCCGAGTCGGTAAGGTGTATTTTTTCCTCACAAATCTGCTCTGCATGTTAAAGGCCTTACCAGCCGCAATTTGCTTCGCCTCCTGGATTTCCCGGTAGGCATTTTCGGCTTCAGTCTGGGCCTCCTGAGCACTTTGGAGGGCCTTTGCAAGTTCGGATTTTTGATCCAAATTTTTATGCTCTAAGGACTCACATTTGCTTATAGCATCCTTGAGCTCTTGCTGGACTTCCTCCACCCTTTACTCATGTCTTAAGTGGGCAACTTGTTCCTCCTCTGCCTCTTTCTTGGCCTCGGCCAGCGCGCTCTTGAGGTTATTGACCTCAGACACATTAGCTATGAGCAAAGTTATAAGACTCATTCAGATGGCAAATTGTTGCTGATATTATTTCAGAAGCATTTTCGGTATCACATACCTTGCTTTTCTGCTAACTTCTGCCTCAGCTCAGATGCTTCGGCGACCTGGGTAGCCGATGCCTGCATCGCAGCCTGTTTGGTTCAAATAGATATGTGTGTTAATCTCCTGATTGAGTCATTCGATCCTCTGTTCGGCTTTTCCTTGTGAATACCGAACAGAGTTTCAGGGGCTACTATCTATACATAGACACTTTTCTCATATAAACAAAAGGTATTATATTACATCCTCAAAGCCCCTTACAAGGATAGTATAGGCCTCATGCAATCCGCTTTTGGCGGACCGAACCCTTTCAACCAACGTACCCATAAGGAAACGATGTTATTCTACAATGATGACACTCTGAAGTGCTTCCACCAGAGTATCCAGCGCCTCCGGATTGACATAGGTCGCCGGTGGGATTTGCGCACCCTCTTCTTTCGAAGGAGGTTGCCCACCTGATTCTGGAGCCGTATAGGTCTCCAGAATAATATTCGATTGGGGGCCAAATTGGGCATGGCCCCCGCCATCAGTCTCCATGGGGGACGATTCCCCCATGTTTCCGGTAGCAGGGATATCGCCCTCTGGCGCCACCATGGCAGCTCCCCGCACCTTCCCCTGGCCCGGAAGGGTCCTTCGGGACAACACTTCGGTGTTATTCGTAACTTTAGGGGAGGAGGCCAGCGGAGGCAACCCACTGTCCATCACGTACGGATCCAGCGAATTCCCCGAAGATGGGGATTGTTGGGGGCGCGAGCCGGACTGCAGCATGTTGCTACCTCTTGAGCACTGCAGCGTAAGTATTTCCCTTAGTTTTTGAGAAGCAACGTATCAATCCAGTAGGAGACCACGTGCGAGTCACCTCGTACCTACACAAACAAATAAGAACCTCGCAACCAACGCGATAAAGGGGTTGTCAATCCCTTCACGGCCACTTGCAAGAGTGAGATCTGATAGAGATGATAATAATAAGATAATTTTTTTTTGGTATTTTTATGATATAGATTGAAAGTAAAAGATAGCAAAATAAAGTAGATTAGAAACTTGTATGATGGAAAATAGACCCGGGGGCCATAGGTTACACTAGTGGCTTCTCTCAAGATACATAAGTATTACGGTGGGTAAACAAATTACTGTCGAGCAACTGATAGAAAAGCGAATAATTATGAGAATATCTAGGCATGATCATGTATATAGGCATCACGTCCGAGACAAGTAGACCGAAACGATTTTCCATCTACTACTATTACTCCACACATCGACCGCTATCCAGCATGCATCTAGAGTATTAAGTTCATCAGAACAGAGTAATGCCTTAAGCAAGATGACATGATGTAGAGGGATAAACTCATGCAATATGATATAAACCCCATCTTTTTATCCTCGATGGCAACAATACAATATGTGTCGTTTCCCTTTCTGTCATTGGGATTGAGCACCGCAAGATTGAACCCAAAGCTAAGCACTTCTCCCATTGCAAGAAAGATCAATCTAGTAGGCCAAACCAAACTGATAATTCGAAGAGACTTGCAAAGATAAATCAATCATACATAAAAGAATTCAGAGAAGATTCAAATATTGTTCATACATAAACTTGATCATAAACCCACAATTCATCGGATCTCGACAAACACACCGCAAAAGAAGATTACATCGAATAGATCTCCAAGAAAATCGAGGAGAACTTTGTATTGAGATCCAAAGAGAGAGAATAAGCCATCTGGCTACTAGCTATGGACCCGAAGGTCTGAAGTAAACTACTCACACATCAACGGAGAGGCCATGGAGTTGATGTAGAGGCCCTCCGTGATCAATGCCCTCTCCAGCGAAGCTCCGGAAAAGGCCCCAAGATGGGATCTCTTGGGTACAGAAGGTTGTGGCGGTGGAAATGGGGTTTCGTGGTGCTCCTGGATGTTTGCGGGGTACGAGGATATATATAGGAGCAAGAAGTAGGGCAGTGGAGCAACGAGGGGCCCATGAGGGTGGAGGGCGCGCCCAGGGGGGAGCCCCCTGCCTCATGGCCACCTCGATTGATTCTTCACATCCACTCCAAGTCTTCTGGATCACGCTTGTTCCAAAAATAACGCTCCCGAAGGTTTCATTCCGTTTGGACTCTGTTTTATATTCCTTTTCGGTGAAACTCTAAAATAGGCAAAAAAACAAGAATTTGGGCAGGGCCTCCGGTTAATAGGTTAGTCCCGAAAATAATATAAAAGTGTAAAAATGAGCCCATTAACATCCAAAATAGATAATATAATAGCATGGAGCAATCAAAAATTATAGATACATTGGAGACGTATCAGCATCCGCAAGCTTAATTCCTGCTCGTCCTCGAGTAGGTAAATGATAAAAATAGAATTTTTGATGTGGAATGCTTCCTAACATATTTCTCAATGTAATTTTTCTTTAATGTGGCATGAATGTTCAAATCCGAAAGATTCAAGATAATAGGTTAATATTAACATAGAAATAATAATACTTCAAGCATACTAACTAAGCAATCATGTCTTCTAAAAATAACATGGCCAAAGAAAGTTATCCCTACAAAATCATATAGTCTGGTTGTGCTCTATCTTCATCACACAAAATATTAAATCATGCACAACCCCGATGACAAGCCAAGCAATTGTTTCATACTTTTGATGTTCTCAAACTTTTTCAATCTTCACGCAATATATGAGCGTGAGCCATGGATATAGCACTACGGTGGAATAGAATGGTGGTTGTGGAGATGACAAAAAGGAGAAGATAGTCTCACATCAACTAGGCGTATCAACGGGCTATGGAGATGCCCATTAATAGATATGAATGTGAATGAGTAGGGATTGCCATGCAATGGATGCACTAGAGCTATAAGTGTATGAAAGCTCAACAAAAGAAACTAAGTGGGTGTGCGTACAACTTGCTTGCTCATGAAGACCTAGGGCAATTTGAGGAAGCCCATCATTGGAATATACAAGCCAAGTTCTATAATGTAAAATTCCCACTAGTTTATGAAAGTGACAACATAAGAGACTCTCTATCATGAAGATCATGGTGCTACTTTGAAGCACAAGTGTGGAAAAAGGATAGTAACATTGTCTCTTCTCTCTTTTTCTCTCATTTCATTTTTTATTTAGGCCTTCTTCTTATTTTTCTTTTTGGCCTCTTTTCTTTTTTTTTCTTTTTTTTCTTTTTCGTCCGGAGTCTCATCCTGACTTGTGGGGGAATCATAGTCTCGATCATCCTTTCCACACTGGTACAATGCTCTAATAATGATGATCATCACACTTCCTTTTACTTACAACTCAAGAATTACAACTCAATACTTAGAACAAAATATGACTCTGTGTGAATGCCTCCGGCGGTGTACCGGGATATGCAATGAATCAAGAGTGACATGTATGAAAAATTTATGAACGGTGGCTTTGCCACAAATACGATGTCAACTGCATGATCGTGCAAAGCAATACGACAATGATGAAGCGTGTCATAGGAAACGGAACGGTGGAAAGTTGCATGGCAATATATCTCGGAGTGGCTATGGAAATGCCATAATAGGTAGGTATGGTGGCTCTTTTGAGGAAGGTATATGGTGGGTTTATGGTACCGGCGAAAGTTCCGCGGTACTAGAGAGGCTAGCAATTGTGGAAGGGTGAGGGTGCGTATAACCCATGGACTCAACATTAGTCATAAAGAACTCACGTACTTATTGCAAAATCTGTTAGTTATCGAAACAAAGTACTAGGCGCATGCCCCTTGGGGGATATATTGTTAGGAAAAGACCATCGCCCGTCCCCGACCGCCACTCATAAGGAAGGCAAATAATAAATAAATCATGCTCCGACTTCATCACATAACGGTTCACCATACGTGCATGCTACGGACATCACAAACTTCAACACAAGTATTTCTCAAATTGACAACTACTCAACTAGCATGACTCTAATATCACCATCTCCATATCTCAAAACAATCATCAAGTATCAAACTTCTCTTAGTATTCAATGCACTTATATGAAAGTTTTTATTATGCCTAAAAGAAAATTGCCATGTTGTTCTAAAGGACTCTCAAAATAATATAAGTGAAGCATGAGAGATCAATTATTTCTATAAAATAGAACCACCGCCGTGCTCTAAAAGATATAAGTGAAATACTAGAGCAAAAACTATATAGGTCAAAAGATATAAGCGAAGCACATAGAGTATTCTAATAAATTCTAATTCATGTGTGTCTCTCTCAAAAGCTGTGTACAGCAAGGATGATTGTGGTAAACTAAAAAGCAAAGACCCAAATCATACAAGACGCTCCAAGCAAAGCACATATCATGTGGTGAATAAAAATATAGCTCCAAGTAAAGTTACCGATGAACGAAGACAAAAGAGGGGATGCCTTTCGAGGCAGCCCCAAGGTTAGGATTTTTGGTCTCCTTGTATTTCACCGTGGGGTGCCATGGGCATCCCCAATCTTAGGCTCTTGCCACTCCTTGTTCCATAATCCATCGAATCTTTACCCAAAACTTGAAAACTTCACAACACAAAACTTAACAAGAGAATCTCGTGAGCTCCGTTAGCGAAAGAAAACAAAACACCACTTCAAGGTAATGTAATTAACTCATTCTTTATTTATATTGGTGTTAAATCTACTGTATTCCAACTTCTCTATGGTTTATAAACTCTTTTACTAGCCATAGATTCATCAAAATAAGCAAACAACACGCGAAAAACAGAATATTTCAAAAACAGAACATTCTGTAGTAATCTGTAACTAATGCAAACTTCTGGAACCCCAAAAATTCTAAAATAAATTGCTGGAAGTGAGGAATTTATCTATTAATTCATCTTCAGAAATAATTAACTAAATAGCACTCTCCAATAAAAAATGGCAGCAATTCTTGTGAGCGCTAAAGTTTCTGTTTTTACAGCAAGATCAAAAAGACTTTTCCCAAGTCTTCCCAACGGTTCTACTTGGCACAAACACTAATTAAACACAAAAAACACAACCAAAACAGAGGCTAGATAAATTTTTCATTACTAAACAGGAGCAAAAATCAAGGAATAAAAATAAAATTGGGTTGCCTCCCAAGAAGCGCTATCGTTTAACACCCTTAGCTAGGCATAAAAGCAAGGATAGATCTAGGTATTGCCATCTTTGGTAGGAAATTCTTCAATAAGACACCTATAACTTTTAGGAGTTTCTTTCTTTTTATTAATTATAAAACTCCTAGGCACGAAATCAAGAAAATCATTTGTAGCAAAAGGTTCCTTAAGGATAGTGAGAAAATTGGGGTGAACACTTATGGATTTGAGGTCCGCATTTTCCTTACTAGAAGTTTCACCCTTATTTTTAGGAACATACATCAATTTGGCAATCTTAGCATTAGGAGGAGTGTTTTTCATGGAAGAAAAGTCAGACCCAAGGTTGGTAATGATATCCTCAATTTTATCAATTCTAGTGGAATCTTGATCTATCTTTTCATTAAGCATAGGTCCCTTTTCTTTAAAAAATTTAAGAGCCACTCCTACCTTAGATCCATATTGGGTAACTTGATTGTGGACCTTTCTATCCAAATTTTCAGTCAACTCTGCGGTAGCAACTTTATTTTCAATAATTTCAAGCCTTTGCATCACATGTTCCAAAGTTAAAGTAGTTCCATTAACCAAAAGAGGTGGTGTGCCAAACAAATCTATCATAGCATTATAAGAATCAAAAGTATGGCTACCCATGAAATTTCCTCCGGTAATAGTATCAAGAATATATATATTCCAAGGTGTGATGCCTACATAAAAATTGTGAAGAAGAACGGAAGTAGATTGCTTCCTAGTAGATCTATTTTGCGCATTGCAAATTCTGTACCAAGCATCTTTTAAATTTTCTCCCTCCCTTTGTTTAAAATTAAGAACTTCATTCTCGGGAGACAAGGGAGTAGATAAAGGACTAGCCATAACGACGAGGCAAGCGAAAAAGAGGCGAACGGAAAGAGATGGCGAAAGGAAAATAGGGCGAATAAAACGGCAAGGATGAAGTGGGGGGTGAGGAAAACGAGAGGCAAATGGCAAATAATGTAATGCGAAGGATAAGAGTTGTGATGGGTACTTGGTATGTCTTGACCTGGCGTAGATCTCCCTGGCAACGGCGCCAGAAATCCTTCTTGCTACCTCTTGAGCACTGCGTTGGTTTTCCCTTGAAGAGGAAAGGGTGATGCAGTAAAGCAGCGTAAGTATTTCCCTCAGCTTTTGAGAACCAAGGTATCAATCCAGTAGGAGACCATGCGCAAGTCACCTCGTACCTACAAAAACAAATAAGAACCTCGCAACCAACGCGATAAAGGGGTTGTCAATCCCTTCACGGCCACTTGCAAGAGTGAGATCTGATAGAGATGATAATAATAAGATAAATATTTTTGGTATTTTTACGATATAGATTGAAAGTAAAAGATAGAAAAATAAAGTAGATTGGAAACCTGTATGATGGAAAATAGACCCAGGGGCCATAGGTTTCACTAGTGGCTTCTCTCAAGATAGCATCAGTATTACGGTGGGTAAACAAATTACTGTCGAGCAATTGATAGAAAAGCGAATAATTATGAGAATATCTAGGCATGATCATGTATATAGGCATCACGTCCGAGACAAGTAGACTGAAACGATTCTGCATCTACTACTATTACTCCACACATCGACCGCTATCCAGCATGCATCTAGAGTATTAAGTTCATAAGAATAGAGTAACGCCTTAAGCAAGATGACATGATGTAGAGGGATAAACTCACGCAATATGATGTAAAACCCATCTTTTTATCCTCGATGGCAACAATACAACACGTGTCGTTTCCCTTTCTGTCACTGGGATCGAGCACCACAAGATTGAACCCAAAGCTAAGCACTTCTCCCATTGCAAGAAAGATCAATCTAGTAGGCCAAACCAAACTGATAATTCGAAGAGACTTGCAAAGATAAACCAATCATACATAAAAGAATTCAGAGAAGATACAAATATTGTTCATAGATGAACTTGATCATAAACCCACAATTCATCAGATCTCGACAAACACACCGCAAAAGAAGATTACATCGAATAGATCTCCAAGAGAATCGAGGAGAACTTTGTATTGAGATCCAAAGAGAGATAAGAAGCCATCTAGCTACTAGCTATGGACCAGAAGGTCTGAAGTAAACTACTCACACATCATCGGAGAGGCCATGGAGTTGATGTAGAGGCCCTCCGTGATCAATGCCCCCTCCGGCGGAGCTCCGAAAAAGGCCCCAAGATGGGATCTCTTGGGTACAGAAGGTCGCGGCGGTGGAAATAGGGTTTCTTGGTGCTCCTGAATGTTTGCGGCGTACGTGGATATATATAGGAGGAAGAAGTAGGTCGGTGGAGCAACGAGGGGCCCATGAGGGTGGAGGGGGCGCCCCTGCCTCGTGGCCTCCTTGATTGATTCTTGACGTCCACTCCAAGTCTCCTGGATCACGTTTGTTCCAAAAATAACGCTCCCGAAGGTTTCATTCCGTTTGGACTCCGTTTGATATTCCTTTTCAGCGAAACTCTAAAATAGGCAAAAAGCAGCAATTTGAGTTGGGCCTTCGGTTAATAGGTTAGTCCCAAAAATAATATAAAAGTGTAAAATGGAGCCCATTAACATCCAAAATAGATAATATAGTAGCATGGAGCAATTAAAAATTATAGATACGTTGGAGACGTATCACACGTAATACAATACATTAAGATCACAAAGCGGAAAGTCAGATAGATATATAAGTACAAGTGCCTTTGGGGGTACTTACGTTCCGGCCAGGGGCTTCGGCCTGGGGCGCCATTCATCGGCGTCCGATTCGAAGTCATTCGTGAGGGAGATTCTCCCTTTCTTGGACGCATCCACCTCCAGATCCGCGGGAGCCCCACTTTTCTTCTTTCCCCCTTAAGGGGAGATTTACTCTCTTCCTCCTCCCCTTCATCTTCGTCAGGGGAGGAGTGGGTCTCGGTATCTTCGGACACTACGACCGAAGCACCTTTACGGCGGAGGACACTTTTGGCCTGCTTGCCCTTCGTCTTGGTCCGCTTTTCCGGCGCCTCGTATGGCACCGGAACCAGCATCCTCATTAGCAGAGGGATGGCTGGGTCTTCGGGTAGCGGAGCCGGACAGTGAATATGCTCCGCCTTCTTCGTCCAGCCCTGTGGGAAGAATGGAAAGCTTGGTGAGCCCCTTGGATTTGCAGATAATAAAGTTATCATAAAAACTCACGGGAGGCGATGCATGGGTACAGTCGAGGCCAAGATCTTCGGTCGTTTCTGGCCACATCTTTTGGGCCTTGAACAGTAATACGTCTCCGTGTATCTATACTTTTTCTATTGTTCCATGCCAATATTATACAACTTTCATATACTTTTGGCAACTTTTTATACTATTTTTGGGACTAACATATTGGTCCAGTGCCCAGTGCCAGTTCTTATTTGTTGCATGTTTTTTGTTTCGTAGAAAATCCATATCAAACGGAGTCCAAATGGGATAAAAACTTGCGGAGATTTTTTTGGAATATATGTGATTTTTGGGAAGAAGAATCGCGAGACGATGCCTGAGGGGGCCACGAGGCAGGGGGCGCCCCCTGACCCTCGTGGCCACCCCGTAAGGCGGTTGGTGACCTTCTTTCGCCGCAAGAAAGCCAATATCCGGATACAAATCGTGTTAAAATTTCAGCCCAATCGGACTTACGGATCTCCGGGAATATAAGAAATGGTGAAAGGCCAGAATCGGGAACGTAGAAACAGAGAGAGACAGAGAGATAGATCCAATCTCGGAGGGGCTCTTGCCCCTCCGTCGCCATGGAGGCCATGGACTAGAGGGGAAACCCTTCTCCCATCTAGGGAGAAGGTCAAGGAACAACAAGAAGAAGGGGGGCTCTCTCCCCCTCTCTCCCGGTGGTGCCGGAACGCCGCCGGGGCCATCATTGTGTGACAACGATCTACACCAACACCTCTGTCATCTTCACCAACATCTTCATCACCTTCCCTCCTCTATCTACATCGGTCCACTCTCCCGTAACCCGATGTACCCTCTACTTGAACATGGTGCTTTATGCTTCATATTATTATCCAATGATGTGTTGCCATCCTATGATGTCTGAGTAGATTTTCGTTGTCCTGACGGTAATTGGTGAATTGCTATGATTGGTTTAATTTGCTTGTGGTTATGTTGTTGTCATTTGGTGCCCATCATATGAGTGCGTGTGTGGATCACACCATAGGGTTAGTTGTATGTTGATAGGACTATGTATTGGAGGGCAAGAGTGACAGAAGCTTCAACCTAGAATAGAAATTGATGCATACGGGATTGAAGGGGGACCAATATATCTTAATGCTATGGTTGGGTTTTACCTTAATGAACTTTAGTAGTTGCGGATGCTTGCTAATAGTTCTGATCATAAGTGCATAGAATTCCAAGTCAGGGATGACATGCTAGCAGTGGCCTCTCTCACATAAAACTTGATATCTGTCTAGTAAAGTAGTCAATTACTTAGGGACAATTTCACAACTCCTACCACAACTTTTCCACACTCTCTATACTAACGGTATTGCTTCTTTACCTAAAACAGCCCCTAGTTTTTATTTACGTGCTCTTTATATTCTTGCAAACCTATCCCCTTACACCTACAAAGTACTTCTAGTTTCATACTTGTTCTAGGTAAAGAGAACATTAAGCGTGCATAGAGTTGTATCGGTGGTCGATAGAACTTGAGGGAATATTTGTTCTACCTTTAGCTCCTCATTGGGTTCGACACTCTTACTTATCAAAAGAGGCTACAATTGATCCCCTATACTTGTGGGTTATCAAACAACAGCTTCCACATATCTTCATGCTCCGTGCTGAAGAACCGCCTCAGGGTCCGGGGACCGGCCCGGTCGAACTCCCACATGTGCTGAGTCCGGTTTTGGCAGGGCATAATTCGGCGAAATAGCATCACCTAGATTACGCTGGCAAGTCTGGTATCCTTGTCTACCATACTCTTGATGCGCTTCTGAAACATCGTCACCTCATCGGATGACACCCAGTCCAGGCCCTTGTTGAGCTAGGATGTCTGACGCAGTGGAGGCCCGGACTTGAACTCGGGAGGAGTGGCCCATGTGGAGTCACGGGGTTCCGTGACATAGAACCACCCCTACTGCCACCCCTTCATAGTCTCCACGAAGGTGCCTTTCAGCCAAGTGACATTGGGAAGTTTGCTCACCATGGCGCCGCCGCACTCCTCGTGTTGACCATCCACCACTTTTGGCTTCACATCGAAGACCTGGAGCCGTAGGCCAAAATGGGGAGGGATGCGGAGGAATGCTTCACATACGATGATGAAAGTCGAAATGTTGAGGAAGGAATTCGGAGCTAGATCATGGAAATCTAGCCCATAGTAAAACATAAGGCCACGGACGAAAGGATGGAGGGGAAACCCTAATCTGCGGAGGAAATGAGGGATAAATACTACCTCTCATGGGGCTTCGGAGTAGGGACGATCTACTTCTTGGCCGGAAGCTGGTGGGCGATTTCCTTGGTCAGGTACCCCGCTTCCCAAAGCCCCTTGATGTCCTCCTCCGTCCATCCACTTGCCCTGCGCTCCGGATCCGGACATGACTCGAATATTCTATGGGGACAAAAGGAATCGAAGCTTGGGCACTGGAGCTTGAGGGCGGATGGGCTGAGGAAGAAGAAGGCGTGGGGTGAAAAGGTGGATTCTTATCTCCTTATAAATGCAGTGAATATAGAGTGTCCCCCCACGAGCCTTAAAACTCGCCTATTCCCAAGGGGTCATGCGAACGACATGGTTGGATTACCCAAGCCCGTATTGATGAAGATCCCGTGATAAGGGGGCACGATCTCTGTTTTGACAAGACGTGTCATCGAAGACCGCCTCTCGAAACGCGAAACGAGAGATTGAAAAGTGATTCAAAATAATAAAGAGGCCAGACGTAAGGTCTCACCACCAAAAGTTGTCAGTAAAGACATATTGTGTTTTTTGATTACGTATTATGCCCTTGTGGCCACAATATTATGACTGTTAAAACAGATCCGGACATAGTTCTTGACGGTCAACTACTTTGGAGTATTCGGAGAAGGGACCCGCCTTGCAATGCCGAAGACAATCTGCGCCCGGATACATCGTCATTGAAGCATGGTTCAGGGGCTACTGAGGGAGTCCTGGATTAGGGGTCCTCGAGCGTCCGGGCTATGTGACATGGGCCGGACTAATGGGCTGCGAAGTTACAAGAAGAAGGCTTTCCCCCGTGTCCGGATGGGCCTCTCCTTGGCGTGGAAGGAAAGCTTGGCGTACGGATATGAAGATTCCTTTCTCTATAAACCAACTCTGTACAACCCTAGCCCCTTCGGTGTCTACATAAACTGGAGGGTTTAGTCCGTAGAGATAATCATAATCATAGAGGCTAGACATCTAGGGTTTAGCCATTATGATCTCGTGGTAGATCAACTCTTGTAACCCCTATACTCATCAAAGTCAATCAAGAAGGACTTAGGGTTTTACCTCCATCAAGAGGGCCCGAACCTGGGTAAACATCGTGTCCCCTGCCTCCTGTTACCCTCTATCCTTAGACGCATAGTTCGGGACCCCCTACCCGAGATCTGCCGGTTTTGACACCGACAGTCGGGTTGACATGGAGGGTACCCGTGAGATAATTACGTGGCACAACCAGGCATTCTAAGCACTTGCTATAAGTCCACAAGACAGGGCGATGGGGTCACATGATCGTGAGTCTCTGCTCGTTATCGCGCGCTACCAAGACACTAACGGTTTGGATATGTGGTCTGAGTAGGCCTCTGGCCTTTTCACACTGACCACCACACGGGAATAAGTATGGGCACTCTGCATCGTATGTATCAGTCAAAAGCTCTTCGGACATCAGCGACTGAGCGGCGCGCGCCCGGGTGGCCCGTGTAAGCACTTGCCTTGTATAAGGAGGTAGCCAGACTGACACCGGCCGCGTACGCAACATGCAGGAGTGCAATGGGCCCAAGATCCCTGCACACTTAGGATCCGGCATGCTGACCTCTCTGTTGAGCCTAGGTACGACTGCAGTGTGTTGATCGACCGAGGCTGGTCATGACCTGATGGTGTGTCCAGCCAAAGTTGATCGAGCTTGTTGGGTAAGTTTGTGCACCCCTGCAGGGAAGTTTAATCTATTTGAATAGCCATGTCCACGGTAACGGACGCTCAGAGTTGTATCCCGGTCGATACAACTAGAACTGGATGCTAAGGCATGAAATGGATATGTGGCTCCGGGATTGCTTTCTCGCATGGAGTCGAGGAAGTGATCTCTGGGCGATGTTACAACATACTTACTACTATTATGATATGTTACTCTTATCTCTTCTGATGCTACAAGATGCTGCAAGATGCTAGTCTTCGATAGGCTAGGCTTTCCCTTCTCTTCTGGCATTCTGCAGTTCAGTCCATAGGTACATCTCATTCCTTTGATATTGATGCATACTTAGTTTAGATCTGATGTAAGTCTTGCGAGTACTTTGGATGAGTACTCACGGTTGCTTTGCTACTTCTTTCCCCTATACCTGATTGCTGCGATCAGATGACGGATCTCAGGAGCCAGACGCCAACACCAATGACTAATACTACCCCGAGGGTGCCTACTATTATGTGGAGACCACCGACGACCAGGAGTAGTTAGGAGGCTCCCAGGCAGGAGGCCTTGCCTTTTCAATCGTTGCTGCTTTTGTGCTAGCCTTCTTAAGGCAAACTTGTTTAACTTATGTCTGTACTCAGATATAATGTGCTTCCGTTTACTCGTTCGTATTCGAGATGGTGTATTCGAACCCTCGAGGCCCCTGGCTTGTAATATAAAGCTTGTATGACTTTAATTTATGTCTAGAGTTGTGTTGTGATATCTTCCTGTGAGTCTCTGATCTTGATCGTACACATTTGCGTGTATGATTAGTGTACGATTGAACCGGGGCGTTACACCGGTGAGCGACATCGGCCAGGAGATAGCCGACGCGCTTCAAATCCTCGATGTCGTCGTTGGTGACAATGGAGGCCTCCCACTTGCCTTTCGCACCAGATCCAGCCATGGCTGGATTGAGGAAACGGCTAGGAGGGGATTCTTGTGGAAGAAGGGGCCAAGGTGCTGGAGCTCAGTAGATTGGGAAAGCAATGGCGAGAGAGAAAGGCGAAACCGTTCTAAGAAAACTGTGGTAGGTTTTCTTTTATAAGCCACTGTAATACCAAGGGTCCCTTTTACTGCGCCGCAGACTTCGCCGCTTCGCGATATAATCATGCCGCTATGCACGAGTGGGATAACCAAAATCATTTATCATATCCCTTAAAAAATGGGGCACAGTCTCCATATTGATGGGACGTGCCAGTGGAGGAACTGCCCTGAAACACGAATCAAGTTTTCACAACGGTTTAGTGTTTGTGGCCAGCTGTGACCCTTCGCTAAAAAGTTGTTAGGTGAGGGCACTATTCACACTTGGGCGGTTGGCCTTCAAGGCTAAGAAATGTTTACAGTTCGGGATCCGGACATAATCCGAATAACCCATGGCCGAACTTGGCTAAAGGGGACTGCACCGAACACAGAGAGTGAAAAGAACTCACCCCGCAAGCCGGAGACTTCGAATGCATGAAGATCACAACAATTATGGGACACCAGCGTTGGAGGCTAGTTCGTGGGATACTATGGAAGTCCTGGACTAAGGAGTCCTCGGGTTGCCGACCTATCTCTTATGGGCCGAACTGGTGGGCCGCTCACCAACCACTTGAAGGCCGAGTTATAAGACGACTCCGTATCCGGACAGGAAACCTATGGAGCTTTGGTGTGTCCTCCAAGTCAAGAGGAGAGAATCGACATGTTTATTCCTTCATTCTAACCAACCATCTGTAACCCTAGTATCCCTGGTGCCTATATAAACCAGAGGGTTTTAGTCCGTATAGGCTAGAAGAACAACCATCATCCTACTCATCTAGGGTTAGTTAATGTGATCTCATGGTAGATCGACTCTGTAATCATCCTATACACTTCAATATAATCAAGTAGAACGTGGGGTTTTATCTCTTCGAGAGGGCCCGAACCTGGTTAAACATTGTCTCATTCGTCTCTTGTTCCCCATCGATCCAAAATCCACATCTCGGGACCCCCTATCCGAGATCCGCCGATTTTTGACACTGACACCGGCCGCCATGGTTGTAGCACCGGGGCACCTCGGTTCCCAGTGTCTGGCCTGCCGCCGGTTGCAGCAAACAACTTATGGTTCCAGCATCGCCGTACGCGCAATGCTCTTGCTATCGTGTTCATCTCTAGTGAGAGACGATCGTTGGGGATCAGGAGATCAGGACCCGTGAGCGTCGGTCATTGGAGAGAAAAAAAGGACAGGGAAAAGAGAGAGATCTGTTCGGGACGGTGAAGGGGGGGGGGTGTCTCGACAACGACACCGATGGTGCGGGATGGCGGACCGGAGTTGTGACGACGCCGGTGGTGCAGGACGGAGGAGCTGCGATTCTGAGCTGCGCTGCGAGGAAGAAAGCGTTCGATGTGGATAAGGGAGGGGCGCCTGCTATTGCTGGCCACATGATCGCGATCAATCGCCTGGCTTGCATCAGAGCGGCGCAACGCTTCGGCCAGCAGTCCGGCTGCAAACGTTTTCCTTAGGATAAACTCCTTGCGCCTTTACCCTGATGATTGCACGCTACAAATGTCATGTGCATTTTTCAGTGACCATGGTATATCTGAATCTTGATTTCATTCTAAAGAGAAGAATTTTTTGTCCAAGCTAGCCATGTAGATTGTGTTTTGCCATAACGTAGAGCAGATGACACTTGACAGCAAGATCGAGAGCAAGCGCCCCGGAATTCAATCAACTGTTCCATCAGCGGCGATCGCCGGGATGGTAAGCGTGGAATCGTTTCATGTGGCGGGGAGCTAGCCGAGCGGCAGTTGACTTGCCGAGACTTGATAGTTGGAAAGCAATGCGTGGTTCCGACGACACTCGTTTAGTCAGATCATCCCGGGCCATAAAAGAAGGCGTTCCACGCCTTGCACCATCACACCATCACGATCGAGCACTCGCAACAGCTTCACTCAACTCGCAGTGAAGATCACCTAGAGACCGACTAGCAGTGATCGATGGCGTCCGTCCGGCGCCCGTGCGCGGTGGCGCTGCTCGCCTGCGCCGCCGCATTCCTCGTGACGGTCGGTGCCCAGCCGAAGGACAACCCCATTTTGTCGGACCCCAACGTGGTCCCCATCTACATGAGCCCCGGCGCGCAGCCCACCGTGGTGAGCTGCTACAACCAGAGCAGCCCGTCGCAGGCCCCAGAGTGCATGATTCCGGTGCGCCGGTGCCCCGCCGGCTGCCGCGACCTCTGCTACGTGCACTGCCCCAGCTGCAAGCTCGTCTGCAGTAAGAACACCACGCACATACACGTCCATGTTTTTTTTTTGCATTCATTTCACAGTTGAAGTTGCTGATCGATCGTGTGCTTGGCGCATCATTGGAACCCAACAGTGTGTGAACTGGCCGGCACGGAGTGCTACGACCCGCGCTTCGTGGGTGGCGACGGCAACAAGTTCCTCTTCCACGGCCGCAGGGACGCCGACTTCTGCCTGCTCTCCGACGCCAACCTGCACATCAACGCGCACTTCATCGGCAAGCGCAACGTGAAGGCGGCGCGTGACTTCACATGGGTGCAGGCGCTCGGCATCCGCTTCGGTGGCCACCGCCTCTACCTCGGCGTCAAGAGGACGGTCACCTGGGACAACGCCGTCGACCGCCTCGTCATCACCTTCGACGGCGTGCCCGTCGAGCTGGACGCGGCGCCGGCCGCCAGCTGGAGCCCGGCCTCCGCGCCCGCGCTGTCCGTCTTCCGCATCGGCAAGGCCAACGGCGTGGTGGTGCGCCTCGACGGCCGGTTCCGCATCGTCGCCAACGCGGTGCCGGTGACTGAGGAGGACTCGAGGGTCCACGACTACGGCCTCACCGCCGACGACAGCCTCGCGCACCTCAACGTCGCATTCAAGTTCAACTCCATCAGCGCCGACGTGCACGGCGTGCTCGGCCAGACCTACCGCCCGGACTACGTCAGCGCCGGGGTTGACATGGGCGCCAAGATCCCGGTGATGGGGGGTGCCGCAAAGTACCAGGTGTCGGACATCTTCGGGACGGACTGCGAGGTGGCGCGCTTCGCCGGAGAGGACGTCGTCCGCGTCGGGGCGGTCGACATGATCGACGAGCCGGCCGACACCATGTGCGGCAGCGGCAAGGGCAGCGCCGGGCTGGTCTGCAAGAAGTGAAGTACGAGTATTGCGAGCTGATTTTGCTTCATTACCCTCGTAAGTGTGCCCATACACGTCTACGTGCTCGCTGCTGCTACACCACGTTATTGGTAGTAGCTCCGCATTTGCTTTCCAAATAAATCACCTGCTGGTGATGATGTCGTGTCTTGTGTGTTAGTCAAACGATCGTCGTGTAGGGCAACGTTGGAAATCCAGGCGTTGCTCGGCGTGCCAGGCTAGGATAGGATCGGCAGGGCATGATCCGAAGATCGAAGTTCATATGCATGTCGAGTCGAGCCCATCTTAGCTGCTTTTTCCCCCTCAATGTATTTTTTCAAATATAATGATTGAGCAATCAAGTTTGTTTTTCATGTTATATTACATGTGTGAGATACAGTTTTCCATTGAGCTACATCGGAAGGTGGATCGGGATTCCTTACCGTGCCTTGAAACAAACGCCACGTACCTGCCAATGTGTCGCCCCTTTTAGCTCGTCCCTTCCCTTTGCGCGCCACTCAGCTTCATCGGCAATCACAGCTAGCTCCGCCTCCGCGTGATCATATTCCTTGCGTCGCCTTGCTCCAAGCGGCAGAGCTACAGACAGAGGCAGTGCAATATAAACAACGTCATCTCGCGGATGTCTCTGTGGGCTGCCATATCAGGACAGGAGCAGCGATGGCGGGCGGGCAGCCGGAGGAGAGCCAGCAACCGCAGCTTGTTCGTGTTCGGCGGCAGCGCCCTGGCCACCATGAGCCACCGACGCAACCACCGGCGCCGCGCAAGATAAGGAGAAAGCGGCGTGGCCGCCGCCTTCGCAGCCTCGTCTTGCTGCTCGGTCTCCTCGCCTTCCTCCTCTACCTGCGGAGGCGCCGCCGTAGGCGGCGCCGACGGAGTCACGCCGGCGGGCGGGTCGTCGCCATCGTCGCGGAGTAGGGCCAAGGCTCCGTCGCGCGTCAAGGACGATAAGCTGCCGCACAAGATTTTCGTGAGTCATGACGTGCCCGGCCCCGCACCTTGACATTCGATTGCGTGCGTTCGTCAATCTGGAGTTCGTGCGCACAAGGATTGGATCGTCCGACATCCATGGGAATTGATCGGTTCGTATAAATTTCCAGTTTATCTCATCGTGTGCCTTTTTCCTCCAACATTGCTCTACGCTCTACGGTGCAATGCACGCGGCGTTTCTGCCGGTGGAGCTTTGTTCAAGGAGACGCGTATTTTTGTGGGTTTAAATTGCTATATCATGTTGCAGTTTCTTTCTGCTCTCAGACATGTAAGTTGGCCCATGCCATGGCGGCAGGGGCGAGTGGTATGCTGCGTACGGCTTCCGGTCGCTGTGGCAGGAGTCTGCCATGACTCTGTATCTGTCCAGGTCGCCAGCAATTATGGCCAGTTCTTTTGAGCTGTGTTGTAAAAATAAGCTCTTGTGCAAATAAGCCTCACATAAGGGCATGTGAAGATAAGCCCTAAATAATAAGGCAGGCCAGTTCCTTTCAGAGCCTGTTTTTTCATGTCGGCGATGAAAAGTTTGTAATGCTCTTGGACCCTATTGTTGTCAGATTAAATGATATTAGAGTTATTTTTATCGTATTGATGCCTATATGAATATAAATTTGACTTTCAAACACCACAACATGTTATCTATCTACTATCTACTACCTTTATAAAAGAAAGAGAGGAGCAGATCCAGACAATTATATCCGTCCATCTACATGATCTGATGGCTCATAATCCTTCCGTATTTAACCCAACAAGCCATAATTAAGCCACTTACGTACAGTCCACCGATCGCTAAAACAGAACGTTCCCACGACCTCTGGCCCCGCCCGCACGATCTCACGCCCCGCGTCGTTACTCCCGCACAACCTCGCGCCCCCGCGCCATTCCTCCTGCAGCTTCAGATCGAGAAGGATGGATATATCATGAGCAACCATCGCCCCTTCTCTTCCTCCATGCGCCGCCGCTCCATCCTTCCCCTCCTCCTCGCGCCGCCCCTCTTTCTACCGTCACCACCCCCCATCGGCGCCCTCCGCAGCCTAGCTGAGCCCCTTCGCCCGTGGACGTGTTCCGGCGTCATCGCGCTACAGGTTGTCGTACCTCTGGAGGTGCGGGGTGGTGGTGGAGGCGAGAGGAGAGGCGCAGGATCTTGGCCTTGATGTCACCGATCTCGACGTGGGCGGTGTCTTGCTCGCGTCCGGGTGTCGGTGGTTCGTGCCGTCACCGTACGGTACCACCAACAAGGATGGCATCCGATGGCCTCTCCCTGAGAACCGTCTTTGCTTCGCCAATGTATCCCACATGCGCTCAATGTTGAGGGTGTGATTCCCAGTGAGAAGGACCGCCGTCAGGCCGCAATGGACTTCACACCTCCCATTTTCTACTGTTCACGGATGCACGTACTGTTACCTAGAGCAGAAAGCATATGGAGATTATATTAGTATAGATGTATAGAAGTCATGATGATGGACTAAGATAATTCTGTTGCACAATACTATGCGCTGAGATTCAGTCATGGCATTTTTTGTCAGTATAGCATGGACATGATAGAGACTGATCAAATAAATGGCACTTGATTTCATCTACTTATATTCTTCAGGGCATGTATGCAAGCGGTGCATGGAAGCTGATACTTGCAATCTGTTTGCGGAATCTGGCAGTGTTCAGTCCAAGAATGAGAATCATGTGATTGCTTGTAAGTGCTAATTGCATGCGCGTAGGACGATGCATCATTGTCCAGTCCAGGTGCGTGATTTGTTTCAGGCCATCTTTTTTTCTGCTTCCTGTCCTGCTCTTGGCATGTTCCATTTGGCAATACATCAGATCTTTTTTTAGAGTCAGGTCACTTCAGTTCTTGCAACTCCAGCTGGTATTCATGAACTTTTTGTTCCTGTATTGTTTTCTTAGATCGACTAGAACAAATTCATATTATTATGTTCCTTCAAATTCGATAAAGATTATTTTCTTATGCAGCTTGTTTAGGCATCAGCGTCTCTACTGCTATCTGGGATTGGAGGAAAGGCAGCTCGAAAAACTAAAGCACTAATGAAGCAACAAGTGGAAGTCCAATTCAGAAAGAAGTAGTTTGTTCTATATACTAGATTGGACAATGTTTTTCTGCTGGAAGTCTATTGCTGAATCTTAAATCAAGAGGAAGCTATCTAACTTCTTAAGGAGCCGGGAAGTTTCGCCAAACCACTACAGTGGGCAAGAGATCAGCTAATTCATTTGAGGTAACACACCAGGCCTGGATTAACATGCCAACTTTCTTGTGATTTGCCTACAGTTAGATGAATTTACCATCAGTTTAGTGTACATAATATATGGACAAGTCAGGTTGCCAATATTTAATCTGGCATAAGCATGCGTATAAATTTGTTTGCTTAATAGTAACTTGAATCTAAAATCATAAAAGTATGTTTGTAGTTCAGACGTGCTTTGCGTATTCAAAATTTTGTTTTTTAACAAGACATGCATTGCACTTGCAAGCTTACTTGTCTTTGATAGAACAACAAACTGATTTTAGATGCTAAAATAAACACTAAACACTACTTCCTCATGGCGACTATGTGTAAAAAGACGAGGAGATCCCGACTATTGATGTGAAGCCAGGGTGGAAAAAGGCACGAAGATCACCTTCCTAGAAGGAAGGATCTGATTTTTTCCAGTGCAGATATGTGTTTCGAAAAGTTATTGGGATGTAATTTTTATAACACTAGAGTCTATGAAGTTATATTTCCAGATATTTCACTTTTTGCATAAGCTGAGGCACCATTTTATTTTAAAATATTTTCTGAAGTAAAATTTGTGAATAAACTGCATGATGTTTCATGTGTGTGAATTGCACTTTAGCTACAACACTGAGATAACAAGGTGCATAGGATATGAATGGCTATGGCTTGTGGGGTCAGCCGGGGAGGCGACGGCGACGGGGAGCAGCGGCACATCGGCGGACAGCAACACATGTGTAGCACACAGTGGCAGCGGCTGCACGGCCACGACGGACAAGCAACAACGCGAAGCAGGGGCAGGTGGTGGTAAGAATAAGTATCACTTGTCATGTTTAACTCATGGCCAACAAAGAGTAAGTATCAGTTGAAACTGACTACATGAAGAATACTGCTGTGACGATTATATACATATATGTTCCACTTGGTTGCTCAGGTAGTATTAATTTCTAATTTCTTATCACTTCCTTTTCTTGCAGTCAAGTTTTGAAACTGGGCTTTGATGAGAAGTTCATTCGTATATGGGAATTCTATCTTGTATACTCTGCCTCTGGTTTGAAGTCATGAGTAGCTAGAGATTACCTGGTACGGATGCATATATGTGTGCTCTTTGTATAGGTTTACCTGCATTATTCCTATTTCCTAAACAAATGTAAGTCATATACTCACTCTGCCCTCTGGTCTTCAAAAAACATCTTTCTGGAAACTGTTTGGTGGTTTCCAATGCAGACTATAAAATTTAAGTTGATGTTGCTTTCTACAATTATGTTAATCTCAGCCATAAGATTCTGAGATCAGTCGACAACAGATCTTTGAGTAAAAAGTAGTAAATTAGAACCTTTGGTGAACTTGCAGAAAACAAGCTTTCATCGTTTGAGATTGTAAATGACTTGAGACAAACCTGGGTCCTTTACATTCTCATTTGATAACTTTGAATTTTTACGTCTTTTGTACATATTTCAGCATATTTTGTATCAACTGATAACTTTGAATCTTTGCGTCTTTCGTCAGATCATGCTTACTATTGGATTTGCACATGAATAACTAAAAGCGCCATGACATTTACGTATTTCCTTCATTTTAGCCATTAAACTCATCTATCGAGTGTTAATTTAGTATGATTTCTTGTCCTGAGTGTATATTCATCTTAGTTAGAAAGGTCTTTGAGTGGCTTTGGTCATCCTAAATTTTGTGTGGATTCTTTTTCCAGTCCTGTTTAGCTTTGCCTAACAATAATTATTATAGCCCTTGATGTGCACATGCCCAATTTCCCCATATTGTATAGTTTCCCATTCTATAATAGCAACCTTTCTGCACTGCTAAGATGTAAGCACGACTACATGTTTAACTCATGTTTAATATTGTCAGAACTAAGCATATGGTAGAGAAAGGGTTGCTTGCATGCCATCCATGTCATAGAGAAATTGTAGAATTCCCTCTCCCCATTTCCTTACCATGAATATAACGCTTTATTGACCTGTTTTTAGCTTCTAGATGTTCTGCAACTATATACACAATAGATACTGTCTGTCTGAACTGTAATTCCACTCCATGAGAAGCTGAGATAAAGTAAGAACGAGGCAAAGAAATTCCGACTCTTCCTGCTCGCAGGTGGGGCCTGCTATGACTCCCAATGGGTGGTATCACTGCAACTGTCGATCCTTCAAATTTTGACAATAACAAGTAGCCTCAATCCAAGAAGAAAACTAATTCAATTCTCCCAAGACTGCTATTTTTTGGGTTTCTTTGTTCCAACTTTGCATTGACACCACTTGGACAATGTTTGTGTTCCTTTGCTTTTCATCATGAAAATAAACATTCTGAAATCTTCATAGGGTATTTGATTCCATTTTTACTATACAATAGAGTAAATAGGCTACGTCCTTACATTCTCCGCGGAGAAGTTATCCAGCCAGTCGGTTGCCATTGATTTGTGACATTTTTTATACGGTTGTGATTCCCGTGGTCTGCTTGTTATCGTCAAAAGATAATTGATGGGTTTTTACTTCTCCTTTTGTTTATAGAGAATTGGTCATCCTAGAGTATGAATTCAAAATTTAATACCCATATGAATTTGACATGGTTTGATTGAGACGTGCGTTGCACGTGCACGTTTACTAGTAATCAAACAAAAGGAAAATCATTGTCTGACATACGAATATCATTGTCTCACATGCGAATACTTGAGAAGAAGACATAAATAGAGAAGATCTTTAAATTATTACATGGTTCCCCAACAAAAGCATACACCCCTGAGCTAACTATCTTTTTTTTAAACGCAGTCCCTTAGAGCCCGATTCATTAAAAAAATCAAAGAGATTTGTCCGGTTGATAAACAGAAAACCGAGCGAAAACCGTCACAACTGACCCGCAAAAACAAGGCACATAGGACGACATGGCAGCCCACACAAGAACGCACACACACCGCCGAGGAGAAAAGCGTCGTCGAGGTTGCAACTCGGCGTCATCGTCATCATGCTGTTGGAAATATGCCCTAGAGGCAATGATAAATTGGTTATTATTATATTTCCTTGTTCATGATAATCGTTTATTATCCATGCTAGAATTGTATTGATAGGAAACTCAGATACATGTGTGGATACATAGACAACACCATGTCCCTAGTAAGCCTCTAGTTGACTAGCTCGTTGATCAATAGATGGTTACGATTTCCTGACCATGGACATTGGATGTCGTTGATAACGGGATCACATCATTGGGAGAATGATGTGATGGACAAGACCCAATCCTAAGCCTAGCACAAAGATCGTGTAGTTCGTATGCTAAAGCTTTTCTAATGTCAAGTATCATTTCCTTAGACCATGAGATTGTGCAACTCCCGGATACCGTAGGAATACTTTGGGTGTGCCAAACGTCACAACGTAACTGGGTGGCTATAAAGGTACACTACAGGTATCTCCGAAAGTGTCTGTTGGGTTGGCATGAATCGAGACTGGGATTTGTCACTCCGTGTAAACGGAGAGGTATCTCTGGGCCCACTCGGTAGGACATCATCATAATGTGCACAAAGTGACCAAGGAGTTGATCACGGGATGATGTGTTACGGAACGAGTAAAGAGACTTGCCAGTAACGAGATTGAACAAGGTATCGGGATACCGACGATCGAATCTCGGGCAAGTACAATACCGCTAGACAAAGGGAATTGAATACGGGATTGATCGAATCATCGACATCGTGGTTCATCCGATGAGATCATCGTGGAACATGTGGGAACCAACATGGGTATCCAGATCCCACTGTTGGTTATTGACCGGAGAACGTCTCGGTCATGTCTGCATGGTTCCCGAACCCGTAGGGTCTACACACTTAAGGTTCGATGACGCTAGGGTTATAAAGGAAGTTTGTATGTGGTTACCGAATGTTGTTCGAAGTCCCGGATGAGATCCCGGACGTCACGAGGAGTTCCGGAATGGTCCGGAGGTAAAGATTTGTATATGGAAAGTCCTGTTTTGGTCACCGGAAAAGTTTCGGGTTTTATCGGTAACGTACTGGGACCACCGGGAGGGTCCCGGGGGTCCACCAAGTGGGGCCACCAGCCCTGGAGGCTTGCATGGGCCAAGAGTGGGAAGGGACCAGCCCCTGAGTGGGCTGGTGCGCCTCCCACAAGGCCCAAGGCGCAGCTAGGAGGAGAAGGGGGAAACCCTAGGCGCAGATGGGCCTAAGGCCCACCCTAGGGCGCGCCCCCCTTCTTCCCCTCTTGGCCGCCCCCCTCCATCCCATCTAGGGCTGCCGTCCCCCTAGGGGTGGGAACCCTAGAGGGGGCGCACCCTCCTCCCCTTCTCCTATAAATAGTGGGGGTTTTGGGCTGCCCAAGACACACGATTTGATCTCTCCCTGGTGCAGCCCTACCTCTCTCCTCCTCGTCTCTTGCGGTGCTTGGCGAAGCCCTGCTGGAGTACCACGCTCCTCCACCACCACCACGCCGTTGTGCTGCTGCTGGATGGAGTCTTCCTCAACCTCTCCCTCTCTCCTTGCTGGATCAAGGCATGGGAGACGTCACCGGGTTGTACGTGTGTTGAACGCGGAGGTGCCGTCCGTTCGGCACTAGGACCTCCGATGATTTGGATCACGACGAGTACGACTCCTTCAACCCGTTCTCTTGAACGCTTCCGCATAGCGATCTACAAGGGTATGTAGATGCACTTTCCTTCCCCTCGTTGTTGGTTTCTCCATAGATAGATCTTGGTGACATGTAGGAAAATTTTGAATTTCTGCTACGTTCCCCAACAGTGGCATCATGAGCTAGGTCTATTGCGTAGATTCTATGCACGAGTAGAACACAAAGTAGTTGTGGGCGTTGATTTTGTTCAATATGCTTACCGTTACTAGTCCAATCTTGATTTGGCGGTATTGTGGGATGAAGCGGCCCGGACCGACCTTACACGTACTCTTACGTTAGACTGGTTCCACCGACTGACATGCACTAGTTGCATATGGTGGCTAGCGGGTGTCTGTCTCTCCCACTTTACTCGGATCGGATTCGATGAAAAGGGTCCTTATGAAGGGTAAATAGCAATTGGCATATCACGTTGTGGTTTTTGCGTAGGTAAGAAACGTTCTTGCTAGAAACCCATAGCGGCCACGTAAAACATGCAAACAACAATTAGAGGACGTCTAACTTGTTTTTGCAGGGTATGCTATGTGATGTGATATGGCCAAGAAGAATGTGATGAATGATATGTGATGTATGAGATTGATCATGTTCTTGTAATAGGAATCAAGACTTGCATGTCGATGAGTATGACAACCGGCAGGAGCCATAGGAGTTGTCTTTATTTATTGTATGACCTGCATGTCATTGAACAACGCCATGTAATTACTTTACTTTATTGCTAAACGTGTTAGCCATAGTAGTAGAAGTAATAGTTGGCGAGCAACTTCATGGAGACGCGATGATGGAGATCATGATGATGGAGATCATGGTGTCATGCCGGTGACAAGATGATCATGGAGCGCCAAGATGGAGATCAAAGGAGCTATATGATATTGGCCATATCATGTCACTATTATTTGATTGCATGTGATGTTTATCATGTTTTTGCATCTTGTTTACTTAGAACGACGGTAGTAAATAAGATGATCCCTCATAATAATTTCAAGAAAGTGTTCCCCCCACTATGCACCGTTGCGACAGTTTGTTGTTTCGAAGCACCACGTGATGATCGGGTGTGATATATTCTAGCGTTCACATACAACGGGTGTAAGACAGATTTACACACGTGAAACACTTAGGTTGACTTGACGAGCCTAGCATGTACAGACATGACCTCGGAACACAAGAGACCAAAAGGTCGAGCATGAGTCGTATGGTAGATACGATCAACATGAAGATGTTCACCGATGATGACTAGTCCATCTCACGTGATGATCGGACACGGCCTAGTTGACTCGGATCATGTAATCACTTAGATGACTAGAGGGATGTCTATCTGAGTGGGAGTTCATAAGATGAACTTAATTATCCTGAACATAGTCAAAAGGTCTTCGCAAATTATGTCGTGGCTCGCGCTTTAGTTCTACTGTTTAGATATGTTCCTAGAGAAAATTTAGTTGAAAGTTGATAGTAGCAATTATGCGGACTAGGTCCATAAACTGAGGATTGCCCTCATTACTTCATAGAAGGCTTATCTCCTTAATGCACCGCTCAATGTGCTGAACCTCGAACGTCGTCTGTGGATGTTGCGAACATCTGACATACACATTTTGATAACTACGTGATAGTTCAGTTAAACGGTTTAGAGTTGAGGCACCGAAGACGTTTTGAAACGTCGCGAAACATATGAGATGTTTCGAGGGCTGAAATTGGGATTTCAGGCTCGTGCCCACGTCAAGAGGTATAAGACCTCCGACGATTTCTTAGCCTGCAAACTAAGGGAGAAAAGCTCAATTGTTGAGCTTGTGCTCAGATTGTCTGAGTACAACAGTCATTTGAATAGAGTGGGAGTTGATCTTCCAGATGAGATAGTGATATTTCTCCGAACTCATTACCACCAAGCTGCTAGAGCTTCGTGATGAACTATAATATATCAGGGACATATATGATGATCCTTGAGATATTCGTGATGTTTGACACCACAAAAGTAGAAATCAAGAAGGAGCATCAATTGTTGATGGTTGGTGAAACCACTAGTTTCAAGAAGGGCAAGGGCAAGAAGGGATACTTCATGAAACGACAAATCAGCTGCTGCTCTAGTGAAGAAACCCAAGGTTGAACCCAAACCCGAGACTAAGTGCTTCTGTAATAAGGGGAACAGCCACTGGAGCAGAATTACCCTAGATACTTGGTAGATGAGAAGGCTGGCAAGGTCAATAGAAGTATATTGGATATACATTGTGTTAATGTGTACTTTACTAGTACTCCTAGTAGCACCATGGTATTAGATACCGGTTCGGTTGCTAAATGTTAGTAAACTCGAAATAAAAAGATGTGGAGTAGACGGAGACTAGCTAAAGGTGAGATGGCAATATGTGTTGGAAGTTTTTCCAAGCTTGATGTGATCAAACATCGCACGCTCCCTCTACCATCGAGATTGGTGTTTGCGTTGAGCATAGACATGATTGGATTATGTCTATCGCAATACAGTTATTCATTTAAGGAGAATAATGGTTACTCTGTTTATTTGAATAATACCTTAAATGGTCTTGCACCTAAAATGAATGGTTTATTGAATCTCGATCATAGTGATACACATGTTCATGCCAAAAGATATAAGATAGTAATGATAGTACCACCTACTTGTGGCACTGCCATGGAAGTCATATCGGTATAAAATGCATGAAGAAGCTCCATGTTGATGGATCTTTGGGCTCACTCTTTTTGAAAAGTTTGAGACATGCGAACCATGTCTATTGGTGTATATGCATGAAGAAACTCCATGCAAATGGACCGTTTGGACTCACTTGATTTTGAATCACTTGAGACATGCAAATCATACCACATGGGCAAGATGACTGAAAGCCTCGTTTTCAGTAAAATGGAACTAGAAAGCAACTTGTTGGAAGTAATACATTTTGATGTGTGCAGTCCAATGAGTGCTGAGGCATGTAGTGGATATCGTTATGTTCTTACTTCACAGATGATTTGAGTAGATGTTGAGTATATTTACTTGATGAATCACGAGTCTGAATTATTGAAAGGTTCAAGTAATTCAGGGTGAAGTTGAAAGATCGTCGTGACAAGAGGATAGAAGATCTATGATATGATCATAGAGATGAATATCTGAATTACGAGTTTGGCACAGAATTAAGACATTGTGGAAATTGTTTCACAACTAATACAGCCTGGAACACCATAGTGCGATGGTGTGTCCGAACATCATAAACTGCACCCTATTGGATATGATGCATACCATGATGTCTCTTAGCGAATTACCACGATAGTTTATGGGTTAGGCATTAGAGACAACCGCATTCACTTTAAATAGGGCACCACGTAATTCTGATGAGATGACACCGTATGAACTATGGTTTAGAGAAACCTAAGCTGTCATTTCTTAAAAGTTTGGGGCTACGACGCTTATGTGAAAAAAGTTTGAGGCTGATAAGCTCGAACCCAAAGCGGATAAATGCATCTTCATAGGACACCCAAAACAGTTGGGTATACCTCCTGTCTCAGATACGAAAGCAATAAGGGATTGTTTCTAGAATCGGGTCCTTTCTCGAGGAAAAGTTTCTCTTGAAAGAATTGAGTGGGAGGATGGTGGAGACTTGATGAGGTTATTGAACCGTCTCTTCAACTAGTGTGTGGCAGGGCACATGGAGTTGTTCCTGTGGCACCTACACCAATTGAAGTGGAAGCTTATGATAGTGATCATGAAACTTCAGATCAAGTCACTACCAAACCTCGTGGGATGACAAGGATGCGTACTACTTCAGAGTGGTATGTAATCCTGTCTTGGAAGTCATGTTGCTAGACAACAATGAACCTACGAGCTATGGAGAAGCGATGTTGGGCCTGGATTCCAAAATGGCTCGAGGCCATATAATCCGAGAGAGGATCCATGTATGAAAACAAAGTGTAGACTTTGGCAGAACGGCTCGATGGTCATAAGGCTATTGAGTACAGATGGATTTTAAAAGGAAGACGGACAATGATGGTAAGTATCACCATTAAGAAAGCTCGACTTGTCGTTAAGATTTTTTCCGACAAGTTCAAGGAGTTGACTATGATGAGACTTTCTCACTCGTAGCGATGCTAAGAGTCTGTTGGAATTATATTAGCGATTACTGCATTATTTATGAAATCTTGCAGATAGGATGTCAAAACATTGTTTCCTCGACGATTTTCTTGAGGAAAGGTTGTATGTGATACAACCGGAAGGTTTTGTCAATCCTGAAAGATGCTAATAAGTATGCAAAGCTCCAGCAATCCTTCTAAGGACTGGAGTAAGCATCTCGGAGTTGGAATGTATGCTTTGATGAGATGATCAAAGATTTTGGGTGTATACAAAGTTTATGAGAAACTTGTATTTCCAAAGAAGTGAGTGGGAGCACTATAGAATTTGTGATGAGTATATGTTGTTGATATATTGTGGATCAGAAATGATGTAGAATTTCTGGAAAGCATATAGGGTTATTTGGAAAGTGTTTTTCAATGGAAAGCCTCGATTAAGCTACTTGAACATTGAGCATCAAGATCTATAAGGATAGATCAAAACGCTTAATGGTACTTTCAAATGAGCACATACCTTGACATGATCTTGAAGGTGTTCAAGATGGATCAGTCAAAGAAGGAGTACTTGCCTGAGTTGTAAGGTATGAAGTTAAGACTTAAAGCTCGACCACGGCAGAAGAAAGAGAAAGGACGAATGTCATCCCCTATGCTTTTGTCATAGGCTCTATACGGTATGCCATGCTGAGTACCGCACCTGATGTGTGCCTTGCCACATGTCTGGCAAGAGGGTACAAAGGTGATCCAGGAGTGGATCACTAGACAGCGGTCAAAATTGTCCTTGGAGTAATAAGGACATGTTTCTCAATTATGGAGGTGATAAAGAGTTCGACGTAAAGAATTACGTCGATGCAAGCTTAACACCTATCCGGATAGCTCTGAGTAGAGATACCGGATACATATAATGGAGCAACAATTTAGAATAGCTCCAAGTAGAACAGTTATTTGTAATGGCTCCAAATGTAGCGTAGTAGTTGCATCTACAAGATGACATAGAAATTTGCGAAGTACATACGGATCTGAATGTTGCAGACCCGTTGACTGAAACATTTCTCACAAGCATAACATGATCAAACCCAGAACTCTTTGGGTGTTAGTCACATGGGGATGTGACCTTGAGTGTTAATCACATATCGATGTGAATTGGATTATTGACTCTAGTGCAAGTGGGAGACTGTTGGAAATATGCCCTAGAGGCAATGATAAATTGGTTATTATTATATTTCCTTGTTCATGATAATCGTTTATTATCCATGCTAGAATTGTATTGATAGGAAACTCAGATACATGTGTGGATACATAGACAACACCATGTCCCTAGTAAGCCTCTAGTTGACTAGCTCGTTGATCAATAGATGGTTACGGTTTCCTGACCATGGACATTGGATGTCGTTGATAACGGGATCACATCATTGGGAGAATGATGTGATGGACAAGACCCAATCCTAAGCCTAGCACAAAGATCATGTAGTTCGTATGCTAAAGCTTTTCTAATGTCAAGTATCATTTCCTTAGACCATTAGATTGTGCAACTCCCGGATACCGTAGGAATACTTTGGGTGTGCCAAACGTCACAACGTAACTGGGTGGCTATAAAGGTACACTACAGGTATCTCCAAAAGTGTCTGTTGGGTTGGCACGAATCGAGACTGGGATTTGTCACTCCGTGTAAACGGAGAGGTATCTCTGGGCCCACTCGGTAGGACATCATCATAATGTGCACAAAGTGACCAAGGAGTTGATCACGGGATGATGTGTTACGGAACGAGTAAAGAGACTTGCCAGTAACGAGATTGAACAAGGTATCGGGATACCGACGATCGAATCTCGGGCAAGTACAATACCGCTAGACAAAGGGAATTGAATACGGGATTGATCGAATCATCGACATCGTGGTTCATCCGATGAGATCATCATGGAACATGTGGGAACCAACATGGGTATCCAGATCACACTGTTGGTTATTGACCGGAGAACGTCTCGGTCATGTCTGCATGGTTCCCGAACCCGTAGGGTCTACACACTTAAGGTTCGATGACGCTAGGGTTATAAAGGAAGTTTGTATGTGGTTACTGAATGTTGTTCGGAGTCCCGGATGAGATCCCGGACGTCACGAGGAGTTCCGGAATGGTCCGGAGGTAAAGATTTATATATGGGAAGTCCTGTTTTGGTCACCGGAAAAGTTTCGGGTTTTATCGGTAACGTACCGGGACCACCAGGAGGGTCCCGGGGGTCCACCAAGTGGGGCCACCAGCCCCGGAGGCTTGCATGGGCCAAGAGTGGGAAGGGACCAGCCCCTGAGTGGGCTGGTGCGCCTCCCACAAGGCCCAAGGCGCAGCTAGGAGGAGAAGGGGGAAACCCTAGGCGCAGATGGGCCTAAGGCCCACCCTAGGGCACGCCCCCCTTCTCCCCCTCTTGGCCGCCCCCCCTCCATCCCATCTAGGGCTGCCGCCCCCCTAGGGGTGGGAACCCTAGAGGGGGCGCACCCTCCTCCCCTTCTCCTATAAATAGTGTGGGTTTTGGGCTGCCCAAGACACACGATTTGATCTCTCCCTGGTGCAGCCCTACCTCTCTCCTCCTTGTCTCTTGCGGTGCTTGGCGAAGCCCTGCTGGAGTACCACACTCCTCCACCACCACCACGCCGTTGTGCTGCTGCTGGATGGAGTCTTCCTCAACCTCTCCCTCTCTCCTTGCTGGATCAAGGCATGGGAGACGTCACCGGGTTGTACGTGTGTTGAACGCGAAGGTGCCGTCCGTTTGGCACTAGGATCTCCGGTGATTTGGATCACGACGAGTATGACTGCTTCAACCCGTTCTCTTGAACGCTTCCGTGTAGCGATCTACAAGGGTATGTAGATGCACTCTCCTTCCCCTTGTTGCTGGTTTCTCCATAGATAGATCTTGGTGACACGTAGGAAAATTTTGAATTTCTGCTACGTTCCCCAACACATGCCTCCGCGAGGGCGACTCTGACTCCACCATCGACGACCACGAAAGAAGCCTTCACCGCAAACAAGTGTCAAGGCTTGCGTCGGCCGATACCAAACAGTCAGCCACACGTGCCAGTGATCAGGCAGCTCCGACTCTATCGACGAGCATTGCAGGGGAAAAGCGTTGCCCTTGCGCCGAGCCAGCACCAGAGCCGACCACCCGTCACGTGGCATCGTCACCGCAATGGCCTTCCTCAGCAGCTCCGACTTCACGAACACGCCGGAAGAGACCGACTACCAAGAACCATCAGCAAACATGACTCCACCCGAAGCCGCCATCGTTGCCACATACAGGATGCCGCGCAAACATCCGCATTGCCGGATGGGCATCTACCGACTGCAATGCCGCGAGCATCCAACCCATGAAGCGCACAAACGAGATCTGAAGCTCTTCAAGGCGACGCCCCAAAGAGATAAGCGGCGATGTCGATGCCGTTGCCCGACCAAACCGGGCCTTAGGCTTTCACCCGAAGAGTAAGATCCGAGGTGGCGGACACGGGGCTCCACGACGGTGCCTCTAGTGAGGTGAAATGACATCCACGGACGTCGACGCCACCGGCCGGTAACAACCCGGCAAACTTTCGCCCGGAGCACCCGACACCACCGGCACCCCCACGCACAGCACCTTCAGTGGCCCACCCACCTCCAGAAGTCGCCGCGCTAGTAGCCTCGAAGAGCCACCACAGACCATAGCACTCGTTGTCGCTGTTCAGCCGCCATTGAGCAGCACCACCGCATCAGGCGCACCGCACCTTGCTGCCGACGAAGTCGAGCAACACCACCGCACCGCAGCCGTGAAGCCTGGGAGCAGAGGACTGGGGGGCTGCCACCCCTGATACGTCCATTCTGCATCATGCTTTTATATCGATATTTATCGCATCATGGACTGTTATTTCACTTTATGTCACAATACTTATGGCTATTCTCTCTTATTTTACAAGGTTTACATAAGGAGGGAGAATGCCGGCAGCTAGAATTCTGGGCTGGAAAAGGAGCAAATATTGGAGACCTATTCTGCGCAACTCCAAAAGTCCTGAAACTCCACGGAACATCTTAAAATAAATAAAGAAAAATCTACGCCAAAGATGAAGGCCAGGGGGCGCACACCCTGCTCACGAGGGTGGGGGCGCCCCCCTAGGGCGCGCCCCCTACCTCATGGGCCCCCTTGTGGCTCTCCGACGCCCATCTTCTCCTATATGATGTCTTTCGATGAGAAAAAATAGGAGGAACTTTTCGGGACGAGACTCCGCCGCCACGAGGCGGAACCTTGGCGGATCCAATCTAGAGCTCCGGCAGAGCTGTTCTGCCGGGGATACTTCCCTCCGGGAGGGGGAAATCATCACCATCGTCATCACCAACGCTTCTCTCATCGGGAGAGGGCAATCTCCATCAGCATCTTCACCAGCACCATCTCATCTCCAAACCCTAGTTCATCTCTTGTATCCAATTCTTGTCTCAAAGTCCGGGGTTGGTGCTAGTAGGTTGCTAGTAGTGTTGATTACTCCTTGTAGTTGATGCTAGTTGGTTTATTTGGTGGAAGATCATATGTTCAGATCCTATATGCATATTATTACCCCTCTGATTATGAACATGAATATGCTTTGTGAGTAATTACGTTCGTTCCTGAGGACAAGGGAGAAGTCTTGCTATGAGTAGTCATGTGAATTTGGTATTCGTTTGATATTTTGATAAAATGTATGTTGTCTAGCCTCTAGTGGTGTTATGTGAACGTTGACTGCATGACACTTCACCATTATTTGGGCCTAGAGGAAGGCATTGGGAAGTAATAAGTAGATGATGGGTTGCTAGAGTGGCAGAATCTTAAACCCTAGTTTATGTGTTGCTTCGTAAGGGGCTGATTTGGATCCACATGTTTCATGCTATGGTTAGGTTTACCTTAATACTTTTGTTGTAGTTGCGGATGCTTGCAATAGAGGTTAATCATAAGTGGGATGCTTGTTCAAGTAAGAACAGCACCCAAGCACCGGTCCACCCACATATCAAATTATCAACGTATCGAACGCGAATCATATGAACGTGATGAAAACTAGCTTGACGATATTCTCATGTGTCCTCGGGAGCGCTTTTCCTATTATAAGAGTTTGTTCCGGCTTGTCCTTTGCTAAAAAAGGATTGGACCACCTTGCTGCACTTTATTTACTTTTGTTACTTGTTGCTCGTTACAATCTATCTTATCACAAAACTATCTGTTACCACTTATTTCAGTACTTGCAGAGAATACCTTGCTGAAAACCGCTTATAATTTCCTTCTGCTCCTCGTTGGGTTCGACACTCTTACTTATCGAAAGGACTACGATAGATCCCCTATACTTGTGGGTCATCAAGACTCTTTTCTGGCGCCGTTGCCGGGGAGTGTAGCGCCTTTGGTAGGTGGAATTTGGTAAGGAAAAATTTATATAGTGTGCTGAAATTTACTGTCACTTGTTACTATGGAAAGTAATTCTCCGAGGGGCTTGTTCCGAGTATCTTCACCCCGTTCAATAGAGCAAAGAGTTGCTCCTCAACCTACTGAACCTATTGAAAATGAATCTCCTTTTGAATTTCCTTCGGGTATGATGGAAAAACTGCTAGATAACTCTTTTACAGGAGATGGAACAAAGCATCCTGATGAGCACTTAATATATGTGGATGAAGTTTGTGGATTATTTAAGCTTGCAGGTATACCCGATGATGTTGCTAACAAGAAGGTCTTCCCTTTATCTTTGAAGGGAGATGCATAGATATGGTATAGGCTATGTGATGATATGAGATCATGGGACTATAAAAGATTGAAGTTGGAATTTCATCAAAAGTATTACCCTATGCATCTTGTCCATCATGATCGCAATTATATATATAATTTCTGGCCTTGCGAAGGAGAAAGCATTGCTCAAGCTTGGGGAGGCTTAAATCAATGTTATATTCATGCCCCAATCATGAGCTCTCAAGAGAAATGATTATTCAAAATTTATATGGTCGGCTTTCTGATAACAATCGCACCATGCTCGATACTTCTTGTGCTGGCTCTTTTATGATGAAGACTATTGAATTCAAATGGAATTTATTGGATAGAATTAAACGCAACTCTGAAGATTGGGACCTCGACGAAGGTAACGAGTCAGGTATGACACCTAAGTTTGATTGTGTTAAATCTTTTATGGATACCGATATTTTCCGTAAGTTTAGCACTAAATATGGACTTGACTCTGAGATAGTAGCTTCTTTCTGTGAATCTTTTGCTACTTATGTTGATCTCCCTAAGGAGAAGTGGTTTAAATATCATCCTCCCATAGAAGTAAAAGTAGCTGCACCTATTAAAGTTGAAGAAAAGACTGTCACTTATAACGATCTTATTGTTCCTACTTCTTATATTGAGAAACCACCTTTCCCTGTTAGAATAAAGGATCATGCTAAAGCTTCAACTGTTGTTCGTAAAAGCAATATTAGAACTTATACACCTCCTGAGCATGTTAAAGTAGAACTTAATATTGCTATTGTTAAAGATCTCTTGTCTGATAATATTGATGGGCATGTTATTCAGTTCGAAGGTGAAACTGCTAGAATTGCTAAACCTTGTGATAAAGATAAACATAGACATGTGGTAGGCGTGCCTGTTATTTCTGTTAAAATAGGAGATCATTGTTATCATGGCTTATGTGATATGGGTGCAAGTGCTAGTGTTATACCACATACTTTATACGAAGAAATTAAGAATGAAATTGCACCTGTTGAGTTAGAAGACATTGATGTCACAATTAAACTTGCTAATAGAGATGCTATTGCACCAATTGGAATTGTTAGAGATGTTGAAGTCTTGTGTGGGAAAACTAAATATCCTGCTGATTTTGTTGTTCTTGCTTCCCCACAAGATAGCTTTTGTCCCATTATATTTGGTAGACCCTTCTTAAATATTGTCAATGCTACCATAGACTGCACAAAGAATGTTGTTACTGTTGGCTTGGATGATGTGGTTCATGAGTTTAATTTCTCTAAATTTAGTAAACAACATCGTGAGGAAGAATTACCTAGTAAGGATGAAATTATTGGTCTTGCTTCTATTGCCGTACCTCCTAGTGATCCTTTAGAACACTATTTGCTAGACCATGAAAATGATATGTTCATGAATGAAAGAAGGGAAATAGATGAAGTATTCTTTAAACAGGAACCTATTCTGCATCACAACTTGTCTGTTGAAATCTTAGGGGATCCTCCTCCACCCAAGGGTGATCCCGTCTTTGAGCTTAAACCTTTTCCTGATAATCTTAAATATGCTTATCTTGATGAAAAGAAGATATATCTTGTTATTATTAGTGCTAACCTTTCAGAGCATGAAGAAGAAAGATTATTGAAAACTCTGAAGAAGCATCGTGCTGCTATTGGATATACTCTTGATGATCTTAAGGGCATTAGTCCCACTCTATGTCGACATAAAATAAATTTGGAAGCAGATGCCAAACCAGTTCGTGATCCTCAACGACGTCTGAATCATAAAATGAAAGAAGTGGTAAGAAAAGAAATACTCAAGCTTTTGGAGGCAGGTATAATCTATCCCGTTGCTAATAGTGAGTGGGTAAGTCCTGTCCATTATGTCCCTAAGAAGGGAGGTATTACTGTTGTTCCTAATGATAAAGATGAATTGATTCCACAAAGAATTGTCACAGGTTGTAGGATGGCAATTGGTTTTCGCAAATTAAATAAAGCTACTAAGAAAGATCATTACCCCTTACCTTTTATTGATCAAATGCTAGAAAGATTATGCAAACATACACACTATTGCTTTCTAGATGGTTATTCCGGTTTCTCTCAAATACCTGTGTCGGCTAGAGATCAATCAAAGACTACTTTTACATGCCCTTTTGGTACTTTTGCTTATAGACGTATGCCTTTTGGTTTATGTAATGCACCTGCTACCTTTCAAAGATGCATGATGGCTATATTCTCTGACTTTTGTGAAAAGATTTGTGAGGTTTTCATGGACGACTTTTCCATCTATGGTTCCTCTTTTGATGATTGCTTGAGCAATCTTGATCGAGTTTTGCAGAGATGTGAAGAAACTAATCTTGTCTTGAATTGGGAAAAGTGCCACTTTATGGTTAACGAAGGTATTGTCTTGGGGCACAAAGTTTCTGAAAGAGGTATTGAAGTTGATAAAGCCAAGGTTGATGCTATTGAAAAGATGCCATGTCCCAAGGACATGAAAGGTATAAGAAGTTTCCTTGGTCACGCCAGATATTACAGGAGGTTCATTAAGAACTTCTCAAAAATTTCTCGGCCGCTGACTAATTTACTGCAAAAAGATACACCATTTGTCTTTGATGATGATTGTGTAGAAGCATTTGAAATACTTAAGAAAGCATTAGTCTCTGCACCTGTTGTTTAGCCACCTGATTGGAATTTACCCTTTGAAATTATGTGTGATGCTAGTGATTATGCTATAGGTGCTGTTCTAGGGCAAAGAGTTGATAAGAAATTAAATGTTATTCATTATGCTAGTAAGACTCTAGATAATGCTCAAAGAAATTATGCTACTACTGAAAAAGAGCTTTTAGCAGTTGTATTTGCTTGTGATAAGTTTAGATCTTATATTGTTTATTCTAAAGTAACTATTCAAACTTATCATGCTGCTATTAAATATCTTATGGAAAAGAAAGATGCTAAACCTAGACTTATTAGATGGGTTCTCTTACTACAAGAATTTGATTTGCATATTGTTGATAGAAAGGGAGCTGAGAACCCCGTTGCAGACAACTTGTCTAGGTTAGAAAATATTCTTGATGACCCACTACCTATTAATGATAGCTTTCCCGATGAACAATTAAATGTTATAAGTACTTCTCGTAGTACTTCATGGTATGCTGATTATGCTAATTATATTGTTGCTAAGTTTATACCACCTAGCTTCACATACCAGCAAAAGAAAAAGTTTTTGTATGATTTAAGACATTACTTTTGGGATGACCCACATCTTTATAAAGAAGGAGTAGATGGTGTTATTAGATGTTGTGTACCTGAGCATGAACAGGAACAGATCCTACGCAAGTGTCATTCCGAGTCTTATGGAGGACACCACGCTGGAGATAGAACTGCACATAAGGTATTGCAATCTGGTTTCTATTGGCCTACTCTCTTCAAGGATGCTCGTAAGTTTGTCTTGTCTTGTGATGAATGTAAAAGAATTGGTAATATTAGTAGACGTCAAGAAATGCCTATGCATTATTCACTTGTTATTGAACCGTTTGATGTTTGGGGCTTTGATTATATGGGACCTTTTCCTGCCTCTAATGGATACACACATATTCTAGTTGCTGTTGATTACGTTACTAAGTGGGTAGAAGCTATTCCAACTAGTAGTCCTGATCATAACACTTCTATTAAAATGCTTAAGGAAGTTATTTTTCCGAGGTTTGGAGTCCCTAGATATTTAATGACTGATGGTGGTTCACACTTTATTCATGGTGCTTTCCGTAAAATGCTTGCCAAATATGATGTTAATCATAGAATTGCATCTCCTTATCACCCACAGTCTAGTGGTAAAGTAGAGTTGAGCAATAGAGAGCTCAAATTAATTTTGCAAAAGACTGTTAATAGGTCTAGAAAGAATTGGTCCAAAAAACTTGATGATGCATTATGGGCTTATAGAACTGCATATAAAAATCCTATGGGTATGTCTCCGTATAAAATGGTTTATGGAAAAGCATGTCACTTACCTCTCGAATTAGAACATAAGGCGTATTGGGCTATTAAAGAGCTCAACTATGATTTTAAACTTGCCGATGATAAGAGGTTATTTGATATTAGCTCACTTGATGAATGGAGAACCCAAGCTTATGAAAATGCCAAGTTGTTTAAAGAAAAAGTTAAAAGATGGCATGCCAAAAGGATACAAAAGCGTGAGTTTAATGTAGGTGATTATGTATTGCTATACAACTCTCGTTTAAGATTTTTTTTTTGCAGGAAAACTTCTCTCTAAATGGGAAGGGCACTATGTTATCGAAGAGGTCTATCGTTCGGGTGCCATAAAGATCAACAACTTCGAGGGCACAAATCCGAAAGTGGTAAGCGGTCAAAGAATCAAACATTATATCTCAGGTAATCCCATAAATGTTGAAACCAATATTATTGAAACTGTAACCCCGGAGGAATACATAAGAGACACTTTTTGGAACGTTTCAGACTCCGAAAAGGAATAGGTATGTGGTACGGTAAGTAAACCGACTCCAAAACAATTTTTAAGGCAATATTTCTCCGTTTTGGAATATTCAGAAAAATAGAAAAATAAGTAGTAGTCCGGGAAGGACACGAGGGTGGTGGGCGCGCCCCCCTACCTCGTGAGCACCTCGTTTGCCTTCCGGACTCCGTTTTCTTGCACGATACGCATTTTGGTCGGTAAAAATTCATTATATATTCTCCCGAAGGTTTTGACTCCCATATCACGCAAAAATCTCCTGACTTTGTTTCGAGCTGTTTTTCTGACAGATCTAGATTATCATGACGTCCCCAAGTGCTTCCAAGGACAAGTTCTTCGAGAAGGTCATCAACCCTTACCTCGCGGAGGTGCTGCGACACCCTCAAACCATTGAGATGCATGATGGGTTGTTGCACATCTGCGATGTTAAGAGACCAAAGGGAACCGGAAGCGTGGAGACGAGGCTCGAAGCAATGGAGCAACAAATTTTCAAGTGCCAGGGGATGGTGGAGCGTGGAATCAACGCTAGCCACACGATGCTCACGGAGTTCACTAACAACTACAAGCCGGATGCCAAGAACACCGAGGAGGCCATCTTCAAGCTATATGAGAAGATCGAGCACCTCCAAGCCCAAATCTATGACCTGCAAAACCAAAACTGTGAGTATGAATATAGATTCAAAAGAATGAGTTTGGCTGCAGATTCGAGGATTCCGGAGACTCGATCATCCTTCTATGATGGTGAACCTATGCCTTGGAAGATGGATGACAAGACCGCATCATCAACAACACCTCCACCTTCTTCGCCAACCAAGGAGATATAATCACATGGGTATGGGCACTCCCCTTGGCAACTGCCAAGCTTTGGGGAGGTGCCCCGGTATCGTATCACAATCACAACTCCTATCTTTACCGTTTTTCTTAGTTCGATCCTATTAGTACTATCTTGATCTAGTAGAATAAAGTTTATGGCATGATCTAGATTTGAGTTTTGCTTTATGATCCCTCTATGTAATCGAGTTCGTGAGTTATATATAATAAAGATTAGTGTTGACTCAAGGGCTTGATTATTTTGCCATGATCTTGGGTGAATAAAAGAAAAGAGAAAAGCATAAAAAGAAACAAAAAGTTCTTATTGATCTTATTGAGAGTAATGACTTCATATAGAAAGAGTATGATGATTAAAATTTGTTGGGAGTTGGCAAACATAGCTTTAGTCATTGTTGCAATTAATAGGAAGTAATACGGAAAGAGAGATTTTCACATATAGATATATTATCATTGACATCTTTTATGATTGGGAGCACTCATTAAAATATGACATGCTAAAGAGTTGATGTTGGACAAGGAAGACAACGTAATGAGTTATGTATTTCTTATATCTGAGATAAAGTATGTTGTCATGGATCCTCTAACTTGTTGAGCTTGCCTTTCCCCCTCATGCTAGCCAAATTCTCAGCACCAAGTAGAAATACTACTTATGCTTCCAAATACCCTTAAACCAGTTTTGCCATGAGAGTCCATCGTATCTACCTATGGATTGAGTAATATCCTTCAAGTAAGTTGTCATCGGTGCAAATCAATAAAAATTGCTCTAAATATGTATGATTGATTGCTGTGGGAGAAATAAGCTTTATATAATCTTGTGATGTGGAAGTAATAAAAGCGATGGACTGCATAATAAAGGTTCATATCACAAGGGGCAATATAAAGTGACGTTCTTTCGCATTGAGATTTTATATATCCAACCATAAAAGCGCATGGCAACCTCTGCTTCCCTCTGCGAAGGGCCTATCCTTTATTATTATCTTCTACCTTATGCAAGAGTCATGGTGATCTTCACCTTTTCTTTTTCATTTTATCCTTTGGCAAGCTCAGCATGTTGGAAAGAACATGATATATATATATCTAATTGGATATAGGGGAGAGTGAACCATTATTGTTGACATTACCCTTGAGGTAAAAGGTTGTGGGGCAAAACTATAAGCCCCTATCTTTCTCTGTGTCTGATTAAAACTCCATAACTACAAGTATCGCGTGAGTGTTAGCAATTATGGAGGACTAAATGATAGTTGAGTATGTGGACTTGCTTTTTAGCTCTGACATAGACTCTTTCCGATGTTATGATAAATTGCAATTGCTTCAATGACTGAGATTATAGTTTGTCGGAGCCCAACAAGGTTTATGATTTATACTTTTGCATTGTGAATAGATCATCACTTGAACATAAGTAATCATATGGCAAAATCTAAATATGTTGCTGTTATGAGAATAATCATGATGCCTTCATGTCCGTATTTTATTTTTATCGACGCCTCTACCTCTAAACATGAGGACATATTTATTGTTATCGGCTTTTCGCTTGAGGACAAGCGAGGTCTAAGCTTGGGGGAGTTGATACGTCCATTCTGCATCATGCTTTTATATCGATATTTATCGCATTATGGACTGTTATTTCACTTTATGTCACAATACTTATGGCTATTCTCTCTTATTTTACAAGGTTTACATAAGGAGGGAGAATGCCGGCAGCTGGAATTCTGGGCTGGAAAAGGAGCAAATATTAGAGACCTATTCTACGCAACTCCAAAAGTCCTGTAACTCCACGGAACATCTTAAAATAAATAAAGAAAAATCTACGCCAAAGATGAAGGCCAGGGGGCCCACACCCTGCTCACGAGGGTGGGGGGCGCGCCCCCCTACCTCGTGGGCCCCCTGGTGGCTCTCCGATGCCCATCTTCTCCTATATGAAGTCTTTCGATGAGAAAAAAATAGGAGGAACTTTTCGGGACGAGACTCCGCCGCCACGAGGCGGAACCTTGATGGATCCAATCTAGAGCTCCGGCAGAGCTGTTCTGCCGGGGATACTTCCCTCCGGGAGGGGGAAATCATCACCATCGTCATCACCAATGCTCCTCTCATCGGGAGAGGGAAATCTCCATCAACATCTTAACCACCACCATCTCATCTCCAAACCCTAGTTCATCTCTTGTATCCAATTCTTGTCTCAAAGTCCGGGATTGGTGCTAGTAGGTTGCTAGTAGTGTTGATTACTCCTTGTAATTGATGCTAGTTGGTTTATTTGGTGGAAGATCGTATGTTCGGATCCTATATGCATATTATTACCCCTCTGATTATGGACATGAATATGCTTTGTGAGTAATTACGTTCGTTCCTAAGGACAAGGGATAAGTCTTGCTATGAGTAGTCATGTGAATTTGGTATTCGTTTGATATTTTGATAAGATGTATGTTGTCTAGCCTCTAGTGGTGTTATGTGAACGTCGACTACATAACACTTCACCATTATTTGGGCCTAGAGGAAGGCATTGGGAAGTAATAAGTAGATGATGGGTTGCTAGAGTGACAGAAGCTTAAACCCTAGTTTATGTGTTGCTTCGTAAGGGGCTGATTTGGATCCACATGTTTCATGCTATGGTTAGGTTTACCTTAATACTTTCGTTGTAGTTGCGGATGCTTGCAATAGAGGTTAATCATAAGTGGGATTCTTGTTCAAGTAAGAATAGCACCCAAGCACCGGTCCACCCACATATCAAATTATCAAAGTATCGAACGCGAATCATATGAACGTGATGAAAACTAGCTTGACGATATTCCCATGTGTCCTCGGGAGCGCTTTTCCTATTATAAGAGTTTGTTCCGGCTTGTCCTTTGCTACAAAAGGATTGGGCCACCTTGCTGCCCTTTATTTACTTTTGTTACTTGTTGCTCGTTACAATCTATCTTATCACAAAACTATCTGTTACCACTTATTTCAGTACTTGCAGAGAATACCTTGCTCAAAACCGCTTATCATTTCCTTCTGCTCCTCGTTGGGTTCGACACTCTAACTTATTGAAAGGACTACGATAGATCCCCTATACTTGTGGGTCATCAACCCCGCCACATCGAGGTCGGTCAGATCTTAGAACCGAGGCAGGGAGCTCCGCGCGCCACCACACGAGCGGGTCCCTTGCCACCGGATCCGCACCATGCTATGCCTGGAGACACCTCTGGAGGAGCCACCCACCCGACATGCGTCCCTCGCCACCGGGAACCCGCTGCCGGCCGCCGAGTAGGTCGAATAAGAGCACTTCCCAACCTCCACCGCGAGCACCCGGCGCGGCAGCAGCACCGCGCCCAGGCCCGACCCCACGCCGCCCGAGCGGCCGCAACGGTCGTCATCGCCATGGAGACTGAGGCCGCCTCCTCGGGCCCCAAGCTCCGCCTCGCCCTTCGCTATGGCCGGAGATTCCCCTCCCCTTGGAGGAACGGGGCCCGGCGCCACCGCGGTAGGGGACGGCGGCAGCGGCGGCAGAGGAGCAGCAGGGAGCGGCCTGGCGGTGCTTGGATCTGGGGGCCCTCGGGTCGCCTCGCGAGGGAGACGACGCGAGGGGCTGGAGAGATAGGAGGTTTATTGCGCTCATCCCAGAGCTAACTATCAAGGGAAGTCACTCACGGGAATAGCATGACAGATGATACCCATATTACCATCATCAGTGAGTGGAAAGTGATGAGAAAGGCTCTCCTCATGAGCATAAGATCCATTGTCAACCATGTCAAAATGTTGATCACTTAGTTTGCTCTCGCGGATGTAGTTATGAGGATGTGCATGCAATAATTATCTTTGTTTGTGTATCAGGTTTGGACCGTGTGATGTTGAGGAGGATTCGCCATTTCATCTTCATAACACCGAAATATCGTTCGATGACGTTTTGTAGTGATGAATATCGATGATTAAAGGTCTCATTTCTCCCTGTGGTGGTACATGTTGGAAATCAGGTACATGTACATGGTAGCGTTGTCCTTTGTATGGTGCTAGATATGCGAAAGTGCTCTTTTGATCCGTATGGTGCTAGATATGCGAAAGTGCTCTTTTGATCCGTATGGTGCTAGATATGCGAAAGTGCTCTTTTGATCCCGTGTTTAGATGCTCCCTCATGAATAGTAAAATCAAAAAAATAGTAAAAAAATGAATTTTTTTATGATAAACATTGATGAATGCTTTCACTATGTGCAAAAAATTATGATGAAATGACATTCATGGGAATCTGAAAAAAATTGATGCTCCAAAAATGCTTCCAACAATAGTCTTTTTGAAGCATCGATTTTGTGTTTTTGCCCACATTTCGACGAACATCATTTCGTCACAATTTTTTGCGTGCAATGAAAACATTCATCAATGTTTATCACAAAGAAAATCAGATTTTTAATTTCTTTTACTATTATTTTTATTTTACTTTCATAAGAGAGCATGTGAGCTCGAGTGCAAAACTCCCACGTCCTCTGGATATGCAACTTTGTTTGGATATCCAAATTAAGTCAA